>NW_026690870.1:965753-1287671 GCF_020826845.1 Diceros bicornis minor
TCAGACATTGTGATCCACTGGCATTAAACCTTCCACAGTCCCCTGTTTTACTCAGAATCAGTCCCAAGAGCCTCATGTTGTTCTATGTGGTGGGAGCCTCCACAATGTTCCCAATGCTCCCTGCCTCCTGGAGTGCACATCCTTGTGTCACCACTAAGTGGTCAGTATCTGGCTTCTGAACAACAGAACACAACCAAGGTGATGGGATGTCACTTCCAAGTTTTAATTACAAAACGTCTGTCACCTCCCAATTACTGGCTTAATTAGGTTCCCTACTTACCTCCCTCATTCTGTTTCCATCTCTCTCTCTCTCTCTCTCTCTCTCTCTCTCGCTCTCTCTCGCTCTTACTATCGCTCTCGCTCTCGCTCTCTATCAAATCACCAGAACTGGGAGAGCAAGTGCTGATGTTTTCAGTTGCACTATGTAGAGGCTCCATAGGAGAGAACTGAGGGAGTGTCCAGCCAACAGACAGACAGGAGCTCACACTCTCAGTCCAAATGGATCCTGACAAAACCCATGTGAGTGATCTTGGGTGGGAATCCTCCCCCATTTGAGACCTGTTGAGACCACAGCCCCTGCTTCACAGAGACTTTGAGGCAGAGACACCGGGCTAAGCCATGCCTGATGCTTGGCTAACAGAAATTGTGAGATGTTATATATTTGTACTTTATAGGTGGCAGGTTTTGGAGTAATGTTGTCACAGAGGAACAGAAAGTAACAGTCTACCATGTCCCAGGATCCAGCCTGATCACCCTCCTCTCTTCACTCCTTTCTCTTCTCAGGCTCCCTCAAGCCACACTGGCCACATTTCTGACCTTCCCTGGTCAAACTCGCTTCTTCCTGTAAGTCTCTGCACCAGGGAGCCTTCTCCTTGACACACTAACTGTTCCCAGACCTAGGGAGGGTGCTTACACTTGTCATTCTGGTCACAGCAAAGGTCTGAAATGCCTCAGGGCAGCCTTTCAGAACCTCCTAGCACAGTCTCTACCATCACAGGTCTCACATCCAGAAGAGCATTACATGATTTCCTCCTCCTTCCTCCCATTGAGATAAAATGAGTGCTTGAGGAAGGGCTGTCTGCTTCGGCTGAAGCAGAGGCAACTCCTTCTGGTTATACCAGGCACACGACTGTCTCTTCCAGGCCGAATTTTTCCCACCACGAGTCCACTGTTTAAGGAAACCGTCATTCCCTCTCTTTCATGGGTCTGGTTTCCCCAAGAACACAGTGAACCATCCCTTCTCCCTCTGCTGCATCACCATAAACCCACAGCCAGAAGATAAGCACCAGGTTAAAATACCACCAGATCCTGAATTCAGTCACTGCTGAAACCCTCCCATCAATGTTGTCATTCAATGGTGACTCCTGAGGACACCTTTCCCCTGAGATCCACTCCCAGCCTGTTCTCAGCTTCTTGCAGTAACACTGAGATTTCCCCAGATTCCTCCCAATCTGGGCAAGAAAAATTCTGAAATGTTCTCTGTATTAATTTTCAGGGACTGGGGACATTGGTAGATGTAATTTGAGTGTGTATGTGCAGTAGTTTCTACGCAGGTATTTATTTTTCAGACACAGATAAAATAGTGTGACTACTCAATGCACCAAGAAAATGGATAACTGTTCAAATTTTTTCATGATGTGAAGTCTTTAGAGAGTAAATGTCGTAGTTAAGAGCACAGACTATGGAGCTAACTCCTCATGTCCAAATTCCAGCTCAATCCCTTCCTAGATATTTGTATTGACCGAGTTATTTACCTGATTGGTGCCTCAGTTTCTTCATCTCTCAGTTGGCAATAATGATCAGCATACCTACTTTGTAGGTTTATGGAGAGTATTAAAGGAGTTAATGTTTGAAAAATGCTTGGAACACCTAGTGTATTACCAGTACTGTAGCTATATATTATAAATAAAATTTAGAAATTCTTCTGACACTGCCTGTGAGCCCCAGAGGGTGAGAGTGTTGCCTGGATGTATGTAGAAAGCACTCCATGACATACGATGAATAAATGAGTGAACAACATTGGCGAATGCATTACCAATGTCACCTATGTCACCCTACAGGCATTCCCAAGCCAAATCACATGTAGACATTCCTGCTCTGTCCTGCATCACATTCCCTGGAGGAATCACTGGGGCTTCTTGGACCTGGTAACCGTGCCCACTAAAGGTTCTTTTCTGTCAGCAAAGCCCAGTCTTTGTCCAATTGCTGCAGCTCACAGGGTCTGCACTCTGATCCTTTTCTTCACTCGAGGGAGACGTGCCATCCCCAGAGCTGGGCCTGAACTTTGGAGAAAATGCTTCCATGGCCTGGGGCAGGTAGAGGAGCGCAGGGACAGAGTGGGATTTGGGGAAAATTGTCCAGGTGTTGTCAGAAGGGATGGAGGCAGGGCATGTGTCAGCAAGGACTGGTCTGGTTGGTGGGCCTTGGTGGTTAAATAGTAGGGGGGCTGGGAAGTTTTGTAGGTTCTAGTATAATACAATCAATATGACGGTCATGAAATCAGAATCAGCCTAATTAAGTCCAAATTAACCCAATGTCAGCTGTTCCCTGACTGGCTCTCTAATCCAGTAGTGACTTATTTTAAGGGTTGTTCATGTTCTGTCATCTCCTTTTCATTGATTGGCTGGAGTAATTATTCTTTACATAGCCGGTGTATTTTTACATAGTAAAGAAAAAAGGAGTTTTAAAACAACCCTCCTTGGAAAAGTCTCCATAACATATTGAATTAATAACAGAAGCCATGACAGGAAATTCACCATATATCTGGATCTTTAGTCTCTGGTTTTAGATCTTCCTAACTGGTAAATTACCTTGACTTCTTACTTCTTTCTTGAGGTTAGTCCACTTAGGACTAAGTAAGAGTGCAACCTCATGGCATTTGAGAAGTAGTGGTGGGACTCTAGGAGGATGTGTGTTTCATTCTGTCAGTGTTGTGTGTGTGTGTGCATGTGCGTATGACAGTTTTTGTTGCATCTTGCAGTGTGGGCCAGTGTAGACTCCTTTTCTAGGGAAAAAATTTCCCTAACCACTTTCTCTGGGCTTTATTTTCGCTGATGGCTTCACTGGTGCTGTCCAACAGTAACATTAAGCACTCTATATTATGGAATTTAATATTTTTTTAGTAGCCAGATTTCAAAAAATGAAAACAAACAGGTAAAACTAACTTTAATAGTATATTATAACCCACTATAACCAAGATATTATCATTTGTGGGTGCAGTCTATATAACATTAATAATAAGATAGTTTACATTTTTTCCCTGGGTTTCATAAATCCAGTGTATACTTCCTACTTACAGCACAATCTCCATTTTTAAGTTGAGTTTTTTCAGACATAGATTCTCTGTACTGAGATTTAATGTTCACAGTTGTCAAATAAGAGTCACATGTCTAAGTTGACCCAAACATATTTAAGAGTTTTACACTTGAAGATCATGTTAGATGAATCATGAGAAGTTCCTATTGAGATGGGTAACAAAGGAGTCATTGTGACGTTACAAGGGAAATACCCAGAGAATGGTGAGGGCAGATGGAGTGTGGAGTGGTCTGAGGAGGTGGTTGGAGGTGAGGCCACAGAGATACATGATGTAGATGACCTTTGCTCAGTGGTTCACACCTGAGGGGAAGGAGTAGAGAGAGCAATTTCTCTGTGAAACATCAGGCAAGTTAAGGGACCTCGAATATGTATGAAGGAAAAAGAAAAGTGGGGACTATTTGAAAGAAACTTTGTGAAAAATCAAGGAGCAAATATGCCAACACATGAAAAGGAAGTAAAATTTCCAGGGCCGACTTCGTGGCTTAGCGGTTAAGCGCACACGCTCGGCTGCTGGCGGCCCGGGTTCGGATCCCGGGTGCGCACCAGCGCACCGCTTCTCGGGCCATGCTGGGGTCGCGTCCCACATACAGCAACTGGAAGGCTGTGCAACTATGACATACAACTATCTATTGGGGCTTTGGGGGGAAAAATAAATAAATAAAAATTAAAAAAAAAAAAATTTCCAGGCATTATGGAAGCTTCCCAGTCGATGCAGATGATTTTGGATTTACAGTGGTACCAACATAATCACATTGTATGCTTTTCTTAGCAGTTATCAGAAGACCAGCAGTAGTTAAGGTATCGCAGATAATAGGGATCTTTTGAGTTTCAGGTTTTACAAGGCAGATATTATGAGCAGTCAGGAATTGTGGATCATTCCAAGGGAATTATTGAGATTACTGACCATGGAATCCAGGAATGACAGAAAAAGGAGACGAGAAATTGAGGTAAGGATATGGAGACCTGGCATCATTTCCATCTTGAGGAACAGGTACCTGTTGTATGAGTGTTTGAGTAAAAACTGGAAATCAGGAATTTCTGGTGGGTGAATATGTTTTCTCAGTTATTTATTATTGAACAAGATCATCTGGGTTGATGGAAACATCTGGGATATGAGAGTGAGTCACTAGGAGTGGGGTGAATGATCATTTCACTACTGATTTAAGGTCTAACGGAGCTATGAACACCAACTGGTCAATGGGTTAATCAAATGAATAGTCATATAGTACAGAGGAATGGTAGGATTTGGGATTTAGAAAAAGACTGGCGACCATGTGTCCTGACAGGGAACACCAGGGCTTTTGTGGTTGAGAGTGACAAGGACAAAAAGAGAATCAAGTCATACTCATAAAGGAGAATGTCTACAAGATGGAGGAGAAATGACCTGCAGTAGTCCTGAGTTTTGACCTCGAGCTTTCTGTTCTTGACCCAAATGTCTTTGATGATGTCCCAGGGCACAGGTCAGATAAATCCCCACAGGGAGAGAGGGAGGGTAGAAGTACAAGACATCTGAGATAACTGTCCTGAGAAGGCAGACTTCAATCATCACTCTGATCCACTTTCACAATTTATTTTTATAAGGTAAGAGGAAAAGAAGTATGATGGTCAAATCATCACAGAGGAAGCGACATGATTGTGGAAACCAATCCAACCCAAAGCCTGGTTTGAGCATCTCCATCCCTTTGAGGATGTCCAGTTACATATTCAAGAGGCCAGTTACTAGAATCACACCCCATCCTGGCAATGAAGTCAGATGCCTTGGAGCAGCCCCAACAACTCTGCTGGCAGAAGAGACTGCAAGGTCTGCAGGCCTGCAGAGTGCAGGAGAACTGTTAATTCCTTTGGACCTTGCCAAAGCCCTGCCGAATCTTGCACCTAGTTGCACAGGTGCATCCCTGCCAGCTGTGCCCACAGGTGGTCTGAACTCCAGTCCCATGCCCACCCCTGCCCGGTCTTCAGATTCGGCAGAGATGATCCCAGGAGCTGGTCTGTACATCCCACAGCTCCTTTGCAAACAACTTCTGGTGACTGAGGAGGATATCAGGAAACAGGAAGGGAAAGTGAAGACGGCAAGAGAGAGACTGGCGGTAGGTAGCACTGATGCAGACAGACTCGCTAGAGAGGCAGGGAGAGTGAGGGGCCAACAAGGACGTCCCGACAAACACGATGAAGAAAAAAGAAGACGGTGCAAATGACATGGAGCTCACACTACATTATGCCTCTGCAGGGGTCCTGATGTCTTCTTGCTTTGAGCTCTTGAAACTTTAATATATACCAATACTTTTCTTTTCTTCAATTCCTTTGCATGACAGAGAAGATGCAGACAGTGATCCTTCTGAGGTGAGAGATTAAGTTTCAGGTGAGGAGAGAAAGGAGATCTTTCCTTTTCGTGTTGTTCTCTCATTTTTCTTTCCTAAGTGTGTTATTTATTTGTATTTTAAGGTCAGCAGAGAGTTATGAAAGTCATGGGGGTCTTTAGAGTTTTGCCCTCACAGTCACAGAGAAAACCTACCTAGTCTGAATGGACTGTGCTTTTTGTGTAATATTCCAATAGACCCTGACATAACATTTCACTAAAGAGCTGTTGTATCTGTCTTCTCAAGTAAGATATTCACTTCTAGATCTCTATTTTTCTGTTTTCTGTTGCATGTTGATTGACAATTGCATATAATGAAATAGCAGCCTTTCCCTCATTGTTTAGATCTGTATGGCTGGAAATCTGACACGCCATTCGGGCATCTTGCTATCAGGAGAAAGACTGTTCTCAGCGTCATGAGTCTAACAGTGAGCCACTGTGTGCTGGGATTTGTCTATTTGCTGATCAAGCCTGTTGGGTTATTCAAATCCTCTTCATCGTCACTGTCTCCTGGCCGACAAACTTACCAGCTACTGAGAGCAACGTGTTCAACAATAATGGAGTATGTTACTATTTATATCTTCCCTAAAAAATGAGTTATTTTTTAAATGAATCTTCTCTCCTCTATTCTTCGATGTAGTAATCATCTGGCGTTTTAGTTAAATGTGTTTTTAATGTCTTGTTTTAAAACTAATACCAAATTAGACAGACTATTCTTTTCCTTTACTCACGACTCCTGTTACGTTTTTCTGGGTTCACATTTCTTCCTCCTGGTGAACGTTCTTTACCGGTTCTTTCACTGCAGGCGTGTGGGAGGTCAACTCTGAGTCTCTCTGTCTGTCAGAAAATGTCTTTATTTCTTTCTTTGAGAGATAGTCTGGCTAGGTGTTTAATTCAGTTTTAGTAATTTTTTTCCTTCCTTATTATTTAATATTTCTGAGTCTCCATATCTTTAGCTATAAAATGGGAATAAAACCCTAAAATGGTGAGTGTAACTGAGATAATGCACGCAGAGCCTGCCAATCATGTTCCTTAGCAGATATTAAGTAGTCAATAATGATAGCTATTATTATCATTATTATAATCCTCAGAGAGTGCATTCTAGGCAAAGGACTACTTATGACAGAGAATGTGAAGCTCACAGCCAGGAAGTCTGAGTGAGCGGCATGACTGTGATTTTAATTCTTAGCCCTTGGGTATCTTCAGCTGTGGTCGTCTGCACAGTGTGCACAGACAACATAATCTGTTCCCACAGACCCACTGCAGGACAGGACAGCCTGCCTCACGCCTGGGATGCTCTGGGCTGCTTGTTGGGGAGCCTCTGCTGTGAGTCTACTTGAACTCTGTGCAGAGAAAGATGAAAAAGGACTCTTTCTTTTCCCTCGGATTTCTCCCCCCGAGTTTTATTCAGTTTCACATCCAGAGCAGACACTCTCTTTCCAGAGCCTTGGTGTTACTCTAGGATTCAGGCTTCCCAGACAGCTAGTCATTTCAGCTCCCAAGTCCCAAGGTGACTGCAGAGTCATGTCTGACCCACTCCTCCCATCTTGGCCTGTTTCCCATCATGGAGGACCCATGAGTGTGAGAGGAGCCAACGAGGGAGATTGATCTGGAAGTCCCGGGTGAATCTGAACTTCAGAGGATTAAGCAGAAAAGGGGAACCTGAGACTGTCGGGGCTTCAGGTTGTGGGGAATATGGAGGAGCCAAGAGGGGTTTATACAATGTTATAAACCAATTTTACCACAATAAAAAAAATAAATAAAGGAAAAGAAAGGAGCTGATGATTCATAGTTCATGAGAGAATCTCAATGCAGCTTGCATACTCAACTTTCATAACTGTTAGAGATATTCCCACATACACACACGAACTTACATACAAAATGTCACTTCTTTGCTTAGACGGACCACAAAAACTTTCCATTGCATTTCTGAATCCTGGGTCAATATATAGAGGGGAAAAACCCACTGATCACCAAGTCCGCTTCCTTGTAGACACCAGGCTTTATGTACTCAAAACAGTCAGAATAACTCATTGCGCACATGGAATACAGAAATTGCCTGAGGAGGGGCTGAAGAAGCAGAAAGAACATCCCAGCTGTGACTCACCAGTTTGAGGCAAAACCCCTAGTCAGTGGTGGGCAGAGGAGCAGAGCTGGAAGGAGACCTACAGTGTAGCCCTCTGCAGGGAAAGTTTACCCCTGTGCAGGGTACATGTTGCATCTAAAATTGCTCTGCCATTCAAGCCCATAGAAATATTTGCTATTCATCAGAAATAACAAATGCCCAAAAACTAGGGCATTGTCAGAAGCAATATATGTTGGCTCAGATCTCCCCTCAGAGTTGTTATGGATCAGAGTTGCTTCTGGTCTCCTCTGCCTGTCACTCTGAGTCCAAGCCCACCTGGTCACTGCTCTCAGTAAGGAGCTCAGGGGTCTTCCCTGCCCTGGGGCTCTGCATCTGGCACCTTGTGTCCTGGTAAAAACAAAAGTTAAAAGCATGTTTGAGCAACATCTTCCATCACAGTTGCCAGTGATTTCATCAGGGCTGGGAGTCAGCAAGGCTCTGGGAACTACCCCATCCTGAGACTGGATTCTTTCTTCCCCAGGCAAACATTCTGTTTCTTGCAATTAACTGAGAGATGTTGCATCCATCAGAACACAGCATCAGAAAGAGTCAGTACTGCGATCAGCAAAAACAGCCCAGCAGGATTCCTGTGATGCCCAGGGAGGAGGTCACTGACCAGCCCTTGGGTAACCCTTAAGGGTACTTTATGGCACACATCTCCAGCCTCACCCTTAGGTCTATTTGACCATTGTCTGAAGAACTGGTCTCACTCACAGTCCAGGAAATGGATATCCATTATCCCAGTTCATATCAGTTTGGCAAGTGATAAAATAAAGTCTAAATTCACATAAATTTACCCCAACCTATTCCTTAGACCTATGTCCTGTGCCACACTCAATGACCAGTTTATTACTCAGTGGACTCTGGCACTGTTTTCCTATTTCTCTGCTAATCATTAAGGCAAACATTTGCAAGGGTTCTTAGTATTTAAATATTCCTCTCCTTCAAATCACGTTCTTTTCTCAACTCACTTCAATCAGGTTTTGCCCACTATGTCACTCAATCTGTTCTCGTTAAGGACAATCAGCAACTTACATGAAGCCCAATACAATTGTCATTTTTTATCCTTATTTTATTTCACCACACAGCAGAATTTGACCCAGCTGATGGCTCGATCCTTAGGACACTCATTTCTAAGTGTTTTACTTTTTCTAATTTCTCTCTGTTGTTCCTACTTTGTGTGTATCTCTCACTTGATCTCCTGTATGGTACTCTCTTTACTTTATTCACCTTTAAATGCTTGGTTCTTTTCTTTCATGGATCTTCTTTTGTTTTCTGTTTAAGAATATTTTTTAATATGCCTCAAACAATGAAGATATTTGCTATCTTCTGAAGTTTTGTTGTTTTACCTTCTACTCTTAGATCTAAAATCCAGTGCAAAATGATTTTATCTACCTTGTGAAGTAGGAATTAAGCTTCATTTTTAATACAAACATCTAGTTGGTGGAACACTACTGATTAAAAAGACTGTCCTCTGTCTACTTCTCTGCAGTGGCATCTTTAACATAAATCAGAGTTCCATATGTCAGCATGTCTCTTTATGGACTCTATATTCTGTTCCACATTTCTATCTTTGCACAATGCCAAACAGTCTTAATTACTGTAGCTTTATGGTAAGTCTTGATATCTGGCAGTGTATATCCTCCAAATTTCTTCTTTAAAAACACCTGGAGAGTGACATCAGCAACGTGACAGAGTAAGCTGTTCCCTTTGTCTCTCTCCCTGCAAACTGCAATTAAACGCACATTCATTGATCAGTGGAGGAGGATATGCACACAGCACATCAGGATGCCTGAGAGACCTACACAGCTATACATCAGAAGAGGGATGGACTAGCCCCCGGGAGGTGGTGGAGATAGGTGAGCACTCTATGCCCCCCCAGGATCCCTGTACATGCATGCAACTACTCTCCCAGCTGGAGCACTCATAGCACTGCTATGGGTGGGCTCACACCTCAGCGTGACTGCAGGAACACCTGACAGCATCCGTGAGCCCCCAAGTGATTGCTGCTTTCCCATCCTGTGGGAGAGCCCAGAGTGCTGCCGTGGTCCCAGGGAGTAGCCCAGGCTCAGACCCAGTGGGGAGGCCCTGCCTGCCAACCCCAACAGCTGGTGCAACCTAGGAGGAGATGGCGGCAGATCTGTGCACCTGGGTGAATGAGCTCCCAGCTGCCACAAATGCCCATAGTACTGCTGCAGCCCTGAAGTGGGGAGCTCATCTTGGCAGGACTGCAGGAGCAGCCAGCAGCAGCTCTGAGCCCCCATGAGATCACTTTGCCATTTGGTGGGAGAGCCCACATGGCTGCTACAATCTCAAGGAGTGGCCCAGACTCGGACAGGCACAAGTTCCAGGGGTTACAGCAAGCTCAGAATACATAGCTTCCCCCAGGGGCGGCAGGTGGAATCTGTGACCAGACACTATCACTATGCGAAGGCACAAATCCACCCCATCAAAGGGTGTGAAGAAATATATTAATACTCCAGACCAGAAGGAAAAAGACAAACACCCGCAAATCAATCCTGAAGGCACAGACATCTACAATCAAAATGACAGAGAATTCAAAATAGCTACCAAAAAAAAAAAAAAAAACTCAAGTTACAAGAGAACTCAGAATGACAGTTCAATGAAATCAGGAACAAAATTAATGAACAGCGGGAATTCTTCACAAAAGAGAATGAAACTATAAACAAAAATCAATCAGAAATGTTGGAGATCAAAAACACAGTGAATGAGATACAGAAAAATCTGGAGTTCTTAAATAACAGAGCTGATATTTTGGAGGATAGAATTAGCAATCTATAGGACAGGAATATAGAAATCTTCAGATGGAGGAGGAAAGAGAACTAAGACTAAAAAGAAAGGAAGAAATTCTCTGGGAAATATCCAACTCAATTAGGAAATGCAACATAAGGATTATAGATATTGCAGAGGGAGAAGTGAGGGAGAAAGGACCAGAGAGCTTGTTCAAAGAAATACTAGCTGAGAACTTCCTAAACCTGGGGGAGGAGCTGGAATTACAAGTAAAAGAAGCTAATAGAACACCTAATTACATCTATGTAAAAAGACCTTCTCCATTAGTAAAGCTGGCAAAATCCAATGACAAAGAAAAATTATTAAGGGCGTGTCTTGACATGAGTACAGCCATGTTTGGCCGCTCCATTGACCTACAGCCACCAGCACAAAAAGAAATACAAAGCTGCTTTCTGCGTGGTGGGAACTGGCCCTTCTCCCACGGAGAGAGTTACAAGTTGTAACATTTCAAGGCTCTTGGAGCATCGTAGCCCAGAATGGACTGGCCATCTGTGCCGGGCTGAGATGATAACCAAAGAGAACAATGCACGTACACAACTACTGGGCTGGGACGTTAGCCAGGGGGCTCAGTGCACGTACGCCGCTGATAACCATTTGTACATGGAAACACTAAATGCTTGCTCTGCAAACTCTGTAATTGCTTACTCTAAAAATTACTGATGGTATAAAAACTGCTCGAAACTGAGCCCTAGTGAGAGTTCCACCTGTGGAAGGGACACCTTGCCCAGGACGTGTGATCCTTGCCCAGCCGCGTCGATTGACAGAGCTCTCCCGACAGTGGGGCGTGGATGTTATGAGTAACTGATTTGATGTAAAGCAATTGATTTGATATAAAGTAATTGATCTGATGTGTTCTCTTTTTGGTCAACCTGGTGTTTCTCTTTCTGGTTGATTTGTGTCATTTCTCTTCAGCCGATGTGGGTGTTTTCCCTTTCCAGTCGGGCTGATGTTTTTTCCCTCTTAATATTTGACCTATTTGGATCTGTTTGCAGACTATCGCCTTCACTATCCTCTATATAATAAAATATACCTTCAGTCCATTTGTTTGGAGTGGAAAGTGTCTTTTACGTCTCCGATCGAATCCCCGAACCTCTCATAACAGTGCCCGGGATCCGAACTTGCGAACCCTGGGCAACCAAAATGGAGCACGCACACTTAACTGCTACACCACTGGGCAAGCCCCAATAATTTCTATCTTTTTGATGCTCTCTATTTGGTAAGAGTTCCATTTCCTTTAGTTCTTTGTACATGGTTTCCTTTATCTCTTTGAGCATACTTAAAATAGTTGATTTGAAGTCTTTGTCTGGAAAGTCCCTTCTTTGGGGACAATTTCTGTTAATTTCCTTTTCCTGTAATGGGCCAAGCACTTTTGTTTCTTTGCATGACTCATTTTTTTTGTTGTTGAAAACTGGACGTCTGGCAATTCTGTAAATCAGATTTCCCCCTATCCCTAAGTTTTGTTGTTGTTGCTTGTTGTAGTTGGTGTTGTTTGTTTGGTGACATTTCTGAACTAATTTTGCAATGTCTGTATTAGTCATGTGTGGCCACTGAAGTCTCTGTTTTGTTAGCTTAATGGCCAGCTAGTGATTTGTCAGAGATTTCCTTAAATACCTAGAACCCAAAAACGCAGAGTCTTTGCAAATGGTCTCTGTGTATATTTTGGAGCAGGCTTTCAAAACTCAATCAGGCGATTGACAACTCTGTCTTAGCCTTCACTTCCTGCTTGTGCAGAGCAGGAAGGTCAATCAAAGGTGAGGACTTAGTGCCTTCTCAGGTCTTTTCGGAGCATGCACCCAGCCCTGGGTATGTGTGTGGTCTTACGTATACCTAGGAATGGGTATGTGCGTGGTCTTACGTATACCTAGGAATATGTGGGAGGTTTTCGAAGCCTTTTTTGTCCGAAACATCTTATTCCCTGCTTTCCTCTTAGACTTTTTGGTTAGTCTTTTGTTTGGTTCAATGGTTTTCCCTTGCCCCAGGCAGCAGTGGCTAATACATTTAAATGTGTTTGGCACATGCCCCAGCCCTCCACCCTTCATAGCCACCTCAGCACTGAGAGAGTTTGGAGTTAGACAAAATAAAAGCAAGCCCTTTGAGCCAGTCATTCAGGGAGCCACCAGACAGGTCAAAACAAGCAACCACAGCTCTTTGAGAAGAAAATCCATTCTGCTCCCTCCAGTAGTAGGAACACAGGCTGCTGTCTTCAAGGTGACTGCCATGGTGGGGAACAGGTGATGGGCCAGGGTCAGTTAAAGTGTCACAGAGCTCTCTTACCAAATTCACTTCTTTGTTTTGATTAAGCATTGTTCTGGTTGCTGTAAACTTCTTATAACTCTCCAGTGTTCCAATCAAGTTGATTCTGACAGTTTTTACCAGTTTATTTGCTGGTGTTTTGTAGAGTGTTGGACTTTGAGAGTTACCTACTCCACCATTGTCACTGACATCACTTCTCACAAGTCTTTCTTAAGCACCTTTATGTTCCTGGGTCTGTGCTAGGAATTAGGAATATGGTGGTGAATGAGGTCTGTGCTGGGAATTAGGAATTAGGGAATTAGGTCCCTACCATCCTGGAGCTTGTGGTCTAATGCCTTCCCTATCAACTGAAGATCTACTCCTTGGCCTGACTTCATGTTCTCCATGGATAAAAGCTTTGGGGCTTTTAAGTCTGTATTTGAAACTAGGCATGAACTTCTGGGACCAGTTATCCCCCATCACCCTGGATATTGACTGAGGATGCTTACATTTTTTTTTTCTTGGTGAAAGATAGTTTTACTATATTTGTTAGAATTTAAGGATAATTGTACTGCTGCTCCTAAAGTCACACTTGCTCATCTATAGAAGTGTGGGCCTCAGTTCCACGGTGAGGCTTCTTGTCCCATGCAGAGTCCCCTACATCATATGTCTTTTCTCCATGTATAGGGAATCAAGTTGATAAACCTAGTCTGCTCTCCGAATTGGAGCAAGAAGATAAAGTGAGGACAGAGGAAAGAGGAATTCTCCCAGGCACCGGGGCCAGGTGAGCACTAGGTATATATGAGTCTTTGTCAGGAACCTCTCTGTCCTGTGGCTTGACAGTTTGGAGTATTACATTAGGAAATGTCCATCAGACACATTTGTAAAATGCTCTTTTTTTCCGACAAGAAGGCCAAAAACGTTTAGTATGAGCCTCCTCGTGGACCTCCTTTGCTTTTTCTTTAACTTTCTGTTCATTATCTCATACTTTACTTTGGCCTCAGAGGGGGGAAAAAGATCTCTCTCTTCCTTCTTAAATTTAAGTCTCATATGAGCTCTTTGTCTAGTTCCTTCTCACTTTACATTCCTGACAATTCCTTCTTTCCATCAGCATCAATTTCAATATTTCTAGAGTCTTCTTTAATACAAACCTAAAATTTTCACACTCGTGTCCCTTTCATTGCAAACCTCCTGAAAATCTCTAACCCCTTCGGGTCTACCTTCACTAACAAGTGCATTTTACCTTTTCTTTCCTTTATCAACTTAAATTTCTTTTCAATTTGTTTCGGATTTGGAGACTCTTACTTAAAGTCCAAGGGTTAACTTCTAAGCAGCATGTTTTTAGAGAAGAACAATCTAAAGGTTTAAAAATGGTAAGATTTCTGATTTTCCACAGTAGGAAAATACCATAAATTAGAAAAGCCACAAAGTTACCAAGGGATTCATTTTCCCAAGAAAAAGTTGTCCCTCTGGAGAGATACCCTGAAACTCTTGTGAATTTGGAGAGAAGCATAAGTTATCTCCAAAATGTTTTCTTCCCTGAGTGTTCACAAAAGTAAATGTTTCCATAAATGTGACTCAGATATTGAGTGTTTCAAACATAAATTTGTCTTAAACTTATCAGAAGATGCTCTGTGAATCTGATAAGGACTTATGGCAAAGCATCCATCTTTTTTAACTTCTGAGAACTCAAACCAGCAGAAATCATATACAGGCACTCAAAGTGGCAAAAACACCAATTATAATGATGTTATACATAGCAGAATTCCTGGAAGAAAAATTCCTATGATAGCATTGAATATTAAAAATATTATAAATTATAGTTAGCATTCATTTCTTAATCAACAGGAGAGAAGTCATCTTGGAGTGAAACTCAACGAGTGTAATCAGTGTTTTAAAGTCTTCAGCACAAAATCTAATCTTATTCAGCACAAGAGAATTCATACTGGAGAAAAACCCTATGATTGCAATCAATGTGGCAAATCCTTCAGCAGCAGTTCTTACCTCACTGTTCATAAGAGAATACATAATGGGGAGAAACCCTATGAATGCAGTGACTGTGCGAAAGCCTTCAGTAATCCCTCATCCCTTAGACTGCATGTGAGAATTCACACTGGAGAAAAGCCTTATGAATGTAACCAGTGTTTTCACGTCTTCCGCACTAGATGTATCCTCAAAAGGCACAGGACAGTTCATACTGGGGAGAATCGTTATGAATGTAATCACTGTGGAAAGGCTTCAGCATGAGCTCCTCCCTTACTGTCCACAATAGAATGCATACAGGGGAGAAACCTTATGAATGTCATGATTGTTGTAGAGCCTTTAGGAAGAGCTCACATCTGACACAGCATGTGAGAACTCATACTGGAGAAAAACTGTGAGTCTAATGAGTGTGGGAAATCCTTCACCAGTAGTTTTTCTCTTACTGTGCACAAGAGAATACATTACAGAGAGAAACCCTATGAGTGCAGTGACTGTGGGAAAGCTTTAAATAATCTCTCATCTGTTAAGAAACATGTGAGAACTCACACTGCAGAAAAACCCTATGAATGCAATCATTTTGGGAAATCTTTCACCACTAACTCTTACCTTTCTGTGCATAAGAGAATTCATAATAGGTAGATATGAATATAGTAACTGTGGGAAAGCATTCATTGATCTGCCATCTCTGGGGCATCTTCGGGACTAACATCGGATGTATAAATTATTTGTTGTGTAATAAATTATCCCTAAAATTTAGCGGTTCAAAACAACAAGCATTTATTATCTCACAATTTCTGTAGGTCAAGAGTTAAGGAATGGATTAGCTATGTAGTTCTAGCTCAGGATCTCTCATGAGAAGCAAGATGTCAACCAGAAATGCAGTCATCTAAAGTCTTTGGGACTGAAGGGTCCACTTCCAAGATAGCTTACTCACATCCCTGGCAAATTAGTGCCAGTTGTTGGCAGGGGTCCTTCAGTTTCTCCTTATGTAGGTCTCTCCATGGTGCTGAGTATCGTCACAATATGGCAGCAGGTACCCTCCAAAGGAAGTGATCCAAAGGAGCCCATGCAGAAGCCGTAAGTCTTTTATGACCTAGCCTCAGAAGGCCATATTCTCTCTTCATCTGGATTGTGTTGGTCACCCAGACTGATCCTGCCACAGAGTGGGAGGGAACTACACAGGATATGAATACCAGGAGACAGAGATCACTGGGAATCCTCTTGGAGTCTGGCCTTCAGTGAAGAAAAGCCTTCAGCACACCCTCATCCTTCTAATCTGATCAATATGGAGTAGCATTCAATAACCCACACGTTAACTCACTCTGGAGAGAAGCCTTCTAAGTGCACTGTATGTGGTAAAACCTTCAACACAAACTCTGACCCTACTGTGTGCCAGAAGATGACCTACTGGGGAGAAACCTAAAGAATGCAATGGCTATAGGAAAGCCTTTGGTGATAGCCCTAGGGAGTCACGTCACAATTTACACTAAGGGAAAACTCTATGAATATCATCAAAATGGAAAACCCTTCAGAGGACCCTCATCCCTTAAGACACACATGAGAAACACACTGCAGAGGAACACCCTGTATATAAGGAATGTGGAATGGCAAACACTGGCACTCTCCCCTCTAGTCTACGCTGCTCTGTGCAGGTTGATGGACTATATCAAAGAGCTCATTTGCCTTAGGCTTCTGTTTGGGTTGGTCAGTGGGGAGCCCAGTTAGGAGATCAGAGGGTTGGAGAAGAGTGACTCCATGCCATGACTATATCCCTGCAGGAGAACTGGGGTCCGGGTGTTACCCTTGAGCTCTTCTCAGCCCCTGTGGTGCAGCTGTCTCCCCTTTGCCCACTATGACCCCAGACTCACTCCCTCCCCTCCCCTTTTCTTCCTTTCTCTTCCAGTGACTGAATATGCAGTATCCCTCTTTGGTTTCCCTACACCCTAGTCCTGTTAACATGAATCATTCTGGCCTAGTGACACATCAGTGCACGGAGAGCATAATGAAAAGTCTGTACCATTTCCTACAGGGGCCCCAAATAATCAGGATTCATCACATCACTGACCTCACCTTCCACCACTCTCCTATTTGCTCCATCCACTGTAGCCATACTGGTCTTGCTGCAGCTCCCTCACCCCAGCACAGTTCACTGTCAGGGTCTCTGTACTACCTAGATTGATATCCCCCAATGTAGCCACATGGCTCACTCTCAGTTCACTTAGGTCTCTGCTCAAGTGTGCCCTGAACAGAGAGGCTTTCATTCTCACTCTAGATAAATGAGCAAGTCTCCAATTCCCACATTTCTTATCATTACTGGGAGATATTCATCTCAATAGCACGTATCACTTCTCTGTCTCCTACCTTTGAAGTGGTGCAGACTGTATCTCTATTTACCATATCCACCTGATGCTACAAATATTTAAGGCTAAGGTCTCTTTCTTGATTACAAGCTTCAGAGAAGAATCTCAAATTTTAGTATTTGATGGTATCTACCACACAGTACTTGCTCAATCATCTAAATTAAATAACTATCTGAGGACACAGAACTCTAGTTCTGAAAGCAGCAACAAGAGAGATGTGAAATAGCTAACAGAAGGTTTTCATTAAGAAAAGAGCCCCCTACTATTTTTGTGCCTTATGCCTCAGCTCTGAGAGATACTGTAGACATTAGATCCCAAAAGCCAGTAGCGCGTAATTACCCAGAACTTTTCACGTCTGTGTACTTTAATCCCAAAGATAACTTAGATCTCACTTAATCTATCCACACCAAGGAAACTTTTGAACGCAGTTTAACATTTACTTAAAGTTGACTTTTGACTAAGCAGTCACCTCATATCACAGGGACAGATAATATACTCTTAATTATGAAAAGCAATTTTCTCAGTCATTCATACATAAGAACGTGATTCTGGTACAAGAGATTCCTAGAGTACCTCCTTAAAATCTGTGGTTCTGACCAGTCCATTCACATGGACTGTATTACACTCCCAGGGGTATCCCTCAATACAGGTAGCATTTATTCAGCTATGCTTCCTTTTTTCTCCTTCCTCCACCTGGGACTAAACCACACAAAAACTTCAGCAGAACACTGAATAAACCTCAGGGTAAAGAACTGCAAAGCTAGGATGTCCAACATTCTCTTTATTAGGGAACTTGCACATCTTTGTTGGGGACTATGACCTCTGTAAAAAACCTTCCTCTCCATCATGCCTCTGGATACCATTTGTTCTTCCTTCTTTCAGAACTACATCATTTCTCATCATTATCAAGAGGACAAAACTTAAAGAGCTCTGTGAAAACCTGCCATACAGCCCACTACTTTAGTCCAATAATTTGCCCAATTCTATTTTCTTTCACCTCACTTGCATACCTACATGCCCCATGAATTTGAATATACTCACTTCTTTGACTGTGTATTTAAACCTGGCTATTCCATTATCACCTCTAGGTCATAATATCTTTCTCCAAGTTAATTTATAATTTTAAAACATGGCAAGATACTGAATGACTACAGGTGAATAGCTTCATATACATGCATATGAATTTAATATGCATACAAATCTCCTGGGAATATTGTTAAAATGAAAATTTTGATTCCATAAATCTGGGACACACAGGGGAACTTTTAGATGAAGGAATCATTCTGACAGTACTGTGGCGGAGAATAAATGATTCTATGCATTTGTCAAAGGCCACAAAACTGTGTAGCACAGAGTGTATGTAATATGTGCAAGTTTAAAAAAAATCAACCCATGTGACTGAGTATCCCAGGATGGAATGCAAACTGTGACAAATGAATCTAACATTATTATAAATTTATGATATCACCATACTGAAGGGGGTTGGGGGGCAGAAGCTAACTTGAGTAACTTTGGAAAACGGGTGTTTTGACTAGAAACTGTAAGGCTAAATATAATAGGAACTGTACACTGTATGTAAACACTGTATTCTAGTTGGTAAATTTGTTTCTTCTGTGAGAATAGCCTAGAAATTCTGCAACTGCTTTACCCATATGCTGAGGGTGAAGAGTATGGATGGCAGGTAGAGGATGGTGGGAACCAGGTTTCTCTGTTGGAGATAGAAATTATAAAGGAGCAAGAAAGGAAGGTTAGGATGAATCCTGTAGTTCAGGATTATAGCTGGAGACATCAGTACAAACTCAAGTTTACCTTAATATGTATACAGATGGACAGATATAGAAAAAACTATAGATATGCCGACATACGTGGTTTACTATATATACATATGTTACTAGCTCTGTCTGCTTTGTCTGCTGAGAGGGCCTAGAAGTAGTGACACCTGAGTAGCAATGAGCATACCCCGCACCCAAATCTGCTTTCTAATACCCTTTTCTCCAATAAAAGGGACCAGAGCTCTTTGGAGAAATGAGTGACTCGAAGGCAAGAGAATGGGAATGTGTAAAAAGGACACAGAAGCCAACTCGAAAGAAAGCTCACAACGGGCAAGGCTAGAACAATTTGAGCAACAAAATAAATTTATTGGATTATAGCCCAAAGTATAAAATACATATACATAAGTCCATGCTTATATAAATGAATGAGTGACTAAACGGGGGAGCAGTGACTTCTCTACAGAAGAATTCCATTATAATATATGTAGACACTCCCTCCCAGCAGGAGACGGAACTTAATTCCCACTCCCTCCACCCCCTTGAGAGTGAGCCAGACACAGTCACTTGCTTCCAAAGAATACAGCATGGAAAGGGAAAAACAAACAGTAACTTTACAGTGGAGAAACCTGGCAAATACTACCTTGGCCAAGTGATGGACATTATCATCAACAGTAATGTCACGTGGATATTATGCTCCCCATACGATGTGACTGGAAGAACACTTCATCTCTGTGATATTCGTGCTAAAAACTGATAACCCTAGTTTATCCTAACAAAAATATCAGACTAATCCAAACTGGGGGACATTCTACAGGACACCTAGCCAGTACTTCTGATGACTGTTAAGGAAATCAAACAAAGGCTAAGAAACTCTCACAGAACAGAGGACACTGGAGAGAGCTGACAATTAAACATAACATGGTACCCTGGGTTGAATCCTGGAATAGAAAGAGAGCATTAATGGAAAAGTCAATGAAATCCAAGTGAAGTTTGAAATTTATTTTTTTTTTTGGTGAGAAAGATTAGCCCTGAGCTAACATCTGCTGCCAATCCTCCTCTTTTTGCTGAGGAAGACTGGCCCTGGGCTAACATCTGTGCCCATCTTCCTCCATTTTCTGTGGGACACTTGCCACAGCATGGCTTGATAAGTGGTGCATACGTCTGCGCCCAGGATCCGAACCTGCGAACCCTGGGCCGCGGAAGGACAGCATGTGAACTTAACCACTACACCACCAGGCTGGCCCCAATAGCTTTTTTTTTTTTTTAATGGTTATAAATCTGGTTTCTCCTTCTAGAGAATGGGACTCATAATACTGTGAACACCACAGGAGTTTTGTGAGGATGAACTGTGATAAATTCACATAATGCACCATGTACTGTGCACCATGCCTGGCTCAGTCAGAGTTAAGGGCTCAATGATTATTGGTTGCATTATTGTTTCTAGAGCAATGAAATGTACCCAGCCTCTTGATGGCAGGGCCTATGACACCGTTCTTTGGGAGTTCCCAGAAAATAAAAACGATGTATATCAACATCAGTAACAAAAAAAGCGGCAAGGTGCTGAATGAACCGCTTCATATATATGCGTATGAATTTAATATGAATACGAATTACTGGAGAATCTTGTTAAAATGAAGATTCTGATTCAGAAGGTCTGGGCTAGGGGCCAAGGTTTTACATTTTGAACAAGCTCCCAAGTGACGCCAATGCTGCTGGTCCAAGGACCAAAATTGGGGCTGCAACTTTTCTATTTCTGCATGTTTTTAAATTTTCCTTAAAAAAATACAAAAAAGTTTTCTCCATCTATTCTTTATCTCTTCACCACAAAAAATACTCTTATTTTTAAACCCAACTATATCATATGTAACCCACCAGTTGTCAAGATCTCAAATAAGCAACTATTTCAACAGTATAGTCTTCCCCGCTTATACGCAGTTTTGCCTTCTACAGTTTCAGGTACCTGCAGTCAACTGTGGTCTGAAAATATTAAATAGAAAATTCCCAACTTGGTAAGTTTTAAATTTCGTGCTGTTCTGAGTAGCGTGATGAAATCTCGCTCCATCCCACCTGGGACGTGAATCATCCCTTTGTCCAGCGTATCCACGCTGCATAAGCTACCTGCCCATTAGTCACTTAGTAGCTATGTCAGTTATCAGATTGACTATCGCAGTATCACAGTGCTTGTGTTCTAACAACCATGGACATCATCTGCTTATGACATCCAACCATCAACATCATCATGGCTCAATCATCCTCCTCATGTATTGTCAGAAGGTCAATATTAACCTAGCGCTACATCACAATGCCTAGTTCACCTCACTTCATCTCAACATGTAGGCATTGTATCATCTCACATCCTCACAAGAGGAAGGGTGAGTACAGTACAATAAGGTATCTTGAGAGAGAGAGACCACATTCACAGAACTATTTTTACAGTATATGGTTATAACTGGTCTATTTTATTATTGTTGTTGTTAATCGCTTACTGTGCCTAATTTATAAATTAGACTTTATCACAGGTATGAATGCATAGGAAAGAATATAGTATATACAGGGTTCTGTATTATCCACAGTTTCAGACATCCACTTGGGGTCTTGTAACACATGCGCCGTGGATAAGGGGAGGCTACTGTATAAAAAAGGGGTAACTACACATTAATGTTTGCCCCCACATGATCTCATACCTATGTAGATAAAAGTAATGTCTTGCAAAGTCAAGTCATATACAATTCTCTTAGCCTTATCAGTTAAAAAAGCCTAAATACTTTACAGTAACCTAGATTAACCACAATCCTAGGAAATTGTGTGAAAATTTTAATTTGGTAAATTCTGTTTGGAAACAGAGTATCCTATTACTAAGGCTCCTGCTTAACGATTTATTGAGTTTTCAAAGGATAAGAAGCGATCTTAGATGATCTTAGATTTAGTAGCATATACAGGATATTTGAGAGAAAAAGAGGAAAAGATGAAGAAAGCACATGCTGAACTGAGAAATAGGGAATAACAAAAAATGAGATGTAAAAGAGTCATACTTTCCTGCAATTAATGACATCACAGAAAATTTTAAAAACCAGTTTCCTTAACTCAATGATTTCTAACCATTCTGGCTTTGTGATTTCACACTTTCCCATCCTCCTTAAAATGTTTCTTAACACAAACTTTGGAAATTTAAAAAATGACATTTTTTTTAAAACTCTGAGATAACTGCAAAATAAGCTCAGCAAACACCATTTTAACTGGTATTGACTTTAAAAATTGTTCAAATTTATTTAGTGAAAGAAACTAACTGATTTTGATGGCAAGAAATCTTTCTGGTATGTGTATACATAAATACAATGTTTCCAAACACAGTATACCATAGTAGAATTCAACAGGACACTAACAGATCCATGGTGCAAACTGCGCCCTGTGTTCAAATTAACTCTGAACTGGTTTTCCTTAAATGTCACAGGTCACTGAGGCTCCAGGGCTTCTCAAAGCCTCTAAAAAGCCTTTTAAACTCTGAATTTCTAAAAAGGAGGTTTTCATTGAGAACATTTCCAGTGATCATATTCCCTATTCACTGCGTACCCAGAACACTTTACAAGCTGAGATCCAAAGATTCTTGAACCATAAAATGATAATTAAAATATTTTCTATAAGCCAAGGAAATTGAAGTGTTACAGGTCCACAAAGCTCAATTGCCAGCTAGAGATTAATTCTAAATGGTTGAGACCATTACAGCACATCACTAACCACCTGCCTCACCCTGTAAGAATTTTTCAAGAGCATAATAGATAGAGACTAATTAAAGTGATTCAAAGAAATTCTCAAATTTACATGGACAAACATATTATTAGAAATTTAATCTACAGGCAAGCAGAGAAATTCTTCTGAGCATTAAGCATGTATCAATCATCCAAAAATGAGCAAAATATGATAATATATTTCTGGTCTTTACCCATAAATCTAGTCCTGGAGTAAATCATCATTCAAGATAATTTTAAAATAAAAAATATCTACCCAGGATTTGAAAAATTTGGTTGCAAATAACACATCCACACAGTGAGGAAGTGATGCTCTGAAATCTTCCCATAGTATCTTCAGAAAGCTTAACTTCAGTTACATAATAAACTTTGTGCTGAGCTGAAACTGATGTACAGGTGCATCCTGACCCAGATTTCTTAGTAAATAAGTTTCAAAACTGTCCGTTATAGCACAGCCCAAGAGACATTTTCCTACGTATTCTTCTTCCCTTCAGTCAATGGTTATAGAGAGCTTTCTACATGGAAAGAATCAAAAAACCATTTTTTTAGTAGAAAGCTAATTATACCAACCAAAAAGTCTAAATGACTTCTTAAGTCTATTTCATTTCATAAACTTCATTTTCATAAAGGAAAAATGAAACGCTAAAGCAAAAATACATTTAAAAATTCTAGCCAATAAAAATCAAATTTTACTTTAAAAACTATTTACAGTGTATCTTAATTTTAAAAGGAGAGCATATTTCTCCTCTCATCACTCTATATTAACATTCATAGTTACTGAAACTTTTGTTGTTTGCAACAAAATCCCTATGTCTGCAAAGTTCACCTCCTCACTCTTTTAACTAACTAGGCACAATCTCCCTTCTCTGTACTGCCTTGTTATAAAAGCTTTGGGGAGGGGGTCTCAGGGTTCGTAACAATGACAGTAGAGCAAAGGAAAAGGATAGCATAACAGCCGTAAGGAAGAAAATGAAAGCAAAATAGAAGCAGGTCTTCCTCCTCCTGATAAACAAACACCAAGGCAGTTGAAAGAATTAGATAACTCGACAACCATACTTCTCAGAAGCACATACCTTGTATGGTAGAAATGGTGACTCAGAATAATTACAGAATATGCTTTGCAATTATTTTAAATGAGTATGCATTATAAAAGACTCCTGTAAGTAAATCTGCTTTCACAGGGTTTAACTTTTTTCAACTATACCATCTAATTTGACTTACTACTCACCTTTGCTTTACCTATGGCAGTAAAATATATAAAAGATTACTCAAACAGGTAAGCGGTCAGAACATAACAACACGCGATCTCTCCGCATACTCAACAAGAGGATTTACTCTCAAGAGGCTTACTTCCTATTTTCCAGGTAGTTTTGTTCCTGTGTCTCCTCTAGGTATTTCTACCTATCAACCATTTCATTGCTCACTAATGAATAAGACAATGCGGGACAATGTGACTCTCCTATTCACTTACTATAGTCAATATACCTGTAGAGATCTGAATCAAAACTGAGATTCAAAAGTCTTCTAATTTACCTCTCAACTCTGGTGATTCAAAAAGTTTTAGATAACAGAGTTTGACTAGAATCACCAGAAACTCTGTTATCTAAAATTTTATTACACATTGTAAAAGTGATAGGATGAAACTTCAAAATCATTTAGTTCAACTCTTAATTACTTTACAGTTGAGAAATCATTCAGAGAACTAGTTAGATGGTGTCAACTCAGGTTTTGTAACTCCCGACCAACACTTGTTCTGCTAAATCATGCTGCTTTCCGTAACTACTCCTTCTTCTCTATGATGTTCTTGTTATCCAAACAGTGCACCTGTGAAAGCTGATAAACTCAAGTATTCCTAGAATGACCAGAAAATCCCAAGTCTCAGGTCAAATACATATACCACTGCTTCATTTTCTACCCCAACATTTTTTCTGAAACCCTCCTAACTGCCAAAACTTTCCTGTTTCTTGTCCATCACATTTCTCTATCACTATAATTAATGTTTTAATTATCTAGTACCCTATGTTACATAAAACATAATGCTAATCATAATAAGCAAATATTGAGTGCTCATTATATCAGGAACTATATTAAGACCTTTAGATGTAGCATCTCACTTAATCCTCAACTTCAAATAAGATAAATAATACCGTAATCCCCATTTCAAAACTGCAAAAATCAAAGCCTCAGAAGTTAATTTTTTCTTTTTCTCTCTCTCTTTTTTTTTTTTGCTGAGGAAGATTGGCCCTGAGCTAAGATGTGTTGCCAATCTTCCTCTTTTGGCTTGAGGAAGATTCACCCTGAGCTAACATCTGTGCCAGTCTTCCTCTATTTTGTATGTGGGTCGCCGCCACAGCATGGCCACCAATGAGTGATGTAGGTTGGTGCCCAGGAACTGAACCCGGGCCACTGAAGCAGAGCACACCAAACTTAACCACTAGGCCATGGGGCTGGCCCCAGAGGTTAAATAATTTGTCCTAATTCACAGAGCTAACCAGAAGTAGAACCGGGATAAGTAAGCAGGCAGTCTCACTCCAATGTCCATATTCCTGATCTCTACATATGATAAGTATATATAACTACATGGACTTTATTATTAATATGCAGATAACTCAAAATTTGGGGCTACAGAAGAATTTAAAGAGTCTTTGTATTTGAAGAGGCTTCTTTCACATTAAAATAGCTTAATATGGCTTATTCCCATAAACTATATCTTCCTTAAAAAGACATGGCCCAAGTAAGAACTCTTAACTCACTCATATATAATTAAAACTCAAATTAAAGAAAATAGGAGGAAAAAAGAGTTGCAACAATACTTTAACAAATATCCAGATCAGCATTGTCCAAAAGAACTTTTTGTAGTGACAATAATGTTTTCTATTTGCACCGTCCATCATGGTAGCCACTAGCCACATGGGACTATTCAGCATTTGAAATGTGTCTAGTGTGACTGAGTAACTGAATTTTGAATATTGTGTAATTTTAATTAATTTACATTTAAACAGCCACATGTGGCTAGTGGCTACTATATTGGACAGCACAGGTAGAAGATAAAATGCCAGAAAAAGATGAGGAAAGAAATTCTTATTGCCTTTATTTAGAGAGTGCACTAACAGTCAAATCAATTTAAATCTCTTTTCCTACTTGTTCTAGCTTCAGTTATTAACCCAAACAATATATACCTCCAAGGAGATTTAAGTAATCCAAACTTCTATACTTAAATTCTTCTTTGTGTATCTCAAAGGAAAAAAATAATTAAAACCTGTATTATCAACAAAGCTCCTTATAGTAGAAACTTTTTACTGTTTGGATACCTAAGAGGAAGAATTTGAACCTGAAAACTGCCATCTACTAAGAAAACTAAAAAGAGTCACACAAGTTTTCCATTCTCTTCATAATAAATACTTGATAATAAAGTGCTTACCTTGATTCTCCACTACTGTTTCTAACACTTTCTTCATCACTGTGTCCATTCATTGTAAATATCAAGACGTTTTAAAATAAAATATAAATCTTCCCAGTTTAAAAGATGAATATAAATACTGACTCCTCCTTGAATACCAAAAATTCACAGACGAATTTTCTTCAACATTCACAGGTTTCCTGGGACCCTTTTTGATTCACCTAAAGAAAACATATTAAGAAAATAAGAAAACTTCCTGTAGAGAAAAAGATAAGTCTATTTAGAACTTATACAAATCTACCTAGGCCAATCAGAAATACCTAGGCTTCCATTAACTACATTCCTGACTACTTACTAGAATTTACAGCACACCAGTGCTTATTTTTGACAGAAGAAATCAGAATATCTGCTGAGTGATAAAACTTTTAGACTAACTGCAGCTGTGTAGCGATACATATATACACATTATGGATAACTAGCTAACTAAAGAAAAATGGTAATATATAACATATATATACCTTCCAAGAATAGAAAACGGAGTCTTATTAGATACTTTGTCAAACCAAGTAAGGGGGGAAAAGGTTACCTTTAATCAAACACTAATTCATATCACCAAGAACTTCATACACTTGAATGAGGCAAAGTTTTGAAAATGCTCACATAAGAACAGAAGAATAAAAGAGTATCATACAATCTTCGCAAAAACTGTACAGGTCAAAATAAATGTGTACTTTCACAGCAAAGCCGACAGTGGAATGATAAAATTTAAATAATATTTATTCAGGTTGGACTTGCCGAGATTCCATTAAAAAAAAAAAAAAAAAGGTAATGGAATATACACTATGATTTTTTAAGTAACGGGTTTGGGGCAGAAATCACGGACCAAGACACAGCATTCCCACCTTTCAAGATTTCAGCACAATACTGGAGAGTCACCTACAAGCCATCCACGAATAAACAAAGAGATCTCTGGCAGGGGAGGGAGAGGAAGAAGCGGGGGAAGGAGACGTCAGATCCTTCCCCAGCCAGAAAGGACCCAGATAGCCAACTGAGAGCAGAGCTGTCCTCCGACCTCAGCAAAGAGAATTCAGTCCTACGATGATTTCCATTCCACAAAAAAAACAGGAGGAAAACAGGCTGTTGCCAACTTCATCACAGCAAACTCTACATCTAGATCGAGATTTTAATTCTCCAGAGACTAAGGTCCAATAGACTCTTTGCAAGAACTGGTTATCCAAAAAGTAACTCCTGCACGCAACATTTATTCCTCATGTTAAATATTAATTCCAACCCGTCAAAGAGCTTTACTGTTCAACAAGTCTTAAAAATCTAGGGACTCTAACAAACCGCCTCTTTCCCGAAAGTCTCTCTGCGTTGAGAAAGTTCACTCCTCTTTTCGTTCTTTCCTTTCCACTTTCCTTTCGCTCCTCAAAACGGCTTTCTCTGGACATTCTAACTTCCTTTTTCCCCCTCATCTGCCTTCCCCGAGTCAGTCCTCTTTCTGAGGCCCTGCTCACAGCCCTGAGTTCTGCAGCTCCAGGCGCACGCAGCTCTCTCCAGCCTTTCCCGCGTCTCAACAATGAAGTCAAACCTCCCCAACCCTCCTCCCCTGTGCCCGGTCCTTCAACAGCTGCTCTGCTCCTGCTGAGTTTCCCAAGCGGGGCTCGAAAGGAGGCTGGAAGCCTTCCTCCTCCCGCCTCCGTCCACCGCAGCTTCGCTCCAGTCAGTCTCCCGGCCGGACGCACACTCCCACCCCCGTCCCTCCCAGGGCCTCCCTCCCGGTCCCCGAGTCTCTCTTCCCGCCTCACACTTCCCGCCGCCCCGCTCCGCGCCCTCCCGGGCTCGCCTGGGCCGCCGCCCCTCCCCCTCGCCGCCGCCCCCCACGTGCCGGGAGGCCGGGTCGCGGCGGGGGCGACGCGCCGGCCAAGCGCTCGCCGCTCGCGCTCCGCGGCTCTGCCCTCGCGGCCCCGCCGCGCCCACGCCGAGGAGGCCCGGGCTCCGCCGCCCGCCGGCGCGCGCCACTCACGCGCCCCCCGCGCGCCGAGCCCGGCCGCCGCCGCCGCCGGCCCTCGCAGAGCCGCCCCGGCCTTCGCCCGGCGCCCCCGCCCTCCGCCCGGCCGGCTCCCGGCCTCCCCGCCACATCCTGACCCGCAAGCCGCCCCCTTTCTTACCGGCGGCCGTGCAGGCTTCGCGGGGGCAGAGGGAGCCCACTCAGGTCTCCGCCGCCGGGTGAGTCCTCGGGCTCCGGGCGTCTGGGGGTAAGCAGGAGTCCGTGAGGGGGAGGGGGAAGCCCCGGCCTGCGGCTCCCACGCGCGACCCCCTGCGGAGCGGATCCAACAATCCATTCATGATGGAAGCACCAACGGCGAGGGCAGCTAGAGCGAGAAGGAAGGAGCCGTCGTCGTCGCCGCAGCCACGCGCGCGCTCCCGCTCCCGCCACTTATCGGCTCCCGGCAGCCGCCGTAACGCCGAGAGAGCAAGCGCAGCCAGCGCAGCCGTCTCCGTCGTAGCCGCCGCCTCCTGCACGACGTAAGCCCCCTGCTCACTCCCCTTCCCCACTGGGCGCGAGGAGGACTGACTAGGGCGCAGGCGCGAGCACGCCAAACCGCTCCTGCCGGCGCGCGGGCGGTGGGAGGGGCTACGTTGTGGAGTCGTGGGCCGTAGGAAGAAAGCGATTGGTGCTGAGGTGGGGCGGAGAGCGAGTGCGCGCACGCGCGCCGATGGGAGCCGTACGCCAGCCGCGCGGAGGCCGCCGGACTCTGGCGGCAGCCGCGGGCCGCTGATGCTTGCTCTGGTGCCCTCCCTCACCCGCCGCGAGTTGAGTTCCGGGAAGTGGGAGCTAGAGGCTCGCTGCGTGCGGGTGTGGACGCTGCTGTCGCTCGGGACAGTTGCGCAAGGACTTCGCGGGGGAGAGACTGAGAGGAACCGGGGAAGCAGAGGCATGGCGAGATGCTGAAGACTATGTTGGGGCTCGGGGAGCCGCAGAAGCGCTGCGCTGGATAAGCCCAGGGGGCCGGGTCGTGCGTGGGGTCCGGTCGCCCAGGCTTCGGTCCGCATCTCTCTCCGGCCCCGGCCCCGTCGGAGCGCCTGTGGGGAGGGGTGGAGAGGGGCCCGCTGCGTCACACCGGGCAGCCTGGGACCCCAACTGTTGGGCAGCTGTGGTCACCTCCGGCCGCCTCCTACGCCTAGGCGACCTGCGACAGAGGCTGCCTCGGGGGCCCGATGGCCCGTGCGGGCGGGGCACCTGAGGAGACGGAGGGAAAACAGAGACGGAGTTGCTGACATCCTGTGACACTTCTTGATTCCTTTGTGGGTTCAGGAGAAAACTCTTACAACCTTTCTAGGTCCCTCCCTGGAGGACGGGAGGAGGGTGCGCTGCCGAATGGCGACAAAAAAGCTGCTCGGAGGACGTTGATAACTGGCTTAGCGTAGCGTGCTGCCACTTAGTGGACGGTTTCTTCCTGAACTGTGACTGCGGGCCTCAGTTACAACCCTGGAGATGTGGCGATGGAAACACTGTCTTTTCAAGCCTGGGGATGTCCCGCTTCATTCTTTTTGAAAGCATTTTTTTAATCATTTCTTTTACACTTCATTTTTTTTCCCCCGTCCACAGATCAGTCTTGAATCGCTCGAGGTTAATGATGCTTTTTGAAACTTTCTAATCCCATTCCTCAGTTATTTGATTTGGTGTAAAGGCCAACCTTCCAAGTCAAATGACTTTCAACGGGGTAGCTGCGTTCCCAAAATAGTTCTTTTCGCATGTGGGGATTTCAAGTTTTAGTCTACCAGCTGTTTAAACAGTTTGGGTCAAAGCCTTCAAAAAGATCTCAAAACATGACTCCAGGTATGTGTTCATTTTATGGAAGAGTATATTCACCCTTGGGAAGGAGGAGGCGGCAAACAGGTACACTTGGTCTACTCCAAAAAAAGTCTGTCTGTGACCAATGAATAGTGAAACAAAATGGAATACTACCACAGTTTGCAAAATGGTCTGTGCTCCACCTCTTTTTTTCTTTCCTTTTTTCCTAGTTATTAAATAGCTGTAACGCTGGGTTGTGAGGAATAACAAGATCATACAAATCTCCATCTCTGAAGGCCCTAAAAGTAGGAACCAAGTGCTAATTTTTAATATTAAAAATATGATAAAAGTGCCTTAATGATAGGACCTTCCCGTGCCTCTGATTTCTTTCTTGGATTACTGGAGTGGTAAGTGAAAAATAAAAGCCCCTGGAAAACAGTAGCCACGCCAGAGAAAGAATGTTGTGATCAGAAATATAATTCAGATAATAAAGTCCTCAATTATACTACACTTTATAATTGTCTTACAAAAAAGAATTACCGTGTGTTCTTAATCTATTTTGTATGTTTTCTGAAAGCCCACGTCAAACCTTTTTTAACTACTGACTTGCCATTTGGATGTGATATGCTACATATAAACTAGATCCTTTTTTTGCGGGAAAAAAATCTTGCCAAAATTGTAATAAAATATTGCATCTTGGAGATTTATATTTCTTGTTGAATCTTGGAGATTTATGTTTCCTGTTGAATCTTGGAGAGTTATATTTCTTGTAAAATCATTGTGTACTTTAAGACTCCACAAAATTTTAGAATGACTGTTGACAATGTCGAGAAATGCAAGTAAGTAGAAAATTGGAACAATCTTGCCAGTTCAGCTTTTAAAAAGTCACTTGATAAATAAGGCAAAAGTATTTGTTTGACCATTTGTTATCTGCATAAATTCTCAGTTTCACTTTGTTTGAATAAACTCGGTCTTTATCTCTACCTATGGGTACTAAAAACAATAGACAAACAGTTGATAATCTCAACACATGACTAGCAAAAATCCTTGAAAAATAACATCAACCAGAAGTTTTTATTCCTATCTAATTTCCCATTTGGGACATTTCATATTCTTTGCAAACAATATTACTTTTACAAAATCTAGGACAGCTCTTTGTGAGTCCTTACTTCTGATATGCTCTTCTAGGGCTGGAAACCCATGAGTTTCCTTAGGTGGGGATAGATTGAGAACCACTTATCCAGAATTGTGAGATTTGTACCATAAAAACAATGATAACTCTTGCTTTCTGTTAATGTTTTGGATGCCAAGTTGGGGTTTTAATTTCATAATTATGTTCTTGTTAATTAGAGGATTTGCATATTAGAAGCTGCTAAAACAATCAGGACAGTATTAAAATACCCTAGAATCTCAACCTATGACGTCATCCCCCAGGTCCTTGCCAAACAGGAAGAGCTTTCCAAATATACTTAAATTTACAAAGTCCCCTATAAATAGAACACATGAAATCCTAAGTAACCTACACTGAAAATTTATTGTACATTTTCTGTTTTCTTAATCATAAAAATTATAAGAGAGGAGCTGTGGTTCCCAGTGTTGGGCAGGGAGCAGGAGTCAGTCACCTAGGATATTTTTTCCTAATTACACATGCCTGACATTCTCATTCCTCCCCTCTTCTGATATGCAGAATTTCTATGTTCTAGGTAGTGCTTGGAAAAATGGCCTAGATTGTTCTGATATCTACCAATAGCTCATCCAGCTTGTTTATGGCCACTGTGTTTGGAGATTTTTACTGATAAATGCTTGAATCATAATAAATTTTAAATGGAAAGCTCTTAAAGATATTGCTAAGAGGCAACTATGTATAAAATCTAATAGGCATTGAAGTGGATACAAAGATTTTACTTCCTCTACAGACAAAATTAAGTGTGCACACAGAGTAAGAAAAAAGTTAAGTAGCTAACCTCAAAATATGAAATTGGGGGCCGGCCCCGTGGCTTGGCGGTTGGGTGCGTGCGCTCCGCTACTGGTGGCCCGGGTTCGGATCCCAGGCGCGCACCGACGCACCGCTTCTCCAGCCATGCTGAGGCCGCATCCCACATGCAGCGGCTAGAGGGATGTGCGGCTATGATGTACGGCTATCTGCTGGGGCTTTGGGGAAAAAAAAGAAAAGGAGGAGGATTGGCAATAGATGTTAGCTCAGAGCCGGTCTTCCTCAGCAAAAAGAGGAGGATTAGCATGGATGTTAGCTCAGGGCTGGTCTTCCTCAAAAAAAAAAAGAAATTGGTGTGTTGATGCTATGTCACTCTTTCCTCTCCCCCAAGTCCTTTATTTACTGTCCATTTTACCTCATATCTGTTGTCTTCAGCCCTTCTTCTTAATCCTCACTACTTTGTTTACTTAGGCCCTATTTTCTCTATATCTTTCCCTCCAGCTCACCCTGTAGGCTCCTTTCAGACCTGAAATCTAATGAAATCACTCCCTTGCTCTAAATATGTATATTTAAATATACTACATACATTTGCATACGTGCATAATATTTTAATTACTTAGTCTGTTCACAGTCTGACCCCAGCATCGCCTCCCATCATTCCTAGCAGACACTCGACACTCTAGCCACGTATTTCTTCAGGTCATTGGAAAGGTATCTTTCTCACTGTTAGTGGATATAGTGCATCTCTCCTATGAACAAACCTTGTAGGTTTGTTTAAGTCAGTCATCAAGAACTGACACAATTGTACTGACACCATGTGAGATACATCAGGCAGCTCTCTTACCTCCCTTTTTGGATATCAAATTGTGTATTCTGTAAGTGCAGCATGTCATTGTAATAAACCATTTGTTTCCATACTACATTGTGAGCTCCTTGAATACAGACTCTCTGTGTTCCTTATTTATTATATTGACATTCATTCAATAAATTGCATACAGACACTCTGCTGGGGTGGGGGAGGGGAATTAGAGCAAAAACATACTTTCAAGAGTTCAAGTCTAGTGCAGAAAACAATCACACTGCAAAATCATAACTGAGAAAAATGGTATGAAGAAGCATATAGTGCTGTGAGGATTCACAATGGAGAACCGTAGTCAGAAAAGTCCTGGAAGGAAGTGACTTGGTCAGAGAACTGAAGAATTATATAGGCAAAAGGGACATGGAGAGCTCCTTTCCCAGTAAAAGACACAACATGAGCAAAAATTCTAGGGCCAGAAAGATGGTGTCAACTTAACATCCCAGTTTGCCAAGGATAGACTTTTTGCACTTTCAGAAGTGGTTTAGGGGGCCGGCCCGGTGGGCAGGCGGTGAATGAAGTGCACATGCTCCGCTGTGGCGGCCCGGGGTTCACCAGTTGGGATCCTGGGCGCGCACTGGCGCACCACTTGGCAAGCCATGCTGTGGCGGCATCCCATATAAAGTGGAGGAAGATGGGCACGGATATTAGCCCAGGGCCAGTCTTCTTCAGCAGAAAAAGAGAAGGATTGGCGGATGTTAGCACAGGGCTGATCTTCCTCACACACACACACACACAAAAAGAAGTGGTTTGGGTGATAAATTACATTGCCATCCTACCTATAAGGGACTGCAAGAAGCTCAGTGCTGCTGGAGCAGACAGAACTGAGGAAGATGAAGCTGCATAGGGGCCAGGCCATTCAGGGCCCAAAGGCCAGGAAAAGAAGCAGGTTCTTCTCTTGGAGCAATGGGAAACCTTTGAAGGATTTTGAACTGGGTGGTAATGATGAGATTTGCAAATTGAAAAATTTACCTTAGCTGTAAATTCCAAAAAAGGATTAGAGGCAGGTCAAAGTAGATACAATATTCTTAGATGAATTAGGCAGGTACAACAGGTAAAAGATTAGAAATAACTTGATGAACCAGGGTAGTGTTATGGAGGAGGAGAGAGTAGCTTTGGAAGGAAAAGTCCACAGGATTTGTTGATGCAATTGGATTCAAGGTTAGGAGGAGGAGGGAAGCTGTACATACAATGGAATGGACTGGAGCTGATTGATGACATCCATTTGAAAGGTAATATGTTTGGAGATGAGTAGGTGTGGAGATCATTGGTGTAGGACTTACTGAGTTTCTGATGCCTTTGAGTCATCCAAGAGGCTTTTGGATAGAAGTCTAGAGCTGAGAAGTAAGATCTAGACTGAAAACTAACTGTTAAGTATGTAGGGAGAAATGAAAGTCTTGAGTATACATGAAATAGACTTAGCAGACAACCTAGGAGTGTGCAATGAAGAATTTAAATTAATTTTTGGCTAGGTAGAGGAAGATGAGCTGGCTAAGGAGTTGCAGATATCAGATGGGTGTTGTGCAATGGAAGACAAAGGCATAAATGATTCAAGGAAGGAGTGGTGAGTAGTGTCCAATGCTGTTGAGAAGTCACGTGAAATAAGGCCTGAATAATATCCATTAGATTTAGTAACATAAGGGTCATTTACCTTAGCAAGAACTATTTTGTTGGAATAATAGGACCAGAAGCCAGATTGGAGTGGGATGTGATAAATGAAGAAATGGAATCAGTGAGTCTCAATTTCTCTCTCAGACAGTTTGACTTTGACTTGAGAGTGAATATGAATTTTTCTGTTTGTTTTTTTTGGGGGGCTTGTGGATTTTTGTTTGTTTAGGTGAAAGATTTAAGGTGTTTCAAAGACAATGGGAAATATCCCTTTGAAAGAGAGGTTGAATATATTAGAGTTAGCTGTAAGAATTAACACATATACCTTTTTTTTTCCCAATCGGGAACTGAACACTAGATATCACTGTTTTTAATTATGGGCTGTAGACACTTAATTGGTGTAGTTTGAGAATTTCTGTGAGTCTTTTACTCCCCACATACATGCCTCATGCTCTACTAATGTTTGAAAAGTCTTGGTAGAAATCTATTTGAAAGCATATATTCCTGGGAAGAGTAATATGTTAAGAAGGTAGTTCTCAGCTGTGCCGAAGTTTAGAATTACCTAAGGAGCTTTAAAATAAAAATGCTCAAGGGGCCGGCCTGGTGGTGTAATGGTTAAGTTCGCGCAGTCTGCCTTGGTGGCCTGGGGTTCGCAGGTTCAGGTCCTGGCTGCGGACCTATGCACTGCTCATCAAGTCATGCTGTGGTGGCAAACCATGTACAAAAATAGGGGAAGATGGGCGCAGCTGTTAGCTCAGGGCTAATCTTCCTTAGCAAAAAGAGGAAGATTGGCAGCAGATGTTAGCTCAGAGCTAATCTTCTTCACCAAAAAAAAGAAAAAGAAAAATGCTCAAGACTTACTTAAGAGATTTCATTCCATTGTTCTAAGGTGGGGCCTTGGCATATGCGTTCTTTCAAAGCTCCCCTTTTAAAAAGATGATTCTAATGTGCCATTAGTATTGAAAAACTAGGGACATCATTGTATTAACACTGCATTGACTCATGACATTTGGTTTAGATGAAGTGTGGAGAGGCCAGAATATTTATTTAGAAAATAGTGGTTATTAACAGGGCAGTGGTGGGTGGAGATTTTGCACCTCAGGGGATATTTGGCAAGAATCTGGAAACATTTGTGGTTGTCACAATGAATTGGGTGGGGGCTGCTACTGACATGTATTGGGCAGAGGCCAGGGATACTGCTAAAGATCCTACAATGCACTGGACAGCCCCCCACAACAGAGAATTATCTGGCCCAAAATGACAATAATGCCGTTGTTGAGAAACCCGGCTATAAAGGATGGCAAACTAGGTAGTATCTTTAAGTGAAATCTCAGTGGGTGGGGGTTGTGGTTTGGTAAGGGTGCTAATGAATGAGGAGGATCTATTCTACGTAACAACTTAGCCTAAAACTAAGCCTTGCTTGTAACCAGCAACAAAAGAGCCTCAAATAAAATACGTTTGCAGAACTAAGAAATGTGACTAGCGCAATAGACTGATTATATTATTTTCCTTGTTTAAAAAAAGACTGTAGTGCAACTGAAAGTATTATTGCTGGTGGGGGTGTAAATTGGTTACAGCCACTTTGGAAAATTCACAGGCAGTGTACATTGTAGCTAAACTTATGCCTATCCTATAATTCAGCAGTTTCACTCCTGAGTGTATATCCAAGAGAGATGAATGCAGGTGTCTCCTAAAAGCATTGTATAAGAATCTTCCTAGCAGTTTGATTCATTTTGGCCTCAAACTGGAATAAAGTGAAGTATATTCATACAATGGAATATTATCCAGCAATAAAAAAGAATAAATTGCTACAAACAATAATTTATGTTGAGTGAAATAGACACAAAAGCATTCATATTATATAATTCCATTTATATGAAATCAAGAACAAACAAAACTAGTTTATAATGATAGAAGTCAGGATAGCAGTTACCTTTCTGGGCATGGGTATTGACTTGGAAGGGGCATAAGGAAGCCTTATAAAATGATGGGAATGTTCCATATCTTGATCTGGGTGGATATGAGTGTATATGTATGAGAAAGCTCATCAAGTCGAACATTTTAATTTTGTGAACTTTACTGTGCATATGCTATACCCCAATTTTTGAAAATTAAAAATTAGGAAAAAAACCCAGGAAACCTAATTTTGAAGTACTCGAAGTCTTGCATCTCAAATGTTTGGTTAAATACAGGGTCAGCTACGTAGTATGGTCTCAATAAATATAAACAACTCTAATGCATTGTTTAGTGAAAATAAATTTTGGATTTGGAGTCAGACCTAGTTTTGAACCACAGCTTCATTATTAGCTATATGATATTGAGCAGGTTACTCATATCAGGACTTTTTGTGACTATGGAAGAACAGAATAGCAGTGAGTTGAGAGAAGTACTGAAAAATCCTTTTCTTTTGTTTTTGGAGGGGGGGATTTTAGCTTTGATTTGTGATCCCCCACCACTGAGAAATATCCACAGACGTTTAGGGGTGGGCCTCAGCAGGTGTATAAGTGTTAGGTGACTTAACGCCTCTGGCTTTAGCAAGGATGAAACCCTGAACCCTATCTGGACCAGTCAGATTGTCCTGAGAATTTAAATTTGATTGAGAAAGTTTATCAGACAGCTGATCTGTTCTAAGAAACCTATCAATTTAGGCTAGGGCTGCCATGTTTGGTAGCAGCATGTGGAGATTGAGAGGTGTGTTGTAGAACAAGAATACTCTCAGATCACTTACCTCGTCACTCCGTGTTCTAAGTGTTGTAACTGTGCGAGGTTGGTACTGTTATCCCTACTTTATAGGTAAGGAAACTGAGAAGCTTGACTAAATTAAGTAAGGGCTAAAGCTAAAATAAAACTCAGGCAGTGTGACTCCAGAGTCTGTGCTTTCATGGAGCAGTGCTGACGTATCAGACACGGATCTAATAGCTGCCTTTGTTCCTGATAGTTTTACCGTTCCTGATCTCAGTCCTTTGAGAAGGTCGAGTCTGCTCCCTATCTTTGAATTATTTATCATAATTTATCCTTATAATACAATGTCATGTCTTTGCTTAAACTGGTTTAAGTGAATTTCAGCCAATTACAACTGGAAGAGTCCTGCTCCAGTTTGACTGTGAATGGGGTTGGAAATAACAAACCTCAGAGAAAGTGAAACTGGCTGAATCAAGGTGGGGTAGCAGGCAATAAAGACTTTCCTGCCCTAAAATGGGAACTTGTTTGTGTGTGTTATGCAATAGTAAATCATTTACACAGGCTTTCTCCAATAGTGTCTTAGAACTCCAACTATATAGTCACTGAGGTAGGGCTTTAGAGAACTTGGTAGGGAAATATAAAAAATGTCAAGTGTGGCAGTTACTGTACATGGAGTTTTGGAAACTACATTAGAAAAGAGAGGAATTCTAAACAAAGTTCTCAGATGAAAGTAGATTGGAGCAAATTTGACAATTATTGGAAGCCAATTTGCCTTTGGTCTGAGAATATAGAACCAGATCAGGAAGTTACTGAGGAAGCCCACTGCATTGCGACATAATTTTTTTTTTGCCACCTTGTGTCTAATACCAGAGTTTTTACATTGAATGCCAGAAAGTGAAATTTTAGTCATAAGAATGGGACTCACAAGGAGGAGCAAATGATATTAAGGAACTCTAATTCCTCAGCTCCCTCCAAAAAATTTTCCACTGCCCATCCCCTTCCATGCCTCACAAAAGTGTGACGATCCTTCACATTGTCTGTCAATATCCACTAGGATTGGAATGCACTATGTGTCTGGGAATATTACTAAATGGCAAACTGCAGGCTGCCATGCCCACTTTTTCTCTTGTTTGCTTTGAGGCTAAAGCAGAGAACAATGAGGATGGAGAGAGTCCCAGCTGTTGCTAAGAAACAGAAGTCCAGAAGAATTGACAACTTAAGAAGAAACCTGACCCACTAAGGTCTTCAGCATTAGCTAAATACAAAAGGAATCTCCCTAAAAGAAAATTGGCAGGCAATCCTCCACAGTGGAGCAGTTGCATGCCATAAAACCCTAAAGTCTGCAGTAGACTCAGACCACAGACTATCTCAATTCCTTGAGCACCTCCTGTTCTCCAGTCCAGAAGAATCTGAACCAGCCAGAAAGGGATACCCTTGCCCCAAATGAAGAACCTTAGTATCCCCTGTCAAGAGTGGCCCTGGAGGTCTCTAGAAATGAATCCAAATTGGGTGCAGCCAAGTTTTCTAGTGACTTACTGGGAAGTGGATCAGTTAACTCATGCCTTATAAGATTTCAAGAGCCTATTATTTACTATCCCACTCCTGCTGGATACAACATATACTTGTAGTTGAGCTGGTTAAATCTATATTTAGTCCACAGGTTGCAGAATTAATTCAATTATTTCTTGGATGCTCTTTATATGCCTACTGTCAGGCTAGGTACATGGAAAACTGTAAAGATGGACAAAGATTTTTCTCACTTGGAGTTGACATTGTAGTTTAGGGGAGGGGGAGAAGAGAGACAGATGAATAGAGAAATAAGGTTACAATTTGGGATGGGTTCTGTAAAGGAAAGATAGGATAATGTCAGAGAGAGTAAAGAGAAACATACTTAAATGGAAAGAGCAGTAGGGTGGTTAGAGAAGGCTTCTTTGAGCTGAAGTGGAGCCTATTGTAAGAAGAACCAGCAAGAGAAGAGCAGCAAGGAGAACAATTGCAAAGATCCTAAGGTAAGAAAGGGTTTGCTACACGTGAAGAACTGAAGGAGGCAAGTATAGCTGAAACATAGTGAGTGATAAGTTAAGTTGATATTAGTTCAAAGAGACAATCGAGGAACCTCCTTTGATGCCAGAGCCTTGTGGACTATGGAAAGCATTTGGGGTTTAATTCTAAACACAAGAGAATGCCATTGAAGGTTTTTGCATCACAGAATAGTGTAATCTGATTTACTTTCTACAAGATTGTTCTAGCTGCTCTGTAGAAAATGGATAATAATAGCAAGAGTGGAAGTGGCTCTCCACTAAGCTATTCTAGTACATAATGGCTGTTAGGATTAGAAGAGTAACTTTGGAGATGTAGAGAAGATGGAATCAGGATAAATTTGGGATGTAAAAGTAACAACAGTTGAGTTGAGGTCCTCATTTACCATACATTACCATACATTTACCATTACATTATGTTAATCGATAAATAGCAATACAAGCATATTATTTGGAAGTGTGGAAATTAATATCAAAATAAAGAGCTAGAAATGTTGAAGGTAGTTGGGAGTGGAGAGGGGTGGGAGAAGACCATGCTGTTTTTTGTTATAAATATTCAATACCATTTTCTTATAAAAATTGTATGTGTATGTGTAAATGTGTGTATGTATATGTAGTGTTTGCTGTGAAAAGATTAGAGAGGTGTGTGGTGGTAGATGGAGGAAGTCAAAGAAGGATTTTTTTTTTAAGTAGAAAATACTAATGTATGTTGGTAGACTGGCATGAATAATAAGCAGAGAATAAAAATTTGATGATGCGTAGTGGACAAATGGAATAACTGAAGAAGCAAAATATTGAGAAGCAGCGAAAATATAGGTGTCAAAAATTAGAATTGCCCGTAATAGGAAAAATGACACTTTCAGTTTTAACAGAGGAGGCTGAGAAGTGAGTGCAGATGCAGAGAGATTTGAATATTTGTTGGAATGAAAATGAAGTAAATCCTCTCTGATAGTTTCTGTATTCTCAGTGAATTATAGAGTAGGATCTTCCACTGAAAATGGATAGAGTGAGGAGTTTGAGATCACAGGGAAAAAATATGGCATTTTTACCTCAGAGAATGTAAAGATGAACTTCCTAGGGAAGCATAGTAGGATTGCCAGGTTGGCTTGAACATTCGTTTGTGGTCTGTGATCATGAATTTAAAGAGAAATCAGTCAGCTAATTGTATTATTTCTTTATTAAGTTGCTTAGGTCTCTGCACAAAGAACCATAATTGAGTTCAAGCAGGTTTGGGATTTTGTTAAGTGAATTTAACAGAGAGAGATGGGAGCCAAGGTGGTTGATTGTGCTTGAAAAGGAATGACTATAATGATGAATCATGAAATCCAAGCTGGGTACACGTGGGAGTAAATACAGATAATTAAAAAGTAGTGTGTGTGGTGGGGGAGTGGGCAATGTACTGGTAGTCTCTAAGAGGCTAAAGCCTTATTGCCAAGCTCAAGTGAGCTTGATGGATCGGAGGTGGTGAGCTGAATAGGATGTTCAGAGTTGATATTTCACAGGTAGTACAGCTATCGGTGCTTACATGGTCCAGAGTTAGTCCAGAGTGTGAATTGAGACTGAGTAATAGTCTCTGGAGGTGATGAAGTTAAAGAATTAAGTCTTTTCCAGTTCTGAGTGTAAGGAGCTTGGAAGTCACCACTCTATCCTAACAGACTGAAAAATCAACAACTCTTCTTGGATCCATAAAAGAGAGGAGGACACAGGGCAAACTGCTGCCCCCAAGATTAGAGAGGACACCGCCTCATGAGAGGAAACCACCTCCAGAACCAGTGCCAGGGTAGGAAGTCCTGATCTGTAATCGACGGATTGCTGGAGGCTCAGAGTGGACAACTCTGAGAGTTGAAAACTTCGGGAGACCCAGTCAGAGGGGAGACCCAGTCAGAGGGGAGTCCCTACAATATTGTGAGATTTACCTCCAGGAGCTTGACTAGGTTCCGCAGTAAATATCTGAGAAAAATCCCCTTGTGCTTCCAGGGTGGGGGGGTGAAGAGTGGGGGGACCATTTGGAAATATGTCGGAGTGCTCTGTTCTAAACAAGGCCTGTCCTGAGGGGAATGTAGGTAACCAGAGTTTAACCTGTTGGTGTATTATCAGAGCCTGATTGACCTAGGGGAAGGGAAATACCCAACTCCAGCCCATTCTTGCCATCCTGTTCGGCCTTAAGGGGGCAGGAAAAAAACTGAGAAACAGTCATGAAATTCACAGTCCAGAGGCATAGGCTCACTAAGACCTAATCATAGGACTATAGAATGCTTCCCCTCCCCCACACCTCACCACTACATCACTAAAGGCCTGTTTACAGCAGTTCCTTTTACCCAGTACATCATGTCCAGCTATCAAGAAAAAATCACCAGGCATATCAAGAGGCAAAAAGGCACAACCTGAAGAGACAAAACAAGCATCAGAACCAGACATGGCAGAGATGTTGGAATTCTGATCAGATGGAATTTAAAACAACTGTGGTTAATATACTAAGGGCTCTAATGGATAAAATAGATAGCATGCAAGAACAGAGGAGCAGCAAAAGCAGAGAGAGAGAAATCCTAAGAAAGAATCAAAAAGAAATGCGAGAGATGAGGGAAAAAAACACCCTAACAGAAAAGAATTGAGACTGTGCAACTGTATGGGCCATCTACATATATTTTGAAAGTCGCTGAGAATGACTATGTATAGTCTTGAAAAGGGAAAATATTATATTAAACTAGAAACCAAAGTTGGCAGTAAATAAGAGAGTGACTGTAATTGGACGGCTATAGAGGACTGACCACTAGTGGAGCCGATGAAATTAGCTTCAAAGGAATTTATGTTCTTGGAGACAAGGAGGATACTGGCCCTAGATCCTGACCCTGAGATTGATAATATAGGAGAAAAGAAAGTCTTCACTTGAACAGGGTATAGTTGAATCATTATTAAAGACAGCCTAGACTCAGTAAATGCTAAGAATATTGCTCTTAATTTGATAAGGACACATTTTATTCAACAACTATATGTTGAGCATTTGTGTATCATCTCATTTGTTTTAGGTGTTTGAGAGAAAGTAATCAACAAAAAAAGAAAGTCCCTGCATTTTTTGGAACTTATATTCCTCTGAGGGGAGCCAGAAAATAAATGTGTTGTATCTGGTAGTGGTAGGTGCTATGAAGAAAAAAATATATATACTGAGAAGGATGGAGGGTGATGGGGAAGGCATTTGAAACCAGGTCACATAAAGCTTCTCTGATAAGGTAATAGACATGCAAGCTAACACCTGAGTAAAGTGAAGAGAGACTTGCAGACATTTAGCAGGGGCAGGAGCATTCCACTAGATGGAAGAGTGAGGACAAAAACCCTAAGACCAGAGTGTGCTTATGTTTGTGGAACAGGAGGGAATCTAATGGGACTTCAGTAGAGTGAGCACTCGCGTTCTAATTTTTTTAATTAAATATTTATTTATTTATCCTAATCTTTGTATTAACTCTAATTTGAGAAAGTAAGAATGCTCCTTTAGCTAGAAGCTTCTCTATCTGTTTTCCTATTTTAAACTCTCCATAGATCTTAATTTTTCAATCTGATGTGTAAAGTATTTGGAGACTTGGTATAGCAGTGATTGTGAGGCATAAATGCTTTATTTAAAAAAAAAATTAAAAATCAATTTGATTTTATGATTTCTTAATATTATTTGTTACTGTGGATCACCTATTTTTTCCTCTGACTAGTTAATATCACTTTAGTTAGAGAAATGTAAGTAAACATTACATGAAACTATCATTCCATGTGTGTCATGAACAAAACTTTCACAGCAGATGGAGGTGAGCCTACATGATTCCTCTGAAATAATTAGCCAAGACAAATAGACATACTTGAGGGGAAGGAAAAATAAATGCAAGTACTTTGTCTAAGTTTGATGTCCTATGGGTCTTCATAGCTAAATTAACACCTCATTTTAAGTGATAATACATTAATAGATAAAGCTGATTAGACATTTTCAAAACTGTTCAAATGAACTTCTTTTTAAAAACTATCTTTATAGGACAAAAAGTACAGTCCAGTAGAATTGCTACAAGGAAGAGAGTGGCAGTAGCATCCTGCCTGTTTTTCATAACTCCATTTCTGCCCTATCTCCCCCACCCCAAGTCCATGCTCAACGTAGAAACCAGAAGGGGTCTTTAAAAACATGAAACAAATCATGTTGCTCCACTGTTAACACCCTTTCAGAAAAACCCAGCCTCCTTTCCATGGTCTTCCAAGAGCCTGTATGGCCTCACTTCAGTCCAGCTCTCCAAAGTCTTATCCCCGTCAGGCTCCCCTGCTCATTATGTCCCAGCCACTTGGCCTCATCTCTGTCCTCAAGCCTGCCAAATTCTTTTCCACTCACAGGCTTTTGCTCTGGTCGCTTCTAGGCCTGGAATGCTTCTCTCAGCTCTTCTCATGCAGGCTATTTGTCATCCTTTAGGTCTCAGGCCGGATGTCACTTCCTGAGAGAGGCCTTCTAAACGACATTCTCTAATGAGGCCTTCCTCAGTTACTTTTTCTAGTTACCTTGTTCTTCATAGTAATGACCATGGTTTACTGTTACCTCATTTTACTCGTGTTATCTATCTATTGTCTTCTCCCCTACTAGAAAGTAAGCTCCCCAATAAACTGATGTGATGAAACATTTGGAAAAGTTAAGGATATGTTAAAAGTAAATTTTGCAGGATTTTTTTTTAAACAATTAAAAATTACAGGTAAAGCATAAACGTTCTACAGAAAGGAAGTAAAATCATAATACCCTATTGCCACCTTTTTTTTTTCTTTTTGTGAGGAAGATCAGCCCTGAGTTAACATCCATGCCAATCCTCCTCTTTTTGTTGAGGAAGACTGGCCCTGGGCGAGCATCCGTGCCCATCCTCCTCCACTTTATATGGGACGCCGCCACAGCATGGCCTGACAAGCAGTATATCAGTGCGCACCCGGGATCTGAACCTGGGCCGCCAGCAGCAGAGCATGCGCACTTAACCGCTATGCCACGGAGCCGGCCCCGCTATTGCCATCTTTTTCATGGTCATCATGTAGTTTACACTGTTAGTGATTTAAATAGATACGGTGATGTAATTCTATTGGAGTGGTAGAGGTGGAGGTGGTATGTGAGTGCTAAATGCCCCTAGTGGAAGCTGGCATCGTCAATCCAACATCCATTCCACCTTTCCCCCGTTGGGCAGTGGCCATGCAGACCAGCTTTAGAGGCTGGCCTGATTAATCTAAGTTGATTAGTGTAATCCTATTCTCCTTACCACTCTAATAAATTTATGGATGGGCAGGTCTAAGCCAATAAATTCATGGCATTCCCTAGGCCATAGGGGATGGTCCAAGAATGAGCATGTGACCCAGTTTCTAATAACGAGCTACAAGAGGTTTGTCTAGGAATTCAGAAAAAGAGATTCCCTTATTCTAATGTGAAAGAGCGGAGAATGAACTTCTTTCTTCTGGATGTTGAGTGTGTCATTGTAAAACCAGGAACTATTACAGCTCATTTGCCCCCACGAGAGAAGCAGTCTAAAGATGGGGACACCACACAGAGGAAACTAGAACTGAGGGAACCACAGAGAAATGAAGCTAGAGCCACTGAATGAAGCTGACTCAAGTTCATCAGAAACTCGAGGCTTCTGATTGTGGAAATCAGTGCAGTTCATCCTTCTTAAACCAGGTGGGACTGGGATTACTAGAAGTTGAGACATCCTGACAAAATCCTACTCTCTCTTAGCAAGTCAAGAAATATTATCTAAAATATGTAAATGAGGAAATAGCTGTAAATATATATTATTTAGAAAGATGGAGCTTGCTGACAGAAGAAACAGCTTTCATAGCTGAAAAGTGTTTGCCTCTGGGAAACAGGGACCAGAGATGGAGAGAAGAGAGATGGCGAGAAGAGAGACAAGGCACAGGACTTTTTAACTGTTAGCCTTTCAAAACTATTTGATTTCTTAATGAACTTTAATTATTTAGACTTTTTCAAAACGAACCTAATGGAGATTAGAATTTTAAATTGAGTCCATTTTAAAAAATTATTTCTTTAATTACTGTTTTAATACAAGCAACTTAAAAATTAAAATATGTGGTGTTCTAGATGTAAAGAATGGTAATAGAGGAGTGGGATACATAGATAGATTTAAAAGGAAAGGCAGGTTCTTAAAGGACAAGACGTTTGAAGTTGTTTTTGTTGTTTTAAGTGCCTAATGGCTAGTATCTTTAAATGTAGGTACTATGAAAGTATTGAACAACCAAAAAAGTACTGGATGCTTGTTTTTTAAGATAGGTTTCTTAAAATAAAATAGACATTTTATACATAAGGTTATCATAGCCCATTTCCAAGTGATAAGAATATCATTTTTTCTTTTTCTTAGATTGATATTGATAGTACGCTTTCTCTGAATAATATTATGGCCCTGTGTTCCACTTGTAAAATATTTCCCTGTTTCAATGTGAAGCAAATTTATTACTCCCGAATAGATTTTCACAGTCCTCTTATGTTCACTCTGCATAAAATTCCAGATAAATGTTTGATACTTTGCTCTTCTTACTACAAATTCGTTTGGCATCTTTTCTCATCCAGATTTCAAATGTCATCTGACATATATTTTAGTAGAGTGCTTCAGTATCTTCCACAACCACTTAATTTTTATACAGGATAAATAGTTGGAGACACATTGAGTACTTTTCTCACTACACAAAAATGCCCATGTGAGGAAAAGTGGTGGCTGAAACCCAGCTTGTGTCCACTGGCTGTGTAGTCTGCTAGGAAGAAAGGGCACATATTGTAATTCACACAAAGTTTCTATATGTATTAGTGGTGACCAAGGTTGGAGAGGAAAATAACAACAACAATAGGGGAAGGTCGTAGAATATGTGATCAATTTCAACTAAGATTTTTGGAGCACCCACTGAGTGTTAGGCACTGAGATCACAGAAATGAGGAAATCAATGGGCCTACAATGAGCACGGTGACCATAGGCCTGTTTACACAGAACTACCCCAGTTTGTATCTGTTTTCCCATTGTCCCATCTGGTTAGTGTCCCCTTTCATTCTCAAATGTGTACCAGTTTGGATAGCAAATTATGTAGTCACCCTAAAAAGAAGGAAAAATTCATTCTAGTCTGAGAGGCAAGGTCATGGGTAAGTGAAAGAGCATGATCTCCTCTGGTTCGGCATGACAGGAGGGTTGGTGGGGGAAATGGCACGAGGTAGATATATGACTGAAAAGATAGGGAGTCTGAGGTGGTGAAGGGCCTTATACACCACTTTTAAGGAGTTTTTATTTGTCTTGAAGGCAGTGGGGACTGATGGTGGTTTGGGAGCAGGGAAATGATAAGATCAGATCTGTCTAACGTTGACAAGAACAAAAGAGCAAAAATACATTTCTCTACCATCGCCGCCCCCCCCGCCCCAGTACACACATACAAACACAAGGGCTGGGGAGAAGGAGAGGAGAATCTTGTCCTTTCTGAGTGTAAACACAACTGAGCTCCATTTAATCTTAAATCCACTATAACTCCTTAGAATGAATGACCGACTCTCCCCATGCCATCTCTAAAACACACTGCTGTCGTTGGTATGCGGAATCTCTAACTGCTTACAGGTGGCAAGCTACTCTAGTGCAACATACATTTTTGCTCCTGTGAGTGGAATTGTATATTTTAAGAGATTATGTGTTTGTTCTTAAGCCTGTTAATTCTAGTTGTACTTGTTATTGCAATTATGTAACTGAAAAAAATTATGTAAATTGATGAACTAAGAAGGTAAACAGTTTTTTCTGTGAAAATTTTGTGGAATGCTTTTGAAAAACTGAAAGATAACTAGCTAAAAATATTCAGATAAATGAGGTGTGGATGAGACAACTGTAAAAAAAAAAAAGAAAGAAAGAAAAAAACAAAGAAAGAAAGAAGGAGAGCCAGCCCTGATGGTCTAGTGGTTAAAGTTCAGTGTGCTCCCCTTCGACAGCCTGGGTTCAGTTCCCGGGCGTGGAATCAGACCACTTGTCTGTCAGTAGCCATGCTGTGGTGGTGGCTTACACAGAAAAACTAGAAGGACACAACAATATACAACTATGTACTGGGGCTTTGGGAGAGGGGAAAAAAAAAGAGGATTGGCGACAGATGTTAGCTCAGGATGAATCTTTCCCAGCAAAAAAAAAAAAAAAGAAAGAAAAGAAAGAAAGAAAATAGCATAAACATCCAGAAAGTTCTGTGCTCAGTTTGCTTTACCCCAAACTGTGAGACTGAAGCCATAGTAATATGCTCTACTAAAGAGACAGGTTGAGTCTGACACCTGCAATCAGGGCTATTACTTGGTTGGGCTTGCAGTAGTCTAGGGTCATTCTCCAGAATTCATCCAGTTTTTGCAGGGGGCAGAGAGGTGAATTAAATGGAGATATGATAGGGACCATGTATTAGGGTTCTCCAGAGAAACAGAACCAATAGGATATATATAAAAAGAAATTTATTACAAGGAACTGGCTCCTGCAGTTATAGAGACTGAGAAGTCCAAAGATCTATGGTCAGTAAGCTGGAGACCCAGGAGAGCCTATGGTATAGTTTCAGTCCCAGTCTAAAGACTTGAGAACCAGGAGAGCTGATGGTATAAGTTCCGGTCCACGTCTGAGTGCAAAGGCAGAAGACTGATGTCCCCGCTTGAAGACAAGAGGAGAAAGCAAATTCTCCCTTACTCAGCCTTTTTGTGCTATTCAGGCCTTCAACAGAGTGGATGAGGCCCACCCACCTTGGGGAGGACAGTCTGCCCAGTCTACCAATTCAAATATTAATCTCATCCAGAAACTCTCTCACAGACACACCCAAAGTGTTTAACCAAATATCCAGGCACCCTGTGGCCCAGTCAAGTTGACACAGAAAATTAACCATCACAGACCTCCACCCAGGCATTCTTGTGATCCTTAAGAGTGGCGCTAATCTCTGCCATCCACACCCAAAAGATGATACATTGTTTTTGGTTTATTTTGTCTGAAGCAGGCTGGGTATCAATTTCCAAGGCTTCTACTTGGCCTTCCCCACAGTCACAGCTCTTACTTCAGGAGCTAAAACCCAAAGTGGGGATTACTCCAACTGCCAAGTATGTTACTCACAGTTGTAACCTTCAGGGACTGAGGAAATGACCACTAGGTGTTTCCATGGACCCAGTGTACCTACTCTGAGCCAGGATTTGGCCATTTATTGCCTGGCTTCTGTATGTTCCTACTCTTAATGAGGAGACCAAGATGATAATCTGGGTCTCTAAGTATCAACGTCAACTCAGATCCTGTGTCTAATTTTTCCTGAAATGTCTAGATATTCCCCCTTTCTCAGTGTGCAGTCACCTGAGAAAATGGTGTAGGTCCCTTTGAGGAAGGACTAGAAGAATTATTACAGTATATACTTGCCATAGAGTTGTGGGGTCCTTTCCTCCAGGACTTGGCCACCTTTATAGTCAGTAGGTTCTGGGTCTGAAAATTGACTCAGATCTGGAAACTGGACAAGAGATCGTGACACTTTTTATTGTAGTGACCACCCTCATCCACTCTTGCTTTCTTTGATTACATATATTAGGTAGTACCTTTATTCCCTGCCCATTTATTTTTCCCCTAGGAGCACTGGGTTCTATAAAACATCTCCACAACTCTTTCTAGGTCAAGCTCCCTTGGCTATCACTCTGATTTTGCCAGTCATTCTGATAATTGTGACTACTCTGACTTCTGGCATTAAGTTCTGCCTCCTGGATCTACTATGCTTCTGGGCCCCATCATTCCCATTGCTATTAATAAGCCAAGCTCTGTGATAGCATCTCCTACTGTGAGCCCTGGCCCTCAGAGGTGAACTGTCACTGAACTTCGTGGTGAGGGTGGTGTCTCTTTTACCAGGATGTCTCTCTTACTGAAGGCCTTGGTGAATGATGTATCCTCTGGCCCCTCCCATAATCTTCCCTAAGGGCTTCTGGCCTCACATAATATATGCACTCCAGCCTGCCCACTCCCCTTGAGGTTTTTAATCCCGCCCTCCACTGACTGCCATGGCAATTTAAGCATTTCAAGATCTCTCAGCACAGGCTATTACTTTCTCCAGACTTCTAGGAACCATCCTAACGGGGAGTTTGCGCCATCCCCTGGGGCCTGCCATGGTGTTAAATCCCATATCTCAAGAGTGCCTCCAAGTCAATAAGCTCACCATTATCCAATCTTATATGCTAGGTCTCTTGACTAGGCACCCTCAAAATCCAGTCCTAAAAACTTCCCTTTTTCCTGCCAATATATGCTGACTCATTCTTGCAGCTTCTTTGGGGTATAGATCAGGCCTAGCACATTCCCATGTAGATTATGCTGTGACTTAACCCTAGTTATTGGCGTGACTGCCATGAGAGGAGGTGGGCTAAGTTTCTGAGAGGGCTCTCTGTTGCTTTATTCAGAAGCACTCGCTGCAGTGGCTTTCTGTGTGAGAGGAGTGTTAGCTTTTAGTAAGAAAGGTGGGCAACCTCTGCAGGCTCTCAGTGTTCAGAGGGGTCTCAGGAGCCAGAATCTTTGTGGGCATCCATCCAGCTGTCCCCATCCCATGCGTCGGTGTCCCAAGTTTTCCAACAAGTTACCTATCTTTGGCTTCAATTTTTTTTTTTTTTGTGAGGGAGATCGGCCCTGAGCTAACATCCGTGCTAATCCTCCTCGTTTTTGCTGGGGAAGACCAGCTCTGAGCTAACGTCTATTGCCAATCCTCCTCCTTTTTTTTTTTTTTCTTCCTCAAAGCCCCAGTAGATAGTTGTATGTCATAGTTGCACATCCTTCTAGTTGCTGTATGTGGGACGCGGCCTCAGCATGGCCGGAGAAGCGGTGCATGGGTGCGCGCCCTGGATCCGAACCCGGGCCGCCCGTAGCGGAGCGCGCGCACTTAACCACTAAGCCACCAGGCCGGCCTGGCTGCAATTGTTTTTGAAGCTTCTTGATAATGAAGTTCTGAGTCTGGTGGTCAAGCTTTTCCTGTTCCCCAGGGCAGGAGTGAAGGGCGTCCATGGCAGCTGCTCAGCAAGCCGTCTGGCTGCTTTAGCAGCTTCACAGCTAGTGAAGGAGAGAGTTTCCACTTGTTTGTTAGCTGCTCTCAGGTTTAACCGTCTAACCTAATGGCCAGCCAATCATAGCTTGCATCCATTGTTCATACACGTACACACACTTTTGAACTGCCTGTATTTTGCCCCACATAGGGCATTCCGCTGCATCAGAATAATCTCCCAAGTCACAATTGGTGAAAGTTTTAGTAACCGGGCCCCCACATTCTACCAGGGACTATCCATGCCCCAAATGCCACACGTGATGAGGTTCATTGACAGTGGGACAGTTCTGATCTAGTTCTCCAAACCCTATCTCACTTCCTGCTTTCTCAGACCACTCCTTTTACCGACTGTGTCCCTTTGGGTGTTCCAAGAAACAGAAGATGACATGAAGTTAGGAGTACAAAAAGTCTATTGGAAACAAGGTGAAGAGGGAGAAAGCAGCATTGGGAAGGAAAAGCTTCCGATTACGGTATAGATCTGACAAAAACTCAGCCAACACAATGTGGAGTTCATTGGGCAGAGCAATGGCCTACATTGGGCAGAAATGGCCAGGCCCTAGTACCATCGGCATGCTCAGTCACTGGCTGAGGGCTGCCAGGGAAGAGGTCACCTCAACTGGAATGCTGTAGCAGATCTTGAAAATGCTGCAGATGGAGGCAGTTAGCTTAATGGCACTCATTGCAGCTGAATGGCAAGTTATATCCTGAAGGGAGATCTAAGTAGTGCATTTCCATAGCTGCCCCACTGATCTAGCCTGAGAAACCCCGGGGGGTGCCAGCAGCTGGTAGCAGAAGAAGTTAATCGGGGGATGGGGAGGAAGGCTGAAACATGGAGGGCTGGTTGAAAGCTGATGAAGAAGCAAATAGAACACTGGATCTCCCCAACTCCTCATCACTAGGCAAAGACCAACTGCAAACTGCAGTTTTATTGGGACACAGCCATGCCCATCCGTTTACATGCTGTCTATGGCGGCTTTCCTGCTACAACACAGAGTTGAGCACATCAAAAATATTTACTACCTGGCCCCATACAGAAAAATTTGCTGACTCTTGATCTATGCTCTTAAGGTTATTTGCATCTGTGTATTTCTATGGTAGAAATACTGTAAAATGGTGTGCTGCTGCATATCTCCTCCCAACTCTGCATTCAGAGGAATCACGTTGGCAGCTTGAAATTGGCTGTGATGGGGAAATTTTTACCACAGAAATAAACAAATGCTACGATTCAGGGCTTTTTCTTTTAGGAGAGCTGCTTGCTAAACATTTACCAGCAGCATGTATTGCTGCATGGTAAGTGTTGTGGACTGAATGTGTCTTCCCAAAATTCATATATTGAAGTCCTGACCCCTAGTACCTCAGAATGTGACTGCGTTTGGAGATGGGGTCTTTAAAGAGGTAATTAAATTCAAATGAGGTCATTAGGCTGGGCCGTAATCCAATATGACTGGTATCCTTATAAAAAGAAATTCAGAAACAGCCAAGTACAGACGGAAGACCATGTGGAGACTCAGGGAGAAGACGGTCATCAACAAGCCAAGGAGAGAGGCTTCAGAAGAATCAACCCTGTTGACACCTTGATCTCAGGCTTCTAGCATACAGGTCTCTGAAAAAATAAATTTCTGTTGTCTAAGCCACCCAGTCTGTGGTACTTTATTATGGCAGCCCTAGAAAACTAATATAGGAAGTGACCAAGAAAGCGTCCAAGTTCCTACAGAAGGAAATTTATTGAAATGACTTTCAAAGAGCTTTGATCTAGTGAGTGTCTGCACCCCACTTTTTTTACCCCAACTGCTTTTTAGTGACGCTTAGTGAACCTGTGGGGCACTCCAGGTGCCAAGTCAGGCTTTTGCACTCTTTCAAGACCAGTCCCCCAGGAAATAAACAAATACTCGCTATACCAGCAGTAGGACTATACTAGTACTAGAATATGTATTTGAGTAGACTATTCGGCAAAGCACCTTTATTACTCCTGTAGGCATAATTTGATTTTAAACCCTTTATTAGTACTTTATTTTGAAAAATGAAGTATTCTAGGAAAGATGCTCTCTATTTTCAATTCAGATTAATATCACAGAAACTGTAGTCAGAAGTATGTTTTTGAATGTAGATAGATTTGCAGTCAGTTAATAAATACAATCATCTACCCACAGGTATTTTTTTCTATAATTTCAGTACCTGAATTTGGGGTTATTAAATGAAAAATGCTTTCTTTGGGGGCTTTAAAACATGCACAATATATTTTTAAAATTTTGCTAGCATGAAAAAGGAGCAATTCTTAAAACACATACCATTTACTAAGAAACCTGTTAAGTGTTTAGGTAGCGTTGAGAAGTTTTCTAGGCAGACTATTTAAACTGTGTGTGCAATGATAGGTACATACCTCCTCTGGACAATATGGAGTAGTTTAGCAAGTTCCAAAATTTTTTAATGTATTTATTTTTTAGCAGTGAAGCTATCTTTAAACAAAAGCTTGTTTAGAATCTTATGAAGTCAAAGAAGTAAAAGTAGAGATGCTGGAATTGATGTTAGGGAGGGACACAGAGGATCTTCCACTCAGCCACCCCTAATCATCCTAGCAGTCCTGTAGGCTCCGCAAAGAATCCTGGGTCCCTGAGAAATACCGTTTGGAAACTGTCAGAGAGGAACGAGCACTGGGTAAGAGTGTGAAAGCTTTGCTCTGAGTTTGTGACTGTGAGCTGGTCACTCTCTCTCTTGGGTTTCCTGATCTGTACAGTGGAGGGATAAGATATAGATGACCTCTAAGGCACCTCCCGGCTCTAAAATTCTGTGCTCTCCAGTTCCACCTGGTGACAAGCCATCACACATCTGTCCAGTCAATACCCAAGATTTTATCTAAGTTCACAAGCGAGCCAGGCTGAGCCAAAAGGGAAACAGTTCTTGACTCCGCGTTGTCTTTAGCTCTGGGAGCATATTCCATTTTCCTCAGTGTCTAAATTTGTCTCTGCTCAGGAACCAAGAATTATTCCAACAGTACCTGGCTTTTCTGGCAAAGGTAAGGAATGTTCACGTTATAATTTGAAAACTCTGACTTCTACTACATGAAAATCAAGTTGAACAGAAACCTGGCACACAGTAGGCGTTCAATAAATAGTTGTCCCTTGTGACTATGATGAAAAACACTGAATTATATACTTTAAAAGAGTGAAGTTTATGGTAAGTGAGTTATATCTCAATTAAAAAACACTTGTTGAACAAACAACCCGATCAAAAAATGGGCAGAGGAAATGAACAGACACTTCTCCAAGGAAGATATACAGATGGCCAATAGGCACATGAAAAGATGCTCAACATCACTAATCATCAGGGAAATGCAAATCAAAACAACACTAAGATACCACCTCACGCCCGTTAGAATGGCTATAATCACCAAGACAAAAAACAACAAATGTTGGAGAGGATGTGGAGAAACAGGAACCCTCATACACAGCTGGTGGGAATGCAAATTGGTGCAGCCTCTATGGAAAACGGTATGGAGATTCCTCAAAGAATTAAAAATAGAGATGCCCTATGATCCAGCCATCCCACTACTGGGAATCTACCCAACGCACCTGAAATCAACAATCCAAAGAGGCTTATGCACCCCTATGTTCATTGCAGCATTATTCACCATAGCCAAGAAGTGGAAGCAACCTAAGTGTCCCTCGACTGACGATTGGATTAAGAAAATGTGGTATATATATACAATGGAATACTACTCAGCCATAAAAAAAGACAAAATCGTCCCATTTGCAACAACATGGATGGGCCTGGAGCGTATTATGTTAAGTGAAATAAGCCAGAAAGAGAAAGACAAACACTGTATGATCTCACTCATATGTGGAATATAAACCAACACATGGACAGAGAAAACTGGACTGTGGTTACCCGGGCAGTGGGGGTGGGGGGTGGGCACAAGGGGTGAAGGGAGTCATATATGGGGTGAAGGACAAACAAAAATGTACAACCCAAAATCTCACAATGTTAGAAACCATTAAAATATCAATAAAAATGTTAAAAAAAAAAAAAAAAAAAAAAAAAAAAAAAAAAAAAAAAACACTTGTTGAATGAATGAAATAGTTGTATTTTGAATGTAGAAGTATGGGAATTCATGTTGCAATTTTAAAATGCTGATTTCTGATGCTCAGAATAAAACAACAACAACAACCAAAAATATAGAAAAAAACAAAGGAAATTTAAATCAAATACCTAATAGCACCATTAGTTGTCAAGAGACATTAAAGATATTTGGGATACGTCATTGAACTTTGAGATTTGGGCAAGCAGATAATAGAAATTTTCTTGCTGCTTTTTTGGAGGCAAAATAATAACTAGATTAGCTCTGCTGCTTTATGGCATTTAAAAATGTTTTTATTCTTTTAAGCATCACACTTACGTTTAATGACATGAATTGATGCCTCATATGTTGCATAATATTTCCTTGGGTCAATTTCTTAATGCAGTGATAGCCATGGTCTTTCTCATAACTGTAAAAATGTGCAACGTTTGATCAAACTCACATGAATGTGTTATTTTAACATATTTCCTCCTTTCTGAGTAAATGGATATTTGTTGGACGGGGTGGTAGGAATCTTATAAGTTAGTTTAAAATAAAAACCCTTTGTATTTGGTTTATTCCTTCTCCTCACCATATAATTAACAGGAGAGGGCAGTCATAGACTACTTTCAGGAATTCTATAGCTTATATATATTTCACAGGCAAAATCCTATAATTCTACTTTAAAAACACTTCCTTCAGTAACATGTGCTACATGCTGTTTGAACTCATTGCTGACGAACTGTTTATCCCTCTGATATGTCCCTGAGAGCGTGAAGGGTCCTTAGTAATTGTCTAACCTCCTCATTTTACAGATAAGAAAATGAAAACCTGAAGAGCTTACATGATGTATCCAAGATTACCTAGCCACTTGATGGCAGAGTCTGTTTAATTTTGTCCTTAGCCCCGCCACCCCACCCCAACCAACCATTTCTTTAATATATCTGTGAAATGGACATGTTATAAACTTTGTAGTGGATTCAGAAGAGATCTGAAGAAATTTAGGCTTGAATAAGGTCAGGTTTACCCCCTCAGAATTACTTAATACAAAAACAATTCAAAAATCATTAATTTACATTTATTCACAAATAAATCTGATACATTCTCCTGATTCCATTACCTAGTTTTAATTAACTGTTTTTCTATTAATATGTTAATATTTATATACATCTGAATTCTTTACAAAGAGGATTTGAGACAACCCAGAAATATATAAGCATAAAACTCTTAGGTTTGCCTTGTACGATAGTATTAAGTTTGGATGACCTATAAAAATAATTACTTACAGGGGCCGGCCCCGTGGCATAGCAGTTAAATGCGTGTGCTCTGCTGCTGGAGGCCCAGGTTCGGATCCCGGGCGCGCACCCACGCACAGCTTGTCAGGCCATGCTGTGGTGGCGTCCCATATAAGGTGGAGGGAGATGGGCACGGATGTTAGCCCAAGGCCAGTCTTCTTCAGCAAAAAAAAAGAGGAGGATTGGCATGGATGTTAGCTCAGGGCTGATCTTCCTCACAAAAAAAAATATTACTTACAGCACATTATAGAGACATCTATATGTCTGTTAAAATTATTCTTAGCAAGAACTTTGATACGCTTTGAAAATTTCTGGCAAAAATTGTATTTGTTATTATTTAGCTCTAAATAATATGGTGTAGTTCCTGTTCTAGTGCTGCAATATGAGGAAACTGTAAAGATCAGAAGCATAGGAGACACATTTTTATTGACTGTTTCTCTCAGGGAAGAGATGAGCTCCCTCAACTTTGTTTTTCCCACCCAAGTTTATGCTCTCTGCCTCTAGGATATGAGTTGGAAAATTGTTCTTACTAGCAGCTTCAGCAACAACAGCAGGTGCAGTCAGTAAGTTTACCAATATATTTGTTCTATCACCAGAATACCTCTGTCATCAGTAATCATTTTTTTATAATAGGCTACTGACAAACCAGAGAATCACCAAATACACACACACACACACACACACACACACACACACACACCCCATATAAAGATATAAATGAGAATCTGTAGGGGATGCTGTGCAGTGACACCCAGATTCCAGCCTCTTAAGGACTGAGACATTTGTGCCCACATCTGCCTAGAGTGTGGGCTGCTGACTGCTCATAGCTACATTCTTCTCTGGAAATTATCTTGACTTAAAGAAGCTACCACCTTCAAATTTACACCCCTTGTGTCGATGTTGGGATACAAAGGTTTGGCACCCTTGCCTTAATTCACAGCTTCTCTGAAGGGGCTTCAGAGCTCCCATGGGTCACTGAGGCCTCTGTTCCAACTACACCACAGTTCAACTTCTCCCTCTAGCCAATCCTACTTCTCTTACCTCTCACACAACTTGTTCCAAAGAGTATCCTCCTGCCCCCTAACAAACCTCCCACATGCGGATCTCAGAATCTCAGAGTGTCTGCTGGGATCCCAGCTTATATGTGTATATGGAAATAGGGGAGAGAAAGGAAGAAATTTGAAAGAGCTCATTAATTTTGCCTATCACATGTGGCATAATCATGGAGAAAGGACAAGAAAACAAGGCTTAGATGTCAAATTCATCTTCTTGGAAAATACCACCAGTCCTATTTCATCTGTTTTCCTCTCACTTCTTCCGTTTACCCCTAAATTTTAGACTACCTCATCGTTTACTCTCTTTTCTCTATGAGTCCACAAGCAATCTTTGCATTCAAGTCAGTCCTATGAAATTAATTAGCACTTATACACAAATGGATTCCTAAATCTTTAGCTCCATCTCTAACCTCTTTTCTGAGATCTAGATGAGAATTTCCAAACGTCTTTTTGACCTCTCAACTTGACTTTTCTGCAGAAACTTCAAATTTATTGTGTCCAAAACTAAACTCATAAAGGTAATGAGTTTATGGGGGAGCAAAACCACTCCCCATAGAGTCTCTATCTCTTTTTAATACAGTCACTGTATTCCCAGTTCCCCCAAATAAATTACCTTAATCATTGTTTTTCTTCCTTCATATCATACTAACAGTTGATCACTAAGTCTTGAAAGTTCTAATCAGAAATGTGTCTAAAATCTATTTTTTCCTCTGCTTTATTCGGGCCCTCACTTTTTTCCTTTTTTCGCTCAAAAGCCCACCTACATATCCGGTTTTATTTCTCTAACCATCTTCCCATTTTCTCTTTCAACATGGCACCTCTTCATCCTCTAACTCACCCTGTGCCACTTACCTGTTGGCCTATGAAAGAAACCACCCACTGGTGTTTGCAGAAACCGGTCTGGTCCCCACTTCTCTGTTTCTGTCCATTTCTTATACATACCCTGAGTCCTCATTCCATCTCTTCAGATTACTAAAAACTTGACTTTTATATGTAAATTCTGGCTCTTAAATCTTAATCTTGGGATTCTGACCTGGCTTTCTCTGTTCTGGACCTCTGCTGGTAATGTGGTCACCGTAGCCATTCTAATGCCCAATGGTCTGCAGCCCAGGCAGCCTAACACCCAATCCCTATGTGGGGACAATGGACATTTTGCTGCAACTGTTCATTCTAGGAACATACTTTTCTTAAAGATATATGCAAAAATACACTTCAAACAGCAGTTTTTTCAACAAATATTTTTTGAGTGTACATTATATGCTAGATGTTGTTCTGGCCACTAATGACATAGCTGTCAACAAAAATCCTTACTTTCTAATGGGATAAGTGCATCTGTTAAAGGCCAGAGATAAGGGAGGGGACTGCTGACCACAATATTTATGCTTACCTACCTGGCAGAACTCGTTTGTTAAAGAGAGAAACTGCTTGTCCTGCAGGTACCAGCATCTCCTGCCACAGCTGTTTCAGGGATCTGCAAGCCATCATTGCTTTATCTCCTCAAACATGTCTTGGGGTCAATAAGAAAAACTGCCTTTTTTGCTTAAGCAACTGCAAATCTATATGGAAGCCCAAGACTTATGATTGGCATGTTTAATAGAGTGATATTTACAATATTACACTGATACAACTTAGTGCTTCTTTGCAGCCTTCCTTGCCCTGGTCTTGAGGCTCATTACACAAGGGAGCCAAGAGACTATTACACGAAAGAAGCTACACCAAAAAGGACTTTGATGAGCTTTAGACTCCAAAGCTGACTTTCCTGACCTCTCTAGGAAGGTAATTGTCCCGCAAACATGGAGAGTGAAAAGCTTTTCCTAAACTGCTTTTACTTGCATTTAACATAGCAAAAGTGAGCCCTGATAGCTTCCCGGCTTTCAAAGCACCACTAACCACAGTAGGAAACATTGTGCGGTGACCCAGTTCGCATGGATGGATAATATTCAGCATATGTATTTTATACCTGAAGCAAACACAAAAAATTTACTCGTATTACTTGCAATGCATTTTGATATGCTCTATCCGCTACAATTGCATTTCTTTTTAATACTCTGTTCACAACACACTAAACTGTGATCTAAGTTTAAAAAAAATTACTAGCCTAGGGTTTTCAAAAGGGAGGATTGAATGAGACAGAAAAAGGAGAGAGGTTAAGTCGGCTTCTCAAGGGGGTGGGCGGGGGTTGGGGGCAGTGCTTAGGGAGAGGATCTGAAGGATCAGTCTTCAAATTCTTGGTGTTGAGTAGAATTGATCAGAGGCAAAATATCTTTTATTGGAGAATGGAATTGTATTAATGTAGGTTATAAAAAGCAGACTGTATGAAGTCACTGAATTCAGGGGAAAGTATAAGGTCACCAAGACAGTGTGAGAAATACAGATGAGGCAACTGCAGAATGTTTACATTCTTAAGCCGATAAGCATAGGATGAGCTAAAGCCACAGTGGAGTTTGACCAAAGGACATGCTATCGCTGACATTACACTGTACAGGCCTCACGCCTGATGGCTTGAGCAATGGAATCCCTCCTTATCATAAGGATATTTCAATAAGAAAATGTAGTAACTGTTAAACAGTGGAGAGCAACCTGTGATCTAGTTAGTGTCACCTTGAGGAAAAACTGGGGAGCAATTAGGGAGAGGGATCTTGTGCAAGAAAGATGAGAACATAAAAATGATAAACTTGGGTTAGGCATAAAAATGTACAGACTTGCAGACTTTGAAGATACTTGGGTACCTTAGACCTGTTATAGATAACTGACAAGGTTGTGTTCACTATAGGTGACAGAGGTTTGTGTCTCCACCCCGCCGCGTCAGTTTGTCCCATCCTACATCTTTGAGGCGACAAGTAGATTAGGCTGAGGTTTTCCTGGGTTGGATGAAATGTAGGTTTTTTTCTTCCTTACTTCCCAAAAGGGTAGGGGCTCACAAGGAAGATCAGATAGGTTGTAGAAAATGAAAAGACCTCATTGTCATTATATATCTGAGAAGAGTGAGTAACCCTGTCCATATGATCTTTGCTCAGATGTTACCTTTCAGCAGGCCTATCCTGACCACTCTGTTTATAATTGTACCCCAACCACTCCTTATTCTCCTATTCTGCTTTCATTTTCTATATAGCTTTTCTTACAAATGAATAAGTGCGTATGTGTGTGTGTGTATGAATGGTATAATGAATCCCCATGTTCCCATCACTAAGCTTCAATAATTATCAATATTTTACCAATCTTATTTAATCTATACCCCCATTACTTTTGTTTCTGGTGTATTTTAAAGAAAATCTCAGACATTATGACATTTCTTCCTTACTGTATGTTTTCCTTATTTTGTTTAATGTCTGCCTTACCCTACTAGAATGTGAGCTAGATGAGGGCAGTGATTTCTATCAGCTGCACTCACAGTAACATTCCCAGCACCTAAAAAGGTTCCTGGCACGTAATAGGTGCTCAATAAATATTTTTTGAATGCATGAATATGGAATCTAAAAAAGTGACATTTTTAGTTTCTTGCTAACTATGCATAGATAAATGGTTAATTTTATTTAGATAACCTGACAGTCCCCATTGGGGAATTATGTGGGGGTTTCTGGCCATCTTCTAGGCTATGTCTGAAGTGTCCAACCTACCCTAACAAAATAATTTAGCACTTCTGTTTTGGAGAGTGTAGATGTAGAGTTTTGGTTCTTCTAGCAGCAACTGGACGGAAACTAGCCCACATTTATGGCTTAAACCAAGAGGAGCTCAAGAGAGCACTGACTGGGAAGCTGGCCCAGACTGCGAGTCCACTAGTTGGCCATAATTGACAATAACTGAGACAATTAGGCAGAAACAACAAGTGGAGATTATGCCTTTTAGTGTCTGGTAGTGAGCCAGACAGAGCCCCTGTCAGGTCCTAAACTAGACAAAAATACCCTGCCCCATGATTCAAATGAGGAAATACAAACATGAGTCTTCATTGTGCCCTCATACTCATGTTGCTCTTAGAAATTTCACGTACTCCCTCTTCCAACACAATGCCCTACGCTATAGCACCACCTACTTACCTACTTCTTTGGGATCAGAAAATCCTGGAAGACTTGCTTCATTCACCCTGACTCCCAGCCCCTCTGAGAAACTATCACCCTAGATTTCATAAGATATTTGCATCTTTCCAAAGATTATATCACAGTCTTGGTAGATGCACTCGCCAAAATGGCAGACTTCATTCTCTTGACTGAATCTCCAATTCCCTTGGTCATTGTCATATGATTTAATAAGAAAAACTACCTAACACTGATATCCTACCATTGAGCCCTTTTTTCCTCATGCCTTCCAGCAGTCACTGCTCAGAGTTATCCATCTCCATATCCACTTGTCCATCACCCACCATCTTCGACCAATTACTGCACCAACCATGTTCTAGAAGATCATTTCCATTGTTACATAGTATAGAGATGCAAGTCATAATCCACCACAGTGGAATTTTCCAGGAGTGTATAGCTCTACCCATTGAGCTCATCACAGCATTCATTGCCATCACAGCTTCCATCCTTGCTGCCCTGTTTCCTGCCCCTCTAAGAACAAACCTCTGATTGATAGCTGGAGGAGCTGCCCAGGAAAACCTACACGATGCCCTCTGTTCTTGTACACTTGGGGTTTTAGCTTAGCCAGTACGTTCTTTTTTCTTAAGGTAAAGGCGTCAGCTTTTTTTAGGGCATTGCCCCTCTTCCATTGTCAAGCCACTTTGCTAGATTGGGACTGATCCCACCAGCTTTGATCCAGGAGTGATTATTTGATCCAGTCAGAGAACCACATTAGCCTCGCCACAGTGCTTGGGTCATGGATAACTACACAATAGAAGACAGGAATATCAAAGGCACAAAACTCATTTCTGAGCTATATGTTGGAGTGATTGGGGATAGGAAATCTCTTTTTACAACAGATTTAAACTTAATAGTAAAAATCCTGAGGGCCGGCCCGTGGCTTAGTGGTTGGGTGCGCGCGCTCTGCTGCTGGCGGCTCGGGTTCGGATCCCGGGCGTGCACCAACGCACCGCTTCTCCGGCCATGCTGAGGCTGCGTCCCACATACAGCAACTAGAAGGATGTGCAACTATGACATACAACTATCTACTGGGGCTTTTGGGGAAAAATAAATAAATAAATAAAATTATAAAAAAAAAAATCTTGAGCTGCTGGTAGCAGTTTTGCTACCATATGTGGAGATCCTGTCTAAGGAGATCCTGAGACTGAAGTTAATGCAGAGGAAAATAGAATCAAGATATGGCTAGATAATATTAATTGAGCAATTACTATGTGTTAATTACCCACACAATTAATCATTTTGTCCTACAATAACCCTTAGAGGCAGGGTTGACATTTATCATCCCCAATCTAAAGATGAGGTAAATAAGGCTAAATGTCTTGCCCAAAGTTTCAAAGTTAATGTTAAAGCTGAGAGTTGAAACTATGCGGTCTGGATCTAGAACCTGTGTTCATTACCACTATTGTACACTGCCTCAATGTGTGCTTTTGCTAATATACACAGACTTCAGAGACAGAGAGAAAGACTGAGAGAGAGAGAGAGACTGAGACCCAATGATTTGTCTTTGATTCCCTGGATCTAGTCATGCCTGAAATCATGAACTTCTTGATTTTTTTCAATTAACCAAACAAATTTCTCTCCCCTTCCTGTCTTTTTTCAGAAGCAGATTTGACTCTTAAAACAGGAAAAACTGAATAATATACTCTAATATGCGAGAAACAATATAAAGTATGTAGAAATCTATATACCAAACGTCAAGGCAGACAGACCACATGGGAAACACCGGATGGCTCGTCCTATGTTATAGGCATTAGCACTTGTACCTGTTTGAGAACAGTTCATAAAGTTCTTCAAGATCAGTCATTGAATTGGTATTATTCATTCATTGAATTTGGTGCTCCTGTCTGTATTTACCCCTGCTCGTTTCCGCTGTCTTTTATTCCTTCGTGCCAAGCCTGGCTGACATACACACTGCTCTTCGTCCAGGCCCTACGTCTTCAGGTGGGGAAACAGAGTACATAGTGAAAGCAGTGCCCTGGCAATCTGGTGTGCTGCAACCCAGCCTCTCATAGCAAGCCCCTAAATGCATGCCAGCTGTTTCTTAGGCCATTCCAAAGAAACTTAGACTGAGTCCTGTTTGGCAGGGAAGACCTGAGTAAGAGGTAGTGTCCGTCTCAATTCCGTAGCCTTAAGTCATCCCAACACACCCACACACCGTGAACCTAAAGGTTCATGATCTGTCTCTGCTCACTTGTTCCCTTTCTGTGCCTGCTTTGATCCTGTCCTTAATTGATTCCCGATTGTTAGAGACACCTCTTATTTATCATCCCACATCTATAGGCTAATATTTCTTAATTAGTATTACAAAAAACACTAGTATTACACTAACTAGAAAGGAAAATATTGGCAAATATTGACATAGTGGCCAATATTAAAATTAAGAACTTCTGTTCATCGCAAGATACCATTAAGACAGTGAAAAGGCAAGCAACCGACAGGAAAAGACGTTTACAATGTGTATAACAAAGAAACCCTACAAATTAATGACAGATAACAACAGAAGAATGGATAAGAAACGAGTAGGTATATCATAAAATACGATATACAAATGATAGATAAATATATTAAAAGATACTCAACATCATTAGTCAACAGAGAAATGAAAGTTAAACAGGGGCCGGCCTGGTGGCGCAAGTGGTTAAGTGCGCGCGCTCCGCTGCGGCAGCCTGGGGTTCGGCGGTTCAGATCTTGGGTGCGCACCGATGCACCACTTGGCAACCCATGCTGTGGCGGCGTCCCATATAAAGTGGAGGAAGATGGGCATGGATGTTAGCTCACGGCCAGTCTTCCGCAGCAAAAAGAGGAGGATTGGCAGATGTTAGCTCAGGGCCCATCTTCCTCACAAAAAAAATAAATGAATAAAAGAAAGTTAAACTACAGTGATTAAACGTTACCCAGTGATCAGGATGGTTTAAGTTAAAAATATCAATATCAAAAGTTGATGTGTATTTGGATACTAACTGTTGATGTTGATCTGCAACTCTCATATGCATTTGGTAGGAGTATAATTGATACAACAACTTTGGAAAAATGATATTATCTACTAAAACATATACACACTCAGTGAACAGCAATTTCAGTCTCAGGTATACACCCAACAGAAATACAGACATGCACATCAAAACTGCACTGGAAATTCATAACAGTATTGTTTATTACGGCTACAAACTGGAAACAACCCAGATAGATATAGAATGGATAAATAAAAAGAAAATGGGGTATATACATATGGTGGAACACTATTCAGCCTTAATAAAGAAGGAAATCTTGCAATATGTGACAACATGGATGGAACTTGGGGACATTATGCTAAGTGAAATAAACCAGATACAGAAAGACAAGTATTACATGATTCTACTTACATGACATATCGAAAATAGTTAAATGCATCAAGTCAAAAACTGGAATGATGGTTTACCAGAGACTGGCTGGAGAGGGAAATGGGGAATTATTAATCAACAGGCATCAAGTTTCAGATAAGTAAGGTGAATAAGCTCTGGAGATCTGCTGTATAACATTGTATCTTTAGTCAATTATAGTGTATTGTACATTTAAAGTTTGTTAAGAAGATAGATTTGTGTTAAGTATTATCACCACAATAAAATAATAATTAAAACAATAAATAAATAATGAGTGGCATATTCATGAAATAGAGTACCATTCAGCAGTGAAAGTGAACATAATCTATAGCTACATACACAGTAGGGATGAATCTCAGAAATATAATATTGACTGAAAGAAACCAGACGTCCAATAATACAGCTGCATGATTCCACTAATATAAACATCAGAAACTAAATTGTAGAAGTTAGAATAGTGGATACCTTTGAGGAAGAGAGCGGATAGCTCCATCTTGCTCCAGAACACCTCTGGTAACATACAAATTGTCATGGCTAACTGCTTGGTAATTTCACCCTCTACCACAAGTCCTGCTCCAAACCACTGGTAGGTTCTCTAATCTGTCTACCTGATCCACCAACGGAAGTGGTGGTGGAACTATGCTCTAATAGTTCACAACTCAATTTTCCCAAATGCCCCATGTATATGAGTGTCTATCTGTTCATACTGTTCCCTCTTCCTATCATAGAATTCCCCCCTCCCTCTCAGCTGAGAAACTAATACTCTTGATTCAAAACATAGATAGCACCACCTGAGGCAAGAGACAGAGGCAGAAAGTTTTTGTAGTCAGACCCGTCTTTGACTCTTGACTTGCTACTTTGAAGCTGTGTGCCCTTGGTCATAACTATTTAGCCTCAGTTTCTCATCTATGAAATGAGAATAATGATTTCTAGCTCACAGGCTGTTTGAGGGAAATATATAAGACGATGTGATAAGAATTCATTGCATGTTATTTTTCTTTGCTTTCTTTTTCCCTTACAGTATTACTTGCTTTCTGCTATGTACTCCTCTGGCACCTATGTGAAATAATTTTGGAGCCATTCATAAAAAAGAATTATCTAGTATAGATATACTTGGTTTTAGGAGCCAGGGTTACAAAAATGAGTTAGATATGATTGGCAGACAAAGAAATTACTACTTTGGCCAACAATTGCAAGTTATTGAATAAGAAAATGGTCTAATGGAATAATTTTGGGAAAAATAATAAGGCCATTATGTACAGAAGAGACTGGAGATTTTAAAGAGAGAGATCAATTAGGAATCTATGGTAGTCATGCTGATCTAAAGGCATCAGTACCTAGCCCACGAGGATGTGTCAATGGAAAGAGGAAAAACAGAATAATACATGAGACACTAAGAAGGAAGAAGCATTAGAAAATTTTTTCTAATAGATATTGTATGTAAAAAGATAATACAATGGGAAACTATTTTGATGCCACACAGTTAGAAATAGTATTTGTTTATTCTGAAAACAAAAACCCAATATTTTATCAGGCTAACGGTATGTGCTTCCAACTGGGTTAAAGATTTTCAAACATTCAAAAAAGAAAACAAACCCCACACTATAATAAAATAAAATTCATCAAATGGATTTCTAGATAATAACATTAAACATGAGTTTTATGAAACATCCTGATTGTAATTTTTAAAAGATGATGAGAATTCAGTCACTGTCTTGTCAGAATAAGGAAATCTATCTTGGAAGGAAGAAAATAAAATATGCTGGAAAACATCAAATGGCAATTGTTACTACAAAGCAGGAAGGCTAAAAATGTTTCAATTATTAGAGACCTATTTTGATGCTCCACGGCTTGTGAAGGAATTACTGACTCTGTAATGGGACATAAATCTGGAAAATATACACAAGATGAAATTTGTTGCTATTGTTATGAGCTGTTTAAATGACAAAGTTTTACTTTGACATTTGAATAAAACATCTAATATGCCATTTGCTTAATATATACTTTGTTCCATACTTACTACTATAATATAAACTTTTACTGTAGCAATGGAATATAAGGTATAAAGACATTTTTGCACAATGGAAGTGAACGAATGAGTCCCTGAAGGTGAAACATGAACTGCTTGGAAAAAGAGGAATAGAACATATTCGAAGAATGCCCTAAGGTGGTCTGGGAATATTTACCCCCAAATAATATTTCATCAAGCAGGTCACATAATAGTGCTGCTGATGTTAAGCACTGAACTAAGATTCCTAGAGACTAAATGTTTGTGATATAGAAAATAAATTACATATTTACAATAGTAGATAAATAGCCAGTATTGAAAAAATGCTTTTAGAAGAATCTTGGCTTGCCAAAGATCAAAACCGATTCTAGAGTTTTCATCAGTGGCAGATATGTGGGAGTTTGTTTTGAAGTAACAGAGTAATCATAATGGGGAAGATGCATTCAGGAGAAAGAAAAAACAAAAACAACTTCCAAGGTAAAATCATGGAACATCACAATAACTATGAACAAATGTCCTAAGTATTAAATTCCTGGATATAGCTCATCTGGAAGAAGAGTATTGGACCTTGTTTTTATGCTTACACAAATGTTTGGACTATAACTTCATCCAGAACAATATTAGCACCTTGAACAGTTGTTATTTGTAACCTCAGGGAGTTTGCTTCTGAGTTTCCGTGGACACTTAGGAGTAACCTAAAAACAAGCACCATTCCTAAACAGTTAAGATTATCATATTTGGGGAAGGTACACCCAAACCCAGTCTGGGAATGGTGGAAGGATGTGGGAAACGAAGCAAGTTAGTAACCCTACTTAGAAGAGAGTTCATGAAGAATTACGGACAAACTTGGGGTTCCCTATATGCAGAACATAGGTTGGACTAGGTGATTTCTTATTTCACTCAAGTCTAAAATTCTATGATTTTAAGTGTCAGAGAAAAGATACGAATCTTTCCTTGTAGTGAAAACTGTGATTCTTTGTATTAGTTAAGTTGTAATGCTAGCTGCTCCAACAGATAAACACCAAATTTTAGTAGCTTAACGTATTAAGTTTATTTCTTGCTCTCACAACAGTCCCATGTAGGTGGCCCTGGTTGGGAGGCCTTCCAAGTATTTTTTCAAGGACCTAGGCTGTGCCTTATTCTAGGTCCTCCAAGACCTCTCCAATCAGGTAGCAGATTAAAGACCCTACGAGGGAAGTTTTTATGAGTCAGGCTGGAGGTGGAGCATGTCCTTTATGCCCATATTCCATTGGCTAGAATTCAGTCTTATCACACGTTCAATTGCAACAGATGCTGGGCAATACTGTCTGTGTGCTCAGGAAGAGATATGGGTTTCTGGGCATCTAGACAGTATCTGCCAAACTTTTTGAGATAGTCAGCCATTTCAAAGAATATTGGATTATGACCACAGTCAGGTAGGAAAATTTCATTAAAAAAAGCTCTAGTGAATTTCTCTTGGTCTCTACTGTTAACTCCTCTCTTAAATAACGTTTTTTATTTCCCCTCAAAACCACTGGCTGGTAATAAGATTAGAGGATTTCTCCTAAAACAAGTTTCACACGGTCCATCTGGTGGACAATGGTGAGGAGAATCTGCATATAGAGGTCTTGAGATGTAATGAAGGGGGCCGGCCTGGTGGCGTAATGGTTAAGTTCACAGGCTACACTTTGGTGGCTCAGGGTTCACTGGTTCAGATCCCAGGCACGGACCTAGACACTGCTCAACAAGCCATGCTGTGGCAGCGTCCCACATACAACATAGAGGAAGATTGGCACAGATGTTAGCTTGGGGGCAATCTTCCTCATCAAAAAAAAAAAAAAGGATGTAATGAAGATGTCAACAGGAAATGCCTTTTCCTTTTGCCTACTGCATTCTCAGATACTTACTTTATTTTACTTTGTCTAATCTGAGATGCAGAACTCAGTTCTTCCATATAAAAATCGACTCATACTAAAATATGAGTGAGAAATATAGACTTTATTTGAGCTATTGTAGGGGACAAGGAGGAACAGTTTGCATGCCACAGCTCATATTCTTGTAAGACACTGTTGATTTCCTAAGTTCTTTCTCAGATATTGTGCCAGAGGGGTTTTCTCTCTCTGGCCCTTCTCTCGTATATATATCCATCAACTTTGCTCACTTCCCTTTTCCCTTCTCAGATGTTCCCCAGAAACTCAAATTCCTCTGCTTCTGTTATAGAGAGTTACTTTTCCCTTCCTCTTAAGATGTCATGCTAGCTAATACCCAGACTTTCAGGATCCCAGCTGTTATACTCAGCTTTAAGAAAAGTATTTTCCCAATAAAAATAGCTTTCTCTCAATAAAAGGAATTGTCACATTTGCTCCTAAGATAATAAAAATTTTTCCATCTTTACACTGAGTCTATATTTTCTAAAAACTGAACTTGAGCTGAGTATGTTTTAGCGTACCAAGGAGGACCAAAGGGTTATAATGTCTAGGGCTGAGCATGGCCTTGAATAAAAAGATAAATTGTTGGTCGGAATTAACCTGTCCACCACCACTTAGAATTGCAGCATGGCTCTGGGATAGTTAACATAGAGGGATGCCCTTCAAAGATGTTAAGGTGTCAAAAGTTGTTTTAACAGTCTCTTGAATTTCTAAGTTTGTATTTGGGATGAACACTTGTGTTTTGGTCTGAGATGAGTGACCTGAGGGAAAGGAGAGGCAACATAACATAGATACCGGGCCTCAATTCAGTCCTTATTACAGGAATCCTCATTACCTATGGTGCCATGTTGGGTGCCCTGGGTTTCTTTCAATCCTACTAGGTATAAAAGTTAACTGCTCGTTGGCCGGGAGTAACATTTATGAAGTTGGAGGATGCCCCAGGGTAGGGCTGACTCCTAGACACCTTGGTAATTAATCTTTTCAGACACAGCATCAACTTCAGAAAACAAGAAATTTGATATCCAAACATTGGAAGAACAGAGTTCATGAACGTTTATGCCTAAGCACGGACTCTGCTAAACTGTGGCTTGTTTCTTTGGGAATGATAATCCTATCCCCAGGGTATGCTGTCACCCCCAGATGAAGGTGGAAACCAGTAGAAGTAATCCCTGTTTCCTTATTGCATGTACATTCTGGGAGTAGTTGAGTTTTCCCAGAGCATTGTTAAATCCAGGTCACGGTGGATTAGAAACCAGATCTGTTAGGATGTAGGATAATGAGCCCAGAGCGGACATGCCTAAGTGCCACTCCAAAGTAGAAACCACTGAGAACATATCACTGGAAGTCTTTATTTGTGGATCGTAGCATAGCCTGTCATATGGAAAATGCTGGATAATGTTAACTAATGCAGTAGACAAAGCTAGCTTGTAGTATTATACATTCTTATCCCCTTCCTGACACATGGAATACTACTGCTCGGCTTCCTTGCTGTTGAGTAGAACTGTGCCACTAGATTTGGTGAATGAAATGTGAGCAAAAGTGATACACATCACTTTCAGGCAGAGGTAGTGAAAAGCCCATTCATAACTCTTCATCTTTCTTTACCTACTGGTCATGGAGGAGGCCTCAAGTTGAGACGAAAGAGCCAACACATCAAAGTAAACTGGATCACTGGAAAATCCATGGAACACAGCTGCCCTAGAATCACTCCTGAACCTGCAGTGACCTTTGCGTAAAAGAACAAATTGACTTTTATCTGAGATTTTTCTTTTCTTCCTTTCTTTTCTTTTTTTCTCATAGAAGCATAACCTAGACCTTCCTGACTAATACAGCTATTACTGTTGTTGTTATTATTATCTCAAAAGATGCTCTTATTTAACAAGTGCTGAATTTAATTATTTTGGAATGCTGCTTTCCAATAAGGAATTTGGAATTTGGAGTAATCATTGATTTTTCTTTTTTTTATACCTACATTCAATCTATTAATAATTCTTTTAGAATTCACCTTCAAAAGACATCACAAATCCAAAAACTTTTCACTACTTTTAAACCATCTTAATCTTTTATCTGGATTACTACAATAGCCTCTTAACTCATCTTCTGCATCCCCGCCTCCCTCCCCAGTCTATGCTCAACATAGCAGCTAGGGATCCTTTTGAAGAGTAAGTCAGATCATGCCACTTCTCTTTTCCAAACCTCCAAAGCTTCCCATTTTGCTTAACATAAAAGTCAAAGTCTTTACAAATGTCTACAAGCCCTACCGATATCTTCTCTCTCTTTTTTTTTTTTTTTTGTGAGGAAGATCAGCCCTGAGCTAACATCTGTGCTAATCCTCCTCTTTTTCTGCTGAGGAAGACTGGCTCTGAGCTAACATCTATTGCCAATCTTCCTCCTTTTTTTTTACCCCCCAAAGCCCCAGTAGATAGTTGTATGTCTTAGTTGCACATCCTTCTAGTTGCTGTATGTGGGACGCAGCCTCAGCATGGCCGGAGAATCGGTGCGTCGGTGCGCGCCCAGGATCCGAACCCGGGCCGCCAGTAGCGGAGCGCGTGTGCTTAACCGCTAAGCCACCGGGTCAGCCCACCCTACCGATATCTTTTTAGTGAGGCCTTTCTTGACCATTCTATTTAAAATTTCAGACCGCCTTCTATGTTCCCCCATATCCCCTCCACTCTTTATCTCCCTTCTCTGCTTTATTTTTTTCCATAGCCCTTGTTGAAAAGCTTAGTCATTAATTACTTATTAACTTTATTATTGTCTATGTCCCTCTGCTGTAATATAAAGTCCATAAGAGTTGTTTGTTTACTGCTATATCTCCAGCATCTAGAATAGTGCCAGGCATATTTAGCACTCAATAAATAGTTTTTAAAAGAGGAAATAAAGATTTCTATCCGGTTAGTGCAAAATAGGTTCATTGCCATATTCGTTATAAATGAATAGGGATATGTAATTATTTAAAAAGTGTATGTCCTTTGTTGTTAAAAAACAATGCAACTTAAAAACATGTGCCATTAAGAGTGCAGATTAAGTTTTATAATTAATTATCATTGTAGAACCTCATAATGTGTTTTACATCCTTTTGGGATGGCGAGGTAGAGAGAGGAGTTTTATTATAATTTTTTGAGGCATAATTTGTCACATGAAACTGCGCTAATGAGAAGAGTTATAGAATTTTATTTAAAGCCGATCAGTCATTCTGCTGAAATGTTGACTATGCCACTGTTCCTGGCAATATAAATTCAAACAGATAAAGAATTTTCTTTGTAACGGGACACAGGTGAGTTATGACAGGAGTTTACTTGGACTTCCTTTTTTTCTGTTTATATTTCATGAAGTATAAGCAGGGGGCTGGCCCTGTGGCATAGAGGTTAAGTGCGCTCACTCCGCAGCTGGCGGCCCAGGTTCAGATCCCGGGTGCGCACCGATGCACCGCTTGTCAGGCCATGCTGTGGCGGCATCTCATATAAAGTAGAGGAAGATGGGCGTGGATGTTAGCCCAGGCCCAGTCTTCCTCAGCAAAAAGAGGAGGATTGGCGTGGATGTTAGCTCAGAGCTGATCTTATTCACACACACACAAAAAAAAGAAAAATATAAGTAGAATTCAAAATTTCCCTTAGGTAGAAAAGTTTTCCCTTAGTCACCTGTTATTGTGATTGAAAAGTTTTCCTGTTATGCCTGATATAATAAAATTGATCTATGAAAAAACCAAGCTTATACATATTAAATGAGTAAAAGTTATTTGATAGCATTAATGTAAACATTCTTAATTTTGAATACTGAATTTAATATTGCTCCTTCTCATCTCTTGACTTTTAAAATGTGTTAGGGCATTAAAAAGAGGTGAATGGAGGGGCTGGCCCTGTGACCTAGTGGTTAAGTTCGGTGCACTCCACTTCGGCAGCCCAGGTTCGATTCCCAGCCATGGACCTAGGCCACTCGTCAGTGGCCATGCTGTGACAGTGACCCACATACAAAATAGAGGAAGACTGGCTCAGGTGTTAGCTCGCGGTGAATCTTCCTCAAGCAAAAAGAGGAAGATTGGCAGCAGATGTTAGCTGAGGGTTAATCTTCCTTAGCAAAAAAAAAAGAGATGAATGGGTTACCACTTTATTTTTTTTTGTGAGGAAGATCAGTCCTGAGCTATCATCCATGCTAATCCTCCTCTTTTTTTTTGCTGAGGAAGACTGGCTCTGAGCTAACATCTATTGCCAATCCTCCTCCTTTTTTTTCCCCAAAGCACCAGTAGATAGTTGTATGTCATAGTTGCACATCCTTCTAGTTGCTGTATGTGGGACGCGGCCTCAGCATGGCCGGAGAAGTGGTGCGTAGGTGCGCACTCAGGATCCCAACCTGGGCTTCCAGTAGCGGAGCGCGTGCACTTAACCGCTAAGCCATGGGGCTGCCCCGGGTAACCACTTTTTTAGCTACACAGTTTTCCTAGTAAAATTAGAGTCTGTTGAAAGTTACCTGCAGATTAGCATATTCATTATGCATTTTATAAAAACTTACAACTGAATAATATAATTTCAGATAGAAAGAAGGAAAGGAACCTGAGTGCTGCATCCCTGATGAAACCCTGATGAACCCCAATAATAGTGTGAATTTGTGCTGGAAATCTTAAGTTTCAGTTTACATAAATAACTTTATTTTCACTAATTCCTACAGAAACTTACTAAAATTAGGGTTCGATATAAAAATTGTTGTGCAATATTATTGAGATATTTTATTACAAGAAAATAATTATTAAATAACAAAAGTTAAATGCAAAAAAGAACCCTTCCAAATAAATTCTATTTAGCTGTTTAAGGCTGTTTCAAAAGTTATGGTTTATTGGTGTTCTGAGAAGGCTATCTCATCACCTACCTATTTGTCCCCCTCTCACCACCTGTACATTATTTTGTAGGTACTAGAAGATATCCTCCAGTAATATGATGTCATTTCTTTCCCTGGAAGTAAAACAATGCGATCTCATGAAGCAATTAGATAAACACATTCGGTTACAAATTTCAAAAAAACTCAATAGTAACCATCTTCCACCATGCAGTTGGGACCTAAAGATGACCCAGAATTGTTTGGTTCACACCAAAAAAGTCAGTTAAGATTCGGAAATCATAAAAAACAAATGGTACAAACATATCTTAAACATTTTATCTTTACTTAAAATATATAAATGTCCATTATTCATGAATTTTCCTTGAGTACAAGTCTCCTGATATATTCTTTCTGGCATGAAAAAATACTCAAAATGGCGTGATGGAATACACAAATTGCCTCATTTCTGATTTCTAGTTTCTGTTTCTTTAAAGTGAAATAGGAGTTGATGATACTTATAAAGCAATTTGAGTGCAGCCTTTTTAGACTTTTAAGACTTTCCCCCCAATTTTTACAGTTGCCTTGAACACTAATTTGACAGCAACATTTTAAAAGTGACTCACCTTTATTGAGGCTTTACAAGTCATTAAATTTAGTTTTTATAGATATAAATCTTTCTTTTCACATTTGTATTTCTTTGGTTTTAAATTTTGCTGTTATATTTTGGCATTTATTTATAACTTAATAAAATGGAAAATATTGTATTAAATTTAAAAATATTAAAATATTAATATTCATTTATAATTTAATAAGAATATTTTATTAAATTAAGTGATTATACTAATAAGCACAGTTGGCTTAAATAGGTTGGGTATCACATATATAACTCTTAGAAATCTCGCAACTCATCTGGGAGAGTAGCATACTAGGAGGCACTAGAAAGGAGCCTCAGGGTAAGATTCATCGGACCATGGGGCGTCAGTCAGCCAGTGGGAGTGAGGAGTTAAGTAAATGGCAATTAGGAGAGCTACCACTGTGACTGATTTTATGGAATACTATTGAGGTTTTATATAACCACCGCATTCCCATGCTTAATACTTCTGAATATCTGAAACCTAGGGCAACTAAACTTTCCAGAGTTATATTAGTGTATTTGATTAATATTAAATACAGTTATTCTGGTTCCTGGCAGATGGAGGTCAGTGCTGTGATTCTCAGTTTTGTGTTTTGCTGAGGCAGCTTTGCTTTCCTTTTGCTCTGGGTCTACATCTTTCCACACTTTCCAATATCCACCTGTCACCCTTGGCCACTTTCTCTTAAGTCCACATACTAATCTGGGCTCTTGGGGGCTTATAGATGGTAAGAAGAGCTTAGGAAGAACAACCCCAAGCAAGTGTATCATAAGCAGAAAAAATGTTTTTCTTGAAAACCAAGAACAGAAAGCTCAAATAATCTTCTTTTATCTCTTTCCCCACGTGACCTTTAATAAAAGGTAAGGTTTAGGAATAGAAGAAGAGAAGAAAGAAAAGGGGAAACCACCTTCCCAATTAGGAGATGCCCTGGGGCCATCTGCCTTTTACCCATAAAGGAAGCAAGTTTCTTAGAGAAAAACTGAGTGAGGAAAAGCCAGATGTAACACCACATGTATTCCTGGGACTTTAAATAGTCCTTCTCCAACGAAAGGCTCAGAAGTGTGCCTTTGGGGCAGGTAGGGGGATAGAAGCCCAACAGCTAGGACTCCACGTCAGTTGCCTCGGGCCGTGACATAAACTGAAAAAGGTTGAGAAAGTACTGCTTTAACCTTTTCACTTGTCGCATGAGGAACGCCAGCCCCCAGCGTTGTTGCCTACTTTTGTTTTTATCTCTCCTTGCCCTCCTTTGGAGGCGAAGTGAAGCAAGAAACACCTTGAGTTCCCTCAAGTACACAGCGGATAGTAGCTGCTATTTTGTCCTCCTCCTCTTAACCCACATGGTCTTAACACTTAGGGTGTTGCTGCTCCGTTTGAGGGAGATCGCAGAGTATCAGAAAAGCCTTAACTGCACATAATCCTCACCACAGCTCCCCGACATCATCCAGAGATGGGCCATTCAGCCTCCTCAAGGCCTGAAGTTTCCCCCAGAAACATCTGAAATAGGAAGGAACAATACTCTAACTGAGAGGGCGCATGACAACTCTGGAAACTGCACATGTGGCTGGGACTGGGAGCTAGCCCCTTAGGGTAATCTGACCCAAAGATATTTTTTATATTTGGCTTGCACTTTTAATAAGTAAATACTGAATTTGAATGTATATTTAAATTAGGTTAGATAGGCTTACTCCAATCTACAAAAGGCAACTCCTTCTTTCAGATTCTGTTATTTCCTATTTTATTGCCCTCTCTCCTCATCTCCCAGTATACCTTATACACATACAAACGGTTCTCCACTTATGATGGTTCGACTTGTGATTTTTTGACTATATGATGGTGTGAAAGTGATATGCGTTCAGTAGAAAGTATACTTCGATTTTTGACTTTTGATCTTTTCCCAGGCTAGCAATATGCCGAACGGTACTCGCCTGTGATGCCGGGCAGCAGCGGCGAGCCGCAGCTTCCAGTCAACGACGCGACCACAAGGGTGAATAACTGACACACTCACAACCATTCTGCACCCACACAACCATTTTGTTTCACTTTCAGTAAGTATTCAATAAACTACATGAGATATTCAACACTTTATTATAAAATCGGCTCTGTGTTAGATGATTTTGCCCAACTGTAGGCTAATGTAAGGGTTCTGAGCACATTTAAGGTAGGCTAGGCTAAGCTATGATGTTTGGTAGGTAAGATGTATTAAATGCATTTTTGACTTATGATATTTTCAACTTACGATGGGTTTATCGAGTCGTAACCCCGTCGTAAGCCGAGTAAGATCAGTATTTGTGCAACTTCCCTGTCCTCTCCAAGCATTTGCACTTGCTGCTTCCTATTGCTGTCTGCAATAGGTAAAGTGGTCTCCTTCTGTTCCTTTCCTTATTGTAAAGTATCTTTAGCTCTATATTGCCCAGCAAATTTCACCACCCTGTAATACAAGAATAATACCTAACATTCATATAGCTCTTATGTGCCGGACACAATTCTGTATTTTCTACGTGTATCAGATCACTTAATTCTCACAACAGATTTATGGGTAGGTACAATTATTTTTTCTATTTTAAAGAAAAGCAAAGAGGTTAAAAGACTTGCCCAAGGCAGAGATACTATTAGAACTCAGATGGTCTAGCTCCAAAATCCATCTCTTAACCACATGGTATGCAGTGAGCCCTTGTTGACTTCAGCACATAATGTTAGTCATTTTGTGAATACACCGTATACATTTTAGTAATATAAATCTCTTCCCAGCATCAAGCCAACCTCTTGTTCCTACAGAGAAGTCAAAGCTTCAATACAGGATCCAGTGTCTCAGGCCCTCTTGCATGCCTCCCTCCTTCTTGCCTGCACCCATGCACATTTTCTTTTCAGTTCTTACATTCTCATATACAAGGGAACTAATTCAGGGCCCTCACTGCAGCCTGAGATTTCTCCTCTGCAGCTGTATCATGGGCCATCTTCCACTAAATCTGAGGTAAAGGTTTTAGCATTTTTAAAGTTTGTTTAATCCAATCCTAAAACCATCATTGGATATACTTAGCCCAAGTTTCAGAGAGTCAGCACGAACATGAGATTATCACAGCAGCTTCTCCCACCCACAAAATTTAGAAAAAGAGAAGAACATCCTAGAATCAAACATGATCAGTGCAGTGCTGTTCACCCTAAGCCAATATTTCTCAAGGTACGGTCAGAGGACTTCCTGTATCAGAATCTCCTAGGGAACTGGTTGAAAATACGAATTCATTGTCTACATCCCAAATGCAATAGTTAGAATCTTGCTAGGAGGGTGGAGGCAAGAAAGACATTTTCTTATGTTCCTCAGATGATTTTTAAACACACTAAGTTTTAGAATCATTGGTTAAATACTAGTTCCTTAGCACATACAAAAAGAACAATGGCCGTGGAACCAAGGTATGTCTTGGTCTAGATCAGCACTGTCCAATGGAGAAATAATGCAAGCCATATATATAATTTTGAATTTTCTAACAGTTACATTAAAAAAGAATAAAGAAACAGATGAAATTAATTTTAGTGATATATTTATTTAAAGCAATATCTCCAAAATATTATATTTTCAACATGTAGTTAATATAAAAATTAATGAGATATTTTACATTTTTTTGTACTAAGTTTTTGAAATTCGATAGATATTTTATATGTAAAGAATCTCTCAATTCAGACTAACCACATTTCAAGTGCTCAATAGCTACATGTGGTTAGTGCCTACTGGATTTGAGAAAGCAGGTCTAGATCCAATTACTGCTACCAGCCATACGCCAAAAGAGCACTGGTATTTTCTGGGGTGAGGGAGTAGTCAGAAAAATAAAATAAAATAAAATAAAATAGGGGCCTGGCCCAGTGGAATAGCGGTTAAGTTTGCATGCTCCACTTCAGGGACCTGGGGTACGCTGGTTCGAATCCTGGGCGCAGACCTGCTCACAGCTCAACAAGCCATGCTGGGGTGGCGTCCCACATAGAAGAACTAGAAGGACCTACAACTAGGATATACAACTATGTACTGGGGCTTTGGGGAGAAAAAGATTAAAAAAAAGAGGAAGATGGGCAAGAGATGTTAGCTTAGGACCAATCTTTAAAAAAAAGAAAAGGCATCAGTATGAAAAATAAAATAAAATAAAATAATAAATAAAGACTTTTTGGTTCGAACTGCACCAAGAGACCAATCCATTCCTGTCTGTTGTTCAGGGTCCACTACCAGTGACTGCAAGGTTTGCACCTCCATGATGTGGGCCTTTCCTGGGATCCTCCTCTTCTTTCTTTTTTGAATTATTCCTGTTGTCCCATAAGGTTCCCATTGTTTTGGCCTCACAATCCTGAATTGAGGGTGGCCCATGCTCAGTAATATAGACCCCACTCTGTGAGCTGCTTTAATCCTAGCGGAACCAGCTTTGTTTGTTCCTACTGCTGCTGTAAGCACTTCCTACCCCTCTACATGCAGGGGCCCGTTGAGAAGTAGATTATCTCTGCCATGTCTCATTCCCCAAATCTCACCTTTTGTCAGCATTGAAACCACATAGCCTTGGTTAAAATTATCCTTCTCATAGTGATGCAGACATTCTTTTCTGCCACCTATTTTTCTGCTCCAGCAGAAATTTGCTCTATTTCCTTTGGAGTTACATATTACTCTTTCTGCCCTGACTGAGGAATAGGATGAAAAGGAAAATTGATCCTGGAGTGAAGAACACAGAGCAGTCTAGCAATATGACTGGATCAGAAGTTTACATACTGAGGCTCTGTCTTGAGATCAGCCCACTACTTTAGAAGTGAATCTTTGTCTTCATCAAGACCATGGTCCACTTACTAGATCCTGTCCTGGTGCAGTAGCCTTGCTCTTCTTAGGGGGATTTACCCATAAATAGTGCAACAGCCCTTCAGGTTTGAGGTTCTTCAGTGATCTTACCTCCTAAACCTGTCTATGTACTCACTTTGGTCAGCTTGCCTACACCAGATGTTGGTGATGAGAATTCCAAATTCCGAATCATGTGTTATTAGGTGTCTTTGGCCTCCAAACTCCATGATTCAGCGAGGACCCTGTGAACCCCCAAGAATTTCTCTTGCCTAGATCACAGGCAGTCTGAGAGGGCATTCTCCAAGAACTACACCCTAAACTTAGAACTCAAAGTCTTACTACTTGAATGGAGTGAAGGGCAAGAAAACATAAATACAAGGAAAAAATGAATCATAGAAATAAAAGGTGTTTCTTTCAGAGTCTGAAATCTGAGCTGGAGTAAGCCACATCTCCTAAGCCTTCCTAGGGCTGCAGTTGTGTTTTTGGAGTTAGTTTGGGGCATGAGACCTGTCTGAGAAGGACTCTTTGAATCACTATGTCAATCTTACGACATCAGCCACATTGGAGGCTGGCACTCCAAACATGCAGACATGAAGAACACTAGGTCACTGCTGGAGCTTTAACACTGACCATCACTCCAAAAGCGTCCCCTAGCAAAGAAAAACTTGGTGAGAGATGGGAGATGTCTAGGACAATTTCTGAATATCTTGCTAGATGGTACCAATACCCAAGACCCACAATATGAAAGAGAAAGCCATTCTGCAGAGGAATGTGATGAGTTCAGTTTTGGTTGTCATGTCTGAGTTGTCTGTGGTATGCAGGGGTAAATGTTTAGTAGACAATTGGATCTACTGGTCTGAAGCTCAAATTACAGAGAATTTTTGGGATAGGGATAAAGATTTGTGAGGCAGAAGAAAAAGGGAAGTAGTTGAAACTCAAGATGATCTTTAGATCTTCTGCAGCCCTTTTACTCTGTTTTTCTGCTTTTCATGTTGTTGCTGACATTTAATTTTTGCCTACCAGTTTAAAGCATGATGTTAAAAGTTACAGAGAATGTCACTCACCTTTTGTATCTTTTGTGATACAATGCATTGATTCCATATTTAATTCTTCTATCTAAAGATTTTCTTTTGAAGGGTATTAACTGGTGCAGAAAAGGAAAGGGTAGTGGAGTATTGTGATGATGATTCTGATGGAAAGCTCCTGATTGGGTTCCTCTCATTCCTGGGCAGATTTTATACTTTGACTTTTAGTGTCTTCGTTTAGGAATATTTCTCATAATGGAGTTGAGAACATATTCATCACAATATTTGAAAGGCCTATTAAAAGATTGAAATTTCTAGGCCCCTTCCAGACCTACCATATTATAATATTATATGATATTATAATACCTCAAACTAATATTTAAGAATCTGTGGCTTGATAATTGTGATTCTATTGAAGATAAGTATTGATGTAACCACCTTTGAAGCAGTTCTCAAACTTTAGTGTGTATATCAGTCACTTGAATGCTTGTTAAAAATACCGATTCGGCAGGTCTAGGAAAAGGTCAAGAGATTTGCATTTTTAATAAACACTCCATAGCTATGATCACCTGATTGCACTTGGAGAAATAATATCAAGTATTTGGCTATCTGAGGGTTTCCAGGATAGGTTTAGAACAGAGTTTCTTAACCTGAGATCCAAATACCCCAAGAAGCCCATGGATAAAATTTAGAGGGTCCGTGAAATTGGATGGGAAGAATAATACATCTTTATTTTCAGTAACTTCCAACTAAAACTTAGCAATTTAAAATTATAAATGTAGGCAACAAACCGCAATAATAAGAGCAGTTCCTCTAACCTTATCACTAACAGAAAACACGGATATTTTTATATCACATTAGAGTTGTTGCAAATATCTTGAAATGTTGTTTACAACCATCACAACTTTGAAATTATGGTAGTTATTAGACTGCTATTGGATCTCATCTAATTTAATAAAGAAGCATACATATAATTCTGACTAAATTTTTAAAAACATTATAACTGTACCTTAATAAAATTGGTTTCTTTCATAATCCTACATACTTTTTAATGTATTTAAAAAGCATTATGAGAAGAGGTCTGTGGCTTCACTGAAGTGTTAAAAATATCCATGACACGCAAAAGGTTAAGAACCTTAGTGTGGCGAAGAAGAGTCCGCATATTGAGACATCAGAGAGGTGTATTTCTTAATTCCATGAACAATAACAATGCACGAATACTTACACACCGAAAGAGGTTCTTGTCCCAGGCCCCACTCCTCATTCTTGACTAACTTTTCACTCTTTAGTATTTCTTTCCATGGACTATACATCCCCCTGATTTGTTTACTGCTCCTCAGTGGTTGAATGGCTCTGTTTTCCATCAAGGATAACAGATTTAATCACAGATCTCAAGCCCATTATGAACATTAATTAATGTCTGACATCTCTTAATGAGGTAGGTAAAAACTATCATCATTTCACAGATGGAAAAATCAGGTCTAGGCAAGTTTGGTAACTTGTTCTTAGGCCACCCAAGAGATTGTGGCTCATTTCTAGAATCAATGCTTATTCTCCTCACATGCAAACTTTTTTGATTCACCATACACCAATCTGTTGGAAAAACAACCTGTTTTGCAAAACATTTCGTTGATGATAGATGTGGAAATAATCTTTCTTAGGGTAGACACATCTGATGGTATCAATATTCATACTACTTCGGTACCAATAATTTATTTTCTGTTTTGTTCTCTGAAGAAGAATAGATGTCCTGGTTGGAGAGAAAAAGCCCCAAGCCAAAATAAACCATTAAAAACCACTATCCATTTTGAAATAAAGCAATTAGCTTCTTCTTTTATTTAGAAACTTTACCCGGTTAGAGAGTTGGAGACAAACAAAATGAACATTGGTTGTCAAAATGCATTGATTTAATTTTTGCCCCTAAGATACCACACACAGTCAGTGAGTAAGGACTTTTGTCTTTTTTTTGGTCAGTTTGTTTCTTATGGATTCATGTTGCTTTGATCAATGTTGTTTGTGTGTCTGATCTTAATCTAAGTTTTTTGTTGTTTGACTAGTCCATCTGGTTAGACAGGATAGTGCAAAAAATTTGAAAATACTTTGGGAGTTGTCTTTTTAAATGATGTTTGTTTTTATCTATTGCTTTGCTAAATTCCTACTGGCCTGGCAAAGAAGGGAAACAGAGGGAACACACAAGCAAAAATGAAGGGCACAAATGAATGAATAAATAATTGAGAGAGAAGGGATAGCTTCTCCTTAGAGAAAAATTCCAACTAATATATATAGAGGAATGAGGAAAATTGAAAGTCTTCATTAGCCTCTTTTTATGTGGTGCCTCGGAGGTAGTCGGCTGCTTCAGGATGAAGCTGAACATCTCTTTCCCGGTCACTGGCTGCCAGAAACTCATGGAAGTGGACGATGAATGCCAACTTTGTACATTTTGTGAGAAGCGTATGGCCACAGAAGTTGCTGCTGACGCTCTGGGTGAAGAGTGGAAGGGTTATGTGGTCCGAATCAGTGGTGGGAATGACAAGCAGGGTTTCCCCATCAAGCAGGGTGTCTTGACCCATGGCCGTGTCTGCCTGCTATTGAGTGAGGGGCATTCCTGTTACAGACGGAGGAGGACTGGAGAAAGAAAGCACAAATCTGTTGGGGGTTGCATTGTGGTTGCCAATCTGAGTGTTCTCAACTTGTTCATTGTGAAAAAAGGGGAGAAGGATATTTCTGGACTCGCTGATACTACTGTGACTCGTCGTGTGGGGCTCAAAAGAGCTAGCAGAATCTGCAAACTTTTCAATCTCTCTAAAGAGGATGATGTCCGCTAGAATGTTGTGAGAAAGCCCCTAGACAAAGAAGGTAAGAACCTAGGACCAAAGCACCCAAGATTCAGCATCTTGTTCCTCCACGTGTCCTGCAACACAAACGGCGGCCTATTGCTCTGAAGAAACAGTGTACTAAGAAAAACAAGGAAGAGGCTGCAGAATATGCTGAACTTTTGGCCAAGAGAGTGAAGGAGGCCAAAGAAAAACACCAGGAACAGATTGCCAAGAGATGGGGGCTGTCCTGAGAGCTTCTACCTCTAAGTCTGAGTCCAGTCAAAAATGAAATTTTCTAAGAGTAACAAGATCAGATATCCAAAAAAAAAAAAAAAAAAGAAGAAGAAAGAAAATCTTCGTTAGACAAACACCATATTGATAATTATCAGAGGCAAAATATATTGAAGGATGCTAAAATTAGTGGGTAAAAGTTTGAGGAGAAGCAGGATATTTGCATAGTCTCAGTATTTCCCCTAAGATATTTATTAATGACAAGGGAAGGGGAATAATTACATGGAGAAACTTGGCAGAGACCACCATGTCTCCTGACTTTATGCTCTGAGAAGGGCACAGTGCCATTTCTGTGGTGTTCTTGCCAAAAATGCATAACCTTCATCTAAACATGAGAAAGCATCAGACAAACCCAAATCGAGGGATATATGACAAAATAACTCCACCAGTATCTCTGCCAAAGTGTCAAGGTCACGAAAGAGAGAGAAAGACCAAGGAACTATCTCAGATTGAAGGAGACTAAGGAGACTTGACAACTAAATGCAATGTGGGATCCTGGATTAGATCCTGCATCAGAAAATGGACCTTAGTGGAAAAATGTTAAAGTCTGTAGTTTAGTCACTAGTATTGTACCAACATTAATTTCCTGATTTTGATAACTGTACTGTGGTATGTAAAATGTTAACATTAGAGGAAGCTGGATGAAAGGTATATGGAAACTACTATTTTTGCAACTTTTCTGTAATTCTGAAATTATTTCAAATTTGAAAAGTCAAGAGGGCATTTATAGCAGTTCCCTAAATAACTCTGCATAGATGGTGGGAAAAAAAGATTTCGATGGCCTTGAAATATCTGGATAATATATCTTTCCAACTCAGTCCAATAACTCTTTACCTGGGCATATACAGTTTGAGAACTTTACCTCTTTTAAACGCATAGAAGATCATAGCCTTTTTCTATATGAAATACTCTATTTTTTCCTCATATGACATAGGCACTCAAAAAATATTTGTATAAAATGGAAATAATGATTGCTGTCCTGCTTTTCCCTGCTGAACTTACAGTGTGGTTATAAAGTGTAAAAAAGATAAAGGAAGTGGAAAGTATTTTGCAAGTTGTAAGCATTGTACCGGTGTAAGGTGTTATTTTGATTATTGATGGAAAATTGTCTAAGGTATTTTTGTAATTTATATATACATCGAATCAGTTTCTCCTCTTACTTTCTCTTTACTCTAATCATATTTCCACATGTTTACCAGGCTTAAAATTTCAAAATTGCCCTTGAAAATAAGGACTGAAGGAGAGGGGATGGGTGTCAGTTACCAAAACTCCGGCTAGTCATCTTAAAACATGCCCTTCACCTTTGTCCTTCGCTTTTATTCTCTTCTATGCCGTAAGAAATTATAGACAAAAAAAGGAAAAAATTTAGAGCAGGGTAGGGCCCTAGAGTAATCTAACTCAGTTCTCTTAAACATACCTGATTATAAGAATCACATAGTGAGGTCATTTCGAATATGAATTCCTGGAACCCTGCAATCATAATCTATGGGAGGGAGCCTAGAATCTGTATTTCAAAAATGAGTTTCAGCTGATTATTATTGACAAGCAAATTTAAAAGCACTGTCATTTTATAGATAAAGAAATCGAGACAAAATGACCAAATTTATTTAAAAAATAGCATACACTATCTGGTAGATATTAATTTCTGGAATATAGTCTAGAATATGAAACAATTTTGTAAACAACTCTAGTACATACTTCACTAGGGGACCAAACAAAGCTGAATGCAACTAATTCTTCCTTGGGAGGAAGAGGATCAGGAAAGCCACCAGAGACTTTTGTAATACTGCACCTGCTGGATAGACAGCAGAGGGTGAATATTCCAAGAAGAAAGGACAATATGCAGAGACACATACATGTGCATGGCATTCTCAGGGACTGGGAGTGGTCCAGTGGCCTGGACTGTGGTGTGCAGTGGTGTGATGGTGAAAGCTCAAAGAAGAAAGGCAGGCAGGGGCCAGAATTTGAAAGCCGGGAAGACTTTGCTAAAAGGTTTGTTCTTATATATCACCAGAAGCACAGGCAACAAAAGCAAAAATAGATAAGTGAGACTGCATCAAACTGAAAAGTTTCTGTGCAGCAAAGGACACCATCAACAGAATGAAGAGGCAACCTACAGAATGGGAGAAAATATTTGCAAACCAGTTATCCAATAATGGGTTAATATCTAAAATATATAAGAAGCTCATAAAACTCAATAGCCGAAAAACTAACAACCAATTAAAAAGTGGGCTAAAAACTTGAATAGACATTTCTTCAAAGACATACAGGGGTCTGCCCGGTGGCGCAGCGGTTAAGTGTGCGTGCTCCGCTTCGGCGGCCCGAGGGTTTGCAGGTTTGGATCCTGGTAGCGCACCGACGCACAGCTTGTCAAGCCATGCTGTGGTGGTGTCCCATATAAAGTAGAGGAAGATGGACACAGATGTTATCCCAGGGCCAATCTTCCTCGGCAAAAAGAGGAGGGTTGGCATCCGATGTTAGGGTGCCATCCGATCAGGGCTGATCTTCCTCACAAAAAAAAAGACATACAAATGGCCAACAGGTATACGAAAAATGCTCAACATCACTAATTATCAGGGAGATGCAAATCAAAACCACAATGAGATATGACCTCACACCTGTTAGGATGTCCATTGTCAAAAAAAACAGAAAATAACAAGTGTTGGTAAGGATGTTGAAAAATTGGAACACTTGTGCACTGTTGATGGTAATTAAAATGGTGCAGCCACTACAGAAAACAGTATGAGGTTCCTCAAAAAATTGAAAATAGAACTACCATATGATCCAGCCATCCTACTTTTGGATATTTATTTAAAAGAATTGAAAACAGAATCTCAAAGATACTTTGCGTTCCCATGTTCATTGCAGCATTATTTACAATAGGCAAGAGGTGGAAACAACTTACATGTTCATTAACAGATGAATGAATAAAGAGAATGTGGTACATACATACAATGGAATATTATTCAGCCTTAAAAAAGAAGAGAATGCTATCATATGCTACGATATGGATGAACCTTGAGGACATTATGCTAAGTGAAATAAGTCAGTCACAGAAGGACAAATACTGCCTGATTCCACTTGTATAAGGTATCTAAAGTAGTCAAACTCATAGAAACAGAAAGTAAAATGGTGGTTGCCAAGGGCTGATGGGGGGTGGGCTGGAAGTGGGGAGTTGCTGTTCAATCCTGTATTTTCTATTTCCATTTAAATCATAACAATTAGCTAGTTTCTTGAAGTTGAATTCTCAGAATAATCTTGGACCTCTCCCTCAAGATTTTCCTTTTCTTCCTTTGTGCCTTCCTTCTTTCTCTCCTTGTTTCCTTCCTTTCCATAGTTATTTGCCAGGCGCTGTATTAGTCATTGATAGTACTAGTGAAAAAGCAGATGCAGCCCCCATTCCTCACGGAGCTTATAATGTAGTGGGGAATACAGATAATAAACATAATAAATGAATAAAATAATTACAGTTTGTGAGAGGTGCCATAAAGAAAATGTATAGGGTGATATGATAGAAATTTGCTAAGGTAAAGGAGCTGGAGGAGCCTAATTCAGGTAGGCCTCCTGAAACTGAGTCTTGAAGGATGAGAAAGCCAATGTCAAATGCTGCCAAAACATGAGCAATTATAAACATGAAAACTTTTTGTTCTGAAACAATCACTGTTAAGAGAAGGAAAAGATAAACCTACAGACTGAGAGAAAATATTTAGAAGTCTCATTTCTGACAAAAGACTTCATATTCATTGCATGTTCATTGCAGCATTATTTGCAGTGGCCAAGACATGGAAACAACCTAAGTGTCCACTGATGGATGAATGGATAAAGAAAATGTGGTGTATATATACACTGAAATATTATTCAGCCATAAAAAGGAATGAAATCTTGCCATTTATGACAACATGGATGGACCTTGAGGGCATTATGCTAAGTGAAATGTCAGACAGAGAAAGACAAATACTGTAGGATTTCACTTACATGTGGGATCTAAAACAAACAAACAAAAAAAACAAGCTCATGCCTACAGAGAACAGATTGCTGGTTGCCAAAGTTGAGGGGTGGGGGGGTGGGCAAAGTGAGTGAAGGAGATCAAAAGGTACAAATTTCCAGTTATAAAATAAATAAGTAGTGGGGATGTAATGTACAGCATAATAACTATAGTTAATACTGTACCGCATAGTTGAAAGTTGCTAAGAGAGTAAATCTTCAATGTTCTCATCACAAGAAAAAATTTTCTAACTATGCATGGTGACAGATGTTAACTAGACTTATTGTGGTGATCATTTCCCAATATATACAAATAGCAAATCATTATTTTATACACCTGAAACTAATATAATGTTATATATCAATTATACCTCAATAAAATAAGACTTTTATTCAGAATGTAAAGAATTCACAAAATTCAACAAGAAATAACTCAAAAGACAGAAACATAAGTTTTGAACTGACACTTTACTCAAAAAGACATATTGATGGTAAATAAGCATATGAAAAGATGCCAATACTCATGATGGAAACACAAAGTAAAGTCACAATGAAACACCCCTATACGTCTATTAGAAGGTAAAAAAAAAAATCCTGACACTACCAAGTGTTGACAAAGATGTGGAACAACTGGAATCCTCGTGCTTTGCTGATAAGACTATAAAACAGTATGGCCACTTTGAAAAACTGTTTAATAGTTTTTTTAACAAACAAATTTAAACATATACAGTGCTTATATGTTTACTTATTCTTATATGGGAGTAGCAGTCTTACTCCCAAATATTTACCCAAGAGAACTAAAAACTTATGTGCACACAAAAATCTGTACACGCATGTTTATTTCGGCTTTATTTTTAATTGTTAAAACTTGGAAACAACTCCAATGTGAATAAATGAATCAACAGTTTGTGGTATATCTATACACTGGAATACTACTTAGCAACACAAGGGAGAAAGTAACCCTGATGGATTCATGCAACAACATGTGTGAATCTCAAAGGTATTTTGTTAAGTGAAAGAAGCTAGAACCCAAAGGCATCATATTGTATGACTCCATTTATATGACATTCTGGGAAAGGCGAAACTATTGAGATAGAAGACAAATCTGAGGTTGCCAGGAGTGGGGTGTGGGGAGGGGTTGATCACAAAGAGGCAGCAAGCAGGAATTTTTGGGGTGATGAAACTTTTTGGATCATGACTGTGATGGTATACACAGTTCTATGCATTTGTCAAAATCCATAGAAATATACATCACAAAGAGTGAATTATGTAAATTTAAAACATGTAAAGTGTTATTATTGATTTCTAGTTTAATTCCATTGTGGTCTGAAAGCAGGCATTGTATGATTTCTATTTTTTTAAATTTGTTGAGGTGTTTTATGTCTCAGGATGTGGTCTATCTTGGTGAATGCTCCATGCAAGCTTGAGAAGAAAGTGTGATCTGCTATCATTGGATGAAGTGCTCTATAGATGTCAATTATATCTAGTTGATTGATGATGCTGTTGAGTTCAACTGTGTCCTTACTGATTTTCTGCCTGCTAGATCTGTCCATTTCTGAGAGAGGGGTGTTGAAGTCGCCAAATATGATAGTGGATTTGTCTATTTCTGCTTATAGTTCTATCAGTGTTTGCCTGACATAGTTTGACACTCTGTTGTTAGGCACATGCACGTTCACAATTGTTATGTTTTCTTTGAGAATTGACCCCTTTATCATTATATAATGCTTTTATTTATCTCTGATAACTTTCCTTACTTTAAAGTCTGCTCTGTCTGAGATTACTATAGCTACTGTTGCTTTGTTTTGATTATTGTTAGCATGGTATATTTCTCTCTGCCCATTTGCTTTTAATCTATATGTGTCTTTGTATTGAAAGTGGGTTTCTGGTAGACAACATATAGTTAGGTCATGTTTTTTGATCCCTTCTGACGTTCTCTGTTTTTTAAGTGGTACATTTAGATCATTGACATTTAAAGTGTTTTTTGATATAGTTGACATATACTTACTATATTCATTACTGTTTTCTATTTGTCTCTCTTGTGTGTTGGTTTTTTTTGTTTGTAAGGAGGACTAGCCCTGAGCTAACATCCGATGCCAATCCTCCTCTTTTTTCTTGAGGAAGACTGGCCCTGGGCTAACATCCGTGCCCATCCTCTTCTACTTTATACGGGACGCCGCCACAGCATGGCTTAGCAAGCGGTGCGTTGGTGCGCACCTGGGATCCGAACCTGCGAACCCCAAGCTGCCACAGCAGAGCACGCACAGTTAACCACTGCGCCACTGGGCCGGCCCCTGTTTCTTTTGTTTTTTTGTTCCTGTTTTTGTCTTCCACTCTTTTTCTGCCTTTTATGGTTTTAATTGAGCATTTTGTATGATTCCATTTTCTCTCCTTTCTTAGCATATCAGTTACAGTTTTTTAAAACTTTTTTAGTGGTTACCCTAGAGTGCAATATATATTTACAACTAATCCAAGTCCATTTTCAAATAACACTATACTACTTCCTGGGTAGCATAAGTATTTTATAATAACAAAATAATCCTAATTCCTTACTCCCATCCCTTGTATCATTGCTGTTATTCATTTCACTTATATGTAAGCACACATAAGCATACATATTCATAAGCGTACATAATCAAATACATTGTTATTTTAAACAAACTGTTATCTGTTAGATAGATTAAGAATAAGAAAAATAAGAGTTTTTGGTTTACTTTCACTTATTCCTTCTTCAACTCTCATCCTTTCTTTATGTAGATCTGAATTTCTGACCTATATTATTTTCCTTCTCTCTAAAGAACCTCTTTTAACATTTCTTGCAGAGCAGGTCTATTGGCAACATAGTCCCTCAATTTTTGTTTGCCTGAGAAAGTCTTTATTTCTCCTTCACTTTTGAAGAATAATTTCATAGAGTATAGAATTCTAGGTTGGTGGGTTTTTTTCTCTGAACACTTTAAATATTTTACTCAACTTTCTACTTGCTTGCATGGTTTCTGAGAAGTTAGATGTAATTCTCATCTTTTTTCCTCTATAGGTAAGATGTTTTTATATTCTGGCTACTTTCAGGATTTTTTCTTTATTTTTGGTTATAATTTGAAGATATACCTAAGTGTAATTTTTGGGGGCATTTATCTTGCTCAGTATTCTTTGAGCTTCCTGGATCTGTGGTTTGGTGTCTGACATTAATTTGGGAAAATTCTTGGTCATTATCTTTTCAAATATTTCTTCTGTTCCTTTCTCTCTTTTTTCTCCTTCTGGTAATCCCATTACACATATGTTACATCTTTTGTAGTTGTCCCACAGTCCTTGGATATTCTGTTCTTTTTTTTTTTTCAGTCTTTGTTCTTTTTGCTCTACAGTTTTCAAGGATTCTATTGATATATCCTCTAGCTCAGAGATTCTTTCCTCAGCCATGTCTGGCCTACTAATAAGCTCCTCAAAGCCATTCTTTGTTTCTGTTACAGTGATTTTTATTGCTAGCATTTCTTTCTGAATCTTTCTTAGGGTTTCCATCTCTCTGCTTACATTACCCATCTGTTCTTGCATGCTGTTTATTTTATCCATTAGAGCTCTTAGCATATTAATCACAGTTGTTTTAAATTCTCAGTCTGATGATTCCAACATCCTTGCCATGTTTGATTTTGATACTTACTCTGTCTCTTCAAATTATGTTTTTTGTGTTTTGGTATATGCCTGGTAAATTTTCTTGATAGCTGTATATGATGCACTGGGTAAAAGGAACTGCTGTAAATAGGCCTTTAGTGATGTGGCAGTGAGGTGTTCGGGGGGGGAGCATTCTATAGTCCTAAGATTAGGTCTCAGTTTTTCAGTGAGCCTATGCCTCTGCACTGTGAACTTCATGACTGTTTCTCAGTTTTTCTTTTTCCCCCTTAGGTGAGACAGGATGGCTAGAGTGGGCTGGAGTTGCGTATTTCCCCTCCCCTAGGTCAGTTAGGCTCTGATAATACTCCAGTAGGTTAAGCTCTTGTTAGGCAGTTTTCCCTGAGGGTGGGCCTTGTTAAGAAGAACAGAGTGCTCTGGAGTGAATGGTTCCTTTTCCCCTCCTCCTGCCAGGAGCACAAGGGGATTTTTCTCAGATATTTACTGTGGGAACCTAGTCAAGTTCCTGGAGGTAATCTCACAATGTTCTGGGGGCCCCTCTATGACTGGATCACCCCAGAGTTCTTCACTTTCAGAGTTGTCCACACTGAGCCTTCACCAATCTGTCCATTACAGTTCAGGTTTTCCTACCCTGGCCCTGGTTCTGGAGGTGGTTTCTGCGCGCGAGTCTCTGCTCTGGTCAGCTGCGGCTTTCTGTATTTGCCTGTCCATCTCTCCACTCTTGGGGGCAGCAGTTTACCCTGTGTCCTCCCCTGTCTTATGGATCCAAGAATAGTTGTTTGTTGATTTTTCAGTCTGTTCAGCTTTTTACTTGTTATCAGGATGGAGCGGTAACTTCCAAGCTCCTTATGAGCAGAACTGGAAACTGAAAGTGAAAACGTATAAATTTTTTAAAAATCAAGCAAGATAAGGGTCAGGAAAAAACTTGTGGATTTTTAAAGTTGTGTGTGTCATCAGTGACTGAGCAGTTTTGATGAAGTGGAGCTCATTGAATCCAAATTGCTTTATGTTTAAGAGGAAGTGAGGTGAGTAAATGGAAACATGTAGTGTAGACAACTCTTTCAAGATGTTTGGCTATAAAGTGGAAAGGGAAATAGCTGCATGAGAATGTGAGTCCATAAAAGTTTTAAATTTTTTATGTGAGACCGATTAGGACTAAAACTAACAAAAATGTACTGACTTCTACTGGGAAAATTATAGAGTTTAATAAAAGATATAAAATGGCCAAATAAGTAGATATATCATGTTCACTGATGGGATAACTTAATGTTATGAAAAATTTCTGTGTTCCCTGAATTAATTTATAAATCCAAACAATCTCAATAAAAATGCTAATAGAATTTTTGTGTGTGTGGATTTTGCCAAATGGATTCCAAAATTCATTAGGACTAGCAAATATATAAGAATGCCAACATATGGGGCCGGCCCAGTGGCATAGTGGTTAACTTCTTGCACTCTACTTCAACGACCTGGGGTTCGAGGATTCGGATCCTGGGCGCGGACCTACACACTGCTCATCGAGCCATGCCGTGGCAGCATCCCATACACAAAATAGAGGAACGTTGGCACAGATGTTAGCTCAGGGACAATCTTCCTCAAGAAAAAAGAGGAAGATTGGCAATAGATGTTAGCTCAGGGCCAATCTTCCAAAAAAAAAAAAAAAAAAGAATGCCAAAACAATCTTTGAATATATTAGGAATTGCCTTATCAATTTTCAAGACACATTATAAAGCTGTATTAATAGAAACAGTTTGGTACTGGTGCAGGAATAGATATTCGAAATTGAGATATGAGTGGGGTCCCTCTGAGGAAGAATGCTATAACCCTGCCAACATAGTACACTGTAAATCTTCCTCTTTGCTCTTCTGAAAGTGACCTGGGACCCTTTACCAAGGTATCTGTGCATGGGAAGAGGGAAATAGCCAGATTTTTTTGGAATGACTAAGATAGAATTGGAGTTGATGTTAATTCCTGGGGATCCCAAATGCTTTTTGGTCCAATAGTCAGAGTGGAGATTGAGAGAGATTAGATGATATATAGTTCTTTGGTCTGATTCCTTCTCACAGTGGGCCCAGTGGGTCCACACATACAACTCAATAGGAATTCTCTTTGTACCTAAATTTTACCTGAATTTATAGTTCTCAAGAACACATTTGCAAACTAGCAGACTCTTCACACTGGCTCCCTGCCTGTAGAACAATGGCTTATATAATAGGAAAGACCAACTGGAAACCACTGGAATTGCCCTGCTCAACCAAAATAATAAATCAAAAGCAATATTGCATCCCTGAGGAAGTCTGTGGAGAGTAATGCCACCATGCAAGTCTTGAGAGATGCAAGTGTGTTGACTTGGCCTGTATGCATGGTAGTGGGGTTTTGGAGAGTGGTAGCAGATTTTCATACACTTAATCAGGTGGTGATCCTAAATGCTGCTGCTTTTACAGATGTAGTCTCCTTACTGGAGCAAAACAGCACAGTCTCTAAAAACTGGTGTGCAACTATTGTTCTGGCAAATGCTTTATTCTCTCTATATCAACCAAGAAGTAATTTGCTTCCACATGATCGGGTCAACAAAACATTCACTGTTGCTTTCAGCTCTAGCCCTCTCTGTCATAATCGAGGCTAAATAATCCATGAAATCATGCTAATAGATTTGTTGAGCAGGAAGTAGCAAATACCCTGGAAGCTTGAGTAAGATATATGAGTGGGAGATAAACCCCATGAAGACTTGGTGGGTTTGTAGGGCTCTAGGGTTCTGGGGCATACTGAGATCCCTCCTTCAATGTGAAAGTTAAGTTGATGTATCTTCCACCTATTAACATTAAAAAAGATCCAATGCTTTGTAGGCCTCTTTGGGTTCTGGAGCCAATATGTGTCTCATTTGAGTGATTTACTTCGCATATTTACTGAGTTTCAAATGGGGCTCAGAGCAAAAGAAGTCTCTGAAGCTGGTCCAGGGTACAGTATAAGCTATTCTACCATTTAGGCCATATGAATCAGCAGGTCTTTGGCATTTAGGGCTGTTTTCGGGATCTTCTGGCAGCCCTCCACAAGAGAATGACAATGCATGCACCTAGGATTTTAAAGCAAAACCATGCAGATATCCATTTTCCTTTTGAGAAATGGCACCTTTCTTGCTACTTGGTGCTGGTTGGGACTAAATACCTAATTATGGGACAGTCTGAGATGACTGTTATGAACTGGGTATTTTCTGATCCATAAAGCTCTAGAGTTGGGCGTGAACAGCAGCACTTCATCATAAAGTGACATGAAACAAGCGGGAAAAGGACTTCCAAGGGCATGGGCCAGGATCCCAGGAGGATTCCAGTCTAGGCGAAGGGTGAACAGGGAGCCCTAGAGGCGGCATGATGGGGATGTCCTGTCGGCCCTTAGTCCATCTGCACCTGGTCTTCCTCTGTCCTTGTCTGTTCCACATGCAAAGTTTTACCTTTTTACATTTTTTCCTCATTTAGTGTTGATGCGAATCCAGACACTGATTAGAAAACGGCAAGTTCCAATATCTGATCCAAGATACCTCAACAAGAGAAGCAAAAAACATTCCTTCTTCCTGGAAAGCTGTAGAAAGACAGCCGCTGTCCTGGGGAAGGACATGGTCCTGGTAAGTGCTATTTGAAAGACACCCACATTTCAGTGGTTATTGCTCTGCCTGGGAAAGTCCTTCCAACCTCTACATCCAGGGAGATCTGAGGGGCTGTCTCTGCTCCTGGCCCAGATGAACCACACTGAAATCCACCTGTCCTCTGAGGAAGGGGGACTTGAGGGTTTCATTCAGTAGCCAGGGAGGAGGCTGGCCCTCCTCCATTCTCCCACATACAATAAGCTGTGACCATACACAAGTTCTTCATTCAAGGAGGAAAGTGAGATTCTGTGTCTCATTTACATGAACATAAGAAGTGAAAGAACCACACCACAACACCCAGGCTGTGAAAGAAACAGGATATAACGTAAGAGTCAAATCTACCATTTACTATTAAAGAAATAATATCACTCCTCCCCAGTGGGTTAACAGTGGCTGGCGTGGTGATGTCAGGGAGAGGGAGGGGGTGATGCCCTCCCTCTGGGGATTTAGGGGAAACCAGGGAAAGTCTTAGGATGTCCTCATTCACTCAGGGTGGGAAGACCTGGCCCGGTGCACCCCGAGGGCGCCAGTGTCCCTGCTGGTCAGGAGGAGCTGCACTTGTGGTCTCCAGAGTGTGATCGCTCATCGCCAAGGGCATGGTGGCTGAAGAGAAGAAACAGACTATTTTGGGGATCCTTCCTGAGATTCATGGCACAACTCCCTGTCCCCCTGCACTCTGATCCAAACCCTGTACCGAGTGCTCAGTCCATCAACAGCACCTCGTTTGTCCCTGATGCACAAGGCATCATTTAGCATCACCCATTTCAGAGGATGCAACCGAGTCCTAGAGAGGAGAGGGGAGCGGCCTGTCCCAGGCCTGCTCAGCAGTGGAGCTGGGATCCAGGCCCATGCTTAGCCCGAAGCTGTACTGAGCCCCTGGATTCAGTCGCTCCTGGTCCCAACACTCACTTGGCCCTGAACTGGAGGATGTCCGGTTCCTCTTTCTCCTGAAGAGCCGCATTTTGCTCGCCTTCTGGTGTGCGGGCTCCAGCTGGCAGGAGACCCAGTAGCTACAGGACAGAGTGGCCTGTGAGCTACCAGGAGCCACACCTCAGGTGCCCCTCCCAGAGCCTGCCAGCAGCTGAGTCCTGGTGCCCCATGGGTCACCACGCTACGAGTTCTGTGGCTGATCAGCGAGCCAGGCCACAGGCTCTGGAGCTGGACATCAGAGAGAGTCTGCCCTGCCCTCACCCAACTCCTGTCCCCCTCACCTGTCATGGACGCTGATGGGCTCCATGGCCTGGAACCAGGCCCCAAATCGCTCGTCGGGCTCCAGCTCATACTGATTTGCAGCCTGCTGGAGCAGCTGGATCCTATGGATGACTTTGAATTTCTGGGAGGAAGGACAGGATGCAGACAGGGCTTGGGTGGGGAACGCTGTCAGGGACTTGTGCGGAGTGAGGATCTGGTCTGGGGTCTGTGCTCACTCGGGAACCCTCCTTCCTTCCCTCTCCATTCAGGACTTGCCTGTCCTCACAGTTGGCTTGAATTAGTTCCTCATCCAGGAAGGTGTCCTTGATGCCAGCCCCTCCCGCACCCGCCAACGTGATGGGATGCCCAGCTTTGTGGATCTGACTCTCCCAATAAATGTAAGACCCAAGGGATGAGGCCAGAGAAAGTCTTGCCAGGGGAAGTCTGTGATTTCCACTTCCCCACCCTCCCCTTAGCTGCTCATGTCACACCATTTCTGAAAGTTGACCCGATTTCCCTGGAAGGGAGACAGCCAATGTCCATCAGAAACAGCCCCCTAAGCCCAGAACCAACCCCCATCCCACCCCTTCTCAGGCTGCAGGAATGTCAGGGCCCAGCATAGGGCAGACCTTCCACAAAGAGAACTTGACACTGGGCCAGGCTCTGGGCTCCAGGGCAGGAGGGACAGGGGAGCTGAGACCAGAGACCTTATGTAGCACACCCTCTCTGATGACAGACGGGGAGACTGAGGCCTCAGGGAGGAAGGGACAGCTGGAACACAGAAGTGCTTCCTCACTTGCAGGGGCTGATGGCACTCCCCCAGGGGCAGGGCCCGAGGGGGAGCCTGAATCCATCTGAGACACAGCCTCCTGCAGCTCTGCAGGCAAGCAGCTATGAGCTTCACCAGCGGAGCGTCTATTCACGCATTGCTAAGATGGGCCTGACTCCCCAACTCCCAGGGGTGGCCATGGGGCTCTCATGAGAGGAGGTTTGCCAGGTACTGAGAGCTCAGGTCCCAGTGCAGGGCTCTCGCCTCCCAAACCTCAGGATCCTGCTCCCTGGCCCCACCTCCAGGCTCACTCACTTCCAGATCATCCTCCATCCCAATGTCCAGCAGCTTTAGGTGATAGAGGATCATGCCCAAGAAGGGGACGACACCCTATGAAATCAGGGTGGGAGTGGTGAGATGAGTCCCACCTCTCAGGTGTCCCCATGGACCCTCCCCCAAATCCCTTCACCCCAGCCTCCTGCCCACCACAGACTCTCACAGAGAACAGCCTAGGACCCTCAGCGGCCTCCCCCCAGTTACCCCCTCCAGGACCACCCACCTTCCCCAGTCACCTCCCAGGGGCGGCTTTTGGCAAATCCCACGGTATGTGGTCCCTGCCCCTCCCCTCCCTAACCCATCCTGGGCCCAGCCCTTCCAAGCCTCCTCCTGGTCACTTCCAGGGCAGGCATTTCAGGCTCTTGGGCTCCTGGAGCTGGGCTGGAGGAGGAGGGACCCCTCTCTTAGGGAGGCCTCCAGCCATGAGGTGAGTGACCCCTCCTCTGACACCTGGATCCTCCCCCTCAGGCCACCTCACCTGCTGCTGCTGCCTCTCCTGGGCTCCCTGGGGGTCCATCTGCAGGGTGGCCCTCACAGATATCACCTCCTGCAGGGTCAAAGACAGGCTCAGGGAGGCCATGTTCCCTTCCCCATGTCTCCCAGGCCCCTGATCTTGGACCCTGGCCATCTGGTGTCTATGGCTGCTCTCATTCCAGGGTGCCCTGATTCTAGATCACTCCCAGCTCCAACACTCCCTCTTCTGTGCCCTCAGGCCTGCCCATGCCCCTAAGCCTCTCTCATCAGGAAAGTGTGAGGAGGACTCCCCATGCCTCCCAGGGTCCCCTGAGGACTCAGTGTCATCTGACTGTCACCAGTGCTGTCCCCTCCCCCCTCGAGGAGGAGGAGCACAAAGCTCCTGCACATTCCTCTCCCCCTTGTACCTCATCACCCCTGTCAGGCCTGCAGCACAGATCATCTCCCTCCATTTCTCAGATGAGGAGACCGAGGCCCACAGAGGGGCAGTGACTTGCTCAGGGGCCCACAGAGGAGACTGCTCCCCCTCCCAGCCAGAGGCCCTGGCCCCCGGCATTCGCTCTTCCTCCAGACACACCTCGGACCAATGTCCTGTCCTCTGGACTCTCGGGGTGTGTTGAGGCCCTCAGTCAACCTGAGCCATGGATGGAGAGGCACAAGGTGTCTTGGGGTCCCATGCAAGTGGCTTCTGTGTTTTCCAGCCCCCTGGGATTCTCTGACACCAGGCTGGACCTGAGGCCATGCCAAAGTCCTAAGCTCCCTAGGATCCCCTCAGGATGGTCCCTGCAAAGAACTCCTCATTCACTCACTCAGGAAGGGGACCCCCGTGTGCCACATCTGAGTGACAGTGTAGGGGCTGACCACGGCACTGTGTAATGGTGACATTTGCATCCTTTTTCACTTGGAAACTTCTAATGTCCCTTCTCCTTTCTCAGCTCTCATGTTTGAAGTCTGTGGTCTGAGCCTTTGCACAATCCTTAGGCCCCTCCTGCCAGGGCCTCGATGGAGGCCATTAAGAATCTGTCATGAAGGTCCATTAAGTATCTGTAGGTTCCTCGATAATTTTCATTGCCATCTGGGGTGTATCCTTGTCGACAAGCACCGGGGGAGACTCACTGGTTTGTCAGCAGTAACCACTATCGGCCTAGAGTGCACAGTCCCAGAGAGCACACAGTTCTGTCCCAGATCCACCATTTGGCCCAAGGCTGGGCAGCCCCTGTGTCCACAAGGCCTGTGTGACCTCACAGTGCCCATCCCTGGGACAGGCAGAATGCCCTCCCCTGCGAGGTGCAGTGAAGACAGAAGGAGCAGCAGGGGCCTGGATTCCTGAGGACAGACTGGGCTGCTTTAGGAAGAAAGGAACCCCCACCCACTCCATCCACCCGCCAGCCTGGAGGATGATGAGGGCCAGCTGATGGGTCCGCATGGAAGCCAGACACCTGCTCATTCTGCCAGCTCCTCACCTCTTGGAACAGTCCAGGCGACACCACTGTATCCCGTGACCAAGGCCTCCTGCCCCAAACAGTCCCCACCTGCCCCTGCAGCTCACACCCCCCGCTTCCCGTCCAGCTGGACAAGACAGACCGTTATTTCTCGGGGAACCTTAAGTGAAAAACTTACCAAAGCACATCCTGCCTGGTCCCTCCCCACCTCACCTCCCGTCCTTCCAGTTCTCCAGCCTCCACTCACCTCCTTGAGAAGCTTCCTGCTCTCCCGGTGGCATGTTCGCATGATGTTTTTAAGTATTTGCCAGTTCTTCCTGAGGAGGGAAAAAAGGAAAGAAACACTGTGGAGTGGTTTGAGGATAAATCCCTTTTGTTTGAAAACCCAGAAGATCCAGACAGCCTGGATGAGCATTTTCACTGTGTCCTCTGAGCCCTGAGGTGTCTGGGACTGGGGAGGGGGCTCTCCTATTGTCACTTGGGGCCTCCATTCTCTTATTTTCTCAGCAGATGTGTTTTAAACAGTCTTAATTTCACGTGGACAGAGAGTTCTGTTGCTGCAAACACTTGAAAATCTTCAATTTGGTTCAAGCCATGATCTGTCACTTAGGGAAACTGATTCCTGAAGCAGAACCACTGGCCTAAGTTTTCAGAAAGACTTCAAGCCTGCCAACCAGGTCAGACCCTAGCCCCAGGGTTTGCTGTCTCCCAGGGGGTCCCAACTGACTGAAGGGCAATGCCAGCCCTGTGGGGGGTGTCTGGTCCACCCAGGTGGTGCTCGCATGGAGAGAGGCCTCCCCACCTGGACACCTGTCTCCACGTCTCTTTTAAACGTTGAATGGAGGGGCCCTCCAGAGCCCAGAAGATCGCATGGAGAGAGGAAAGGTTCCTCAGGCCTTGGCATTCCTGGGGAAGGGAAGAGAATGAGCTATGAGGGGGAGCTGAGCCCTGCTTCCTCTGGCTTCTGTCGCCTCATTGACGTCTCCTGTCCTGGATGAGATAGCGGCTCAGGGAACCCGGGAAAGGCACAGCTGGAACCTGATGAGGAATACTTCCAGGGAGGAGGATTTCAGCTCAAGCCAAGAAAGGACCCCAGGAAGGGGTGAGCCTCCCACCACTGGGACCAAGAGTCAGGTCATCGAGGCCTGGCAGGAGGGGCCTAAGGATTGTGCAAAGGCTCAGACCATGGACTTCAAACATGAGAGCTGATAAAGGAGAAGGGGCAGTTCCCCCGACTCCAGAGAGGGGCTCCCAGGGCCTCTCACATCTTACCTTGGCCACTTGGATCCAGAGCTCCACCACCCTGGCCCTGTCCTGGGCCGTCATGCTCGGGTCCCCAATGCAGGTGGTGACGATACATTCAACCACTCTGTTAAAGTGGGTCATGGTGGCATGGATGGTCGGTGCCAGGTGCTCATTGCTCCTGTTGTCACACTGGGACCAGATGGAGTCCAGGAAGTCGTGGGGCCTCACTGTCTTGAAGAGCTCCTGGGGAGGACAGGGAGTGTCACCCAGTCCTGCCACAGCCCAGCTCAGCTTCCGCAGCCCCCAGTCCCAGGCCGGGTCAGTGGTGAGACCTGGAGCTCAGGAAGCTGAGAATGCGGCCTGAGGCTTGTGGGAGTCCCTGGGTGTTGCCTGTGTCCCCTGAGGGCACCCAGCACAGGATGACCCAGGAACCGATACTGTGGCGCAGGGAAGTGGCATTTGCTCGCCACCCTGTCTCACTTCCTCTAAGCACCAGAACTCGGCTCCTGCTTGACCATCTCTAGGGGCATCTTCCACCCATTCTGACCATCCTGGGGTCTGACTCCTCTTTCAGATGCACATTCCCCCAAGGCAGGAACAAGCAGGGGCTTTGTTTGTCTGCCTTGTAGTCATGTACACATTAAGTGCCTAATTAGTGTTGAGGCTGTTGAGGCCTCCTGGGCAAATGAGTAAACTACCCAAGGACTAGACAGCACTTCAGTGTGCTCCCCTCCCCCACCAAAGCGCAGACTCTGCCCAACTTCCTCTCTGCTCCACCTCATCCACCTGCACAGCCACTCTGCATGGCAGCTGCTCTCAAAGTCCATCCCTACTGTCCACATGAGGACAGCAAAGGCTTGGGAGTAAAGAAGGCTGCTCAGGTCACATGAGGGTAAGTGGGGAAGCAAGAGGTTGGACCAAGATCATGGGATTCTGGATCAGGAAATGGCAGGTCTGGGGCAGCTGATGGCACAGGGAAGGCCTGCCTCACCTGCCCTGATAGCCCCGCTGCTCACCACATCCATCAGTGTCAACTGCTCTGCCACCAGCCGGGGAGGGAACTCCAAGAAGTCAGGCTTCTCCTCCCTCAGCAGGTTCTTGTTGGTCACGTCCCAGGGGCAGGCGGGCTCTGGGGCTGGATCTGGCTCTGCTGTTATCTCTCCAGGTGGAGGGAGGATTCTCCCTGGAGCCAATGGTCCAGCTGGCTCCAGCTCAGGAGCTGGCACTGGGGCTGGAGCTGAGGTTGGTGGTGGCTCTGGCCCTAGAGGGACTGATGGAGGTGACACTGGCTCCAGCTCTAGCACAGGTGGTGGAACTAGAGCTGGAGCTGGATCTAGCCGTGGAGCTGGCCCTTGCTCTGGCGCTGGAGCTGGAGGGAGCTCTGGAGATGGTACTGCAGCAGGAGAAAGAAACAGTGTCACTCAAGTAGCTGACTTCGTCTGTGCCTGTCAAAGCCAGGAAAGACCGCACTGCCTTGAAGTGAACCAAGCCTCTGACCACTCTGCAACTTGTCTTCCCAGACTGCAGTTGCCTCACCTTCCAACTCTGCCTCAATGGGCCGTGGATGCTCCAGCTGGACCTGGAGAAGGTAGGCGTGGCCCTGAAGCCCCGAGCCAGGCAAGCTGAGATGCAGAGAGGCCAGCTTCATGCTGAAGCAGGGGTAGTGCAGGAGCTCCCAGAAATCCTGCCCTGGGTCCAGGCAGGTTCCCACCAGAGAAGAGATGGCACTGAGGGAGGCAATTGGGCAAGAGAGTCAGAGGCCTGGCCTTTCCCTCCACACTTCTCACCCAAGGCACCCTGGCTTGTGACTGGGCCCTATGCCTGCCCCTCTCCATCCAGGTGAGAGCCACATGGCAGCCCTGACCCCTGTGAGGCTGTCCTGGCAGTGGCAGGCCTGCATATCCAGCAGGTTGACACAGAGTCTGTTGTGACTCTCTTCCCACTGACACTCTTCTTCTGAAGGTCTGGGACACAGCCCACCCCAGCACTCCATGCACTTGTGCAACTGGATTGAGCACTGAGACAGATTTGTGAGCAGGTTGCTCACACACCTCCTGTTCTGGGCCTGGAGGTGGTGGTCAGAAGAGGTAGTTGTGGAGAAGGGGAGGCAGATTAAAATGGGTCTGTGGTGGGTATGGGTTTCTAGGGGAGAACTCAGCCCAGCCACCCCTCTGGTTCCCAGGGGTCCTGGCACCCATCCATAGCTCTTTGACTCCTGTCCTCCTGGACTGGAAGCCACCGGACCTCTGCCTTCCCATGGGAATCAAAAGATGCGTGAGATGCGTCTTCTGACAGGCTCACCTCAGCCACAGCCTCCATCTCTCCCCCCACAGCTTGTTCTTTAGAGACAGGAGGCCGTCCTTCTGGACCCAAAGACCACTCACTTTTTTAGGTGGTCCTGCGCTCTGCCCTCCTGGCTGGAATAAGGGGAGGTGCCTCCAGATGTAAAGGAGGCTATGAGGGCATCCCTTGGGATGGACGGTGGATGACAAGACCTGCGAATGATGTCTAATGTCAATGTCTGACTCTCAGACGGAAATTGAGGCCACGCATTGTGTCTCCTTCATTCACTGTTTACTGTCTCCAAATGTCCTGCATGCAGTAGGTGCTTAATCTACATGGTTGAATGAATGTAGTCCACCCAGAACCATCTCAGACACGTGAGTGGGCCTAGGGCCTCTCTGCTGCCCCAGAGATCCTTGATTGGCTACCCCAAGGAAAAGGACCAGGACCAGCTGGATGGAATCTCCAACTCCTTGACAGGGTGGTTTCCATGTGCTTTTCCAAACTCAGAAAGGCCGCATCTCAGAGATGGGTGAGGCAGACTACTTTTCACGGGGAAGAGAGAAATAAACACCATGCACAACCACAGCACGTCCACAGCCCTCTCTGCAGAGCCAGGCACCATGTAAGCACCCGTCATGGCTGATCCCATTAGTTCCTACAAGATCCCCATGAAATTTATCCTCTCCCACCCTGCTTCTCAGAGGAGCAAACTGTGGTTCAGAGAGATTTGGTGACACTCCCAGGACACACAGCTGGCAGGGGGCAGAGTCACCACTGTGCTGAGGAGGGAGTGGCCACTCACCTAGTAAACAGCTGGTCCAGGACGTGGTGGGATGTGTCTAAGGCCGAGTAATTGACCACGAAGGTGGTGAAGCTAGAGATGTTCCTCCTCAGGAAAGCTGGTGCGATGGACTCTGTCATCTTCTCCATCATGCCTGTCTGGAGGGCCCGCATCCTGCAGGCCTCATTTAAATTCACGGTCGACTCATCCTCACACTGAGGGAGAGGAGGAGGTACATACACTCAATGACATCATGATGAACCACTGGGAGAATTGAGGTGACTTTCTACCCTCCTGTGTAGCTGGTGGGAAGGAGTGGAGGTCCAGATTCCTTTGGGAGTGGGACTTGGAGCACTATAATGAGAAAACCCTGGGGGGTTCCAGGGGAGACTGAGATTTGAGTCTGCATTCTAGTAGTGCCTTGGTCATCTCAGAGTCCTGGGTATGAAGACCCCTCTGCACCCACACTCACCTCAGACCAGCCCTCTTCATTGACGGACTGGTGCACCTGTGTCCTCTCCAGGGAGATGGTGAACTGGAAACCATCTACCAGCTCCTCAACCATCACTTGGGTGCAGCTCTGCAGTGACAGTGCCCAGAAGTCAGGCCAGGAGGCATCAGGGGCCTTCCTGGACTTCGCCACAGAGGGAAACCCCACCACAGTTCAGGCACAGAGGGGCATCTGCATAGTCTCCATCAGGGAAGGAATGTGTTGACACCTCGAGAGCCTTGGATTCACATGTGGGTAGAAGAGCTTGGTCCCCAGCACTCACTTTCCTCTCCTGCAGCCAGATCTTCAGTATGAACATGACACACCACCAGATCTCCACCATTTAGCTACCTGCTCCTGCTCAGCGTCATTCCTCCTCATACTACCTTCTCTAACTCCACCTCCCACATACACACACACACACACACACACACACACACACACACACAATGAGGGTCAAGGGGTGTGGGGTTGTCCATTTGGGATCACACTTGTGGCCTGACCTAGAGGGGCCTGCCCTGGGCTACGCTGTTACCTGATGGTTCCTCCTGCCAAAAGGCCACAGACATTCGAGGTGAGGGCTGAGCCAATGTCTAAAGCGACTTAACATGCTCTCATTCTTGGCTTTCCGGGGGCCAGAGCCTCGGAAAGTCACGGGACAACACGAGAACATCCTGCTGTGTCGAGTGTCTCCACTCAAATGAACTGGACAGGAGGCTGTTACAGTGTGGGTGCCTGGTAACCAGAGTTCTAAGTTCTGTTGGGGGCTGTCACCAAGGAAGTGAGGTCACTTCTTCAAGGTTCTATTACTTGGCCCCTTCCTTCAATCAGACCCACCCAAAGCCCCCGCTAGGCTGTTGGCTGCTCTCCCTCCTTGCCCATGTCATCTCCATCACTGTACACAAATATCCATCACCACCCTCCCCACATCTCCTGGGAGCGGAACCAGTGGCCAGCTTTGAGGAGACAGAGCTGAAGTCACACCTCTTTTATCCTACCAGTTGTGTGTCCTGGGAAAGACACTGTGCCTCTTGAGATCTCCCCAGTCTCCCAACCTGCACAATGGGAATGGTGCTAAAAACAGCTTTCTAGGAACATCGTCAGGTGTATACGAGATAATACCTACAACACCTGTGGATTGGTGTCACATGTGTCTAATGCTGAACCTCCCATCTATGTCAGTTCCATCTGTGCAGCCTCCACAAACCCCGACTCCATACTTCTTGTCACACATCATTGGCCTGAATTTGCTCTGGTTACTCTTATCTGCAGGAAGGGTTAGGAATTTTATCTTTTAGTTTGTTGAATTGTCACCCAAAATAAAACTGATTCTCTGTTCTGAATATTAAGGGAGAAGTTGAACAGTGGAAACTACCCGTGCTCTCTCCCTACACTAACCTTCAAGTTGAAGGGGAGAAGACGACATTTTCAGATGAATCAAGCGTGTATTTACCTACCACAGGCTCTCTTTTCTTGTTGTTTATTCATCCACAGAGAACAAGAAATCTTGCTTCCAAACCAGAATGTATGAGACGTCCACTGCCCTCTGTTCCCAGCAGAATGACCAGAACCAATTTGTTGAATCAGTTTTGGTAATCACATTTTCAATTTTTAAACTGTACAAGGCTGTGTCTCTTAGACTCCTAAGTGTTTTCAGTTTTAACTCCTTCAAACTTCTCCCGGATGTTTCTGTCTTATGGTGATTCCTCCTTCATGGGAGCTCTGAAGCTCTTCCTAGCTCCCCGGTTGTTGATGGTGGCAGATACACAGGTTTGATGGGGCCGAAGGTGAGGCAGTGTGATTGCCAGCCTTCTGCTACACCATTCTCAACCCACAGACACCCTGCTTCTCTGCTTGTCCCAGAGCCTTCAGTTGTAATTACTCTTCCTCCCCAGGGCTGTCTCCAATCTCATGTTGACATTATTGCTGTTCTCTGAAGCATTTGATGATGTGTTCAAATGAACAAGCATTTTGGATCCTGAACCAAAGAACCATTTAGAAAACACACTCTGAATGTGATCTGCTTTTCCATTCATTAAACTTTTCTCATAAACTTAATCACTTTTCTCCATGTGTGTGGAATTCAGTAACGATGTTCCAGAGCCCAGGTGATGTTACTTGATTTAGCTATAAATTCTAAGGCTTCAAGAGAGTTGTTGCCACAGATGGAATGAGTTGGCTGGGCATTCTTCCTTAATTAAGTGGTTGCATTGGATTTGAAGATAATTGTGGTTTGAGTCTGTTCCCTAAGGAGCCCCATCCCTCTCAGCAGGTTTCAGTACAAGAACTATCAGTATGTTCTGGCCTTGGTTTTTTCCATTGAGGAAATCAACAGAACCCCCATCTTTTACCCAACATATCTCTGGGAGTTGATCTCTATAATGTCCTGCACAATGAACAGAAGGCACTGGAGAGTTCCCTCATTTGGGTCTCAGGGCTGGGCAAAGACAACCCAAATTACACCTGTAGGAGAGAGAGTAAGTCTCTAGCAGCCCTTACTGAAACAACATGTGCAATTTCTGCCCAGATTGGAACACTGCTGGAACTGTACAAATTTCCACAGGTAAGGCTGTGTGGTACGGGGAGACATAAAATCATGTCTACTTTGATGCCATTCTCAGGTGCCTGAAAAGGAAGAAAGGAGGAGACTGTGTTTATGCATCTCTCACAGGATGTAATCTCCAAGGACGAGTGTATAGAGTCTTAGTGAGGTATGCACATTTCCTTTATTTGGCAGCCCTAAGCACTATGATTTCATCCATGTCCATTGATAACAAGGTTCCAGGGACCATCTGCACTTGGCCAGATTGGGTCCCAAGCCTGAGTCAACAAGTCATTTGCATGAACATCATTTGCAGTGATGCAAATGAACTGCATCAGAGGAGGCAATGTCAGGTGTAAGGTGCAAGTGTCAGAAAGGGCCCATGTCACTCAGGGCTCAGACAAGAACATTCCAGCATCACAGCCTCCAAAGTGCAAGACAGGGAGGGACAGCCTCACACACCCAGGGCCCAGGGCAGCCCAGGACATTCTATGTGTGACCCATGCAGGGCTGCACACCAATCATGAGTGCAGAAACATCACAAGCCCATGAGGCCCTGCCTGGAGAAGCAAAAGTCATGCTGAATTTATAAGATTCCAAATCAGTAACTCAAGATCAATGCAGAAATAAAGTTGCATTTTTGATTTTCTAGAAATTGACCTCCTTTCCTATTCCTCAGTTCTTTTAACCATGCTAATTCCGGGATCAATATGTTGTGATGATCCACTTCTGCACCCTCAACATTGGTTTCCTACATTATTAATGCTGTTGTGAGAAATTCCTCCCTTTCCTCACCCTAAAGCAGAGGATACTAGCTGGAACGAACCCCTGTATTCACCATCACCCCAAACATCTATGACTATGACAAAGGTCACACACATCTCTATGGCCCTGGAGCAAAGGGGATTTTAGGGCAGTGAAACCATAGTTCCATATGATTCTGTAATGGCGGATACATATTACTATGCATTTGTCAAAACCCGTAGGATGTACAACACAAAGAGTGACCCTGATTCCAACTATGGACTTTCATTAATTATAATGTATCTGGACTGGTTCAGGAATTATAACAAATGTACCACACTAAAGTTAGTAATTTGTAGTTAATAATGTTACAGTAATAATGTTATATAAGTTATAATGATTGCTAATGAGATGTTAATAATAAGAAAACTATGCTGGGAGGGATGAGGGGATATATAGGAACTCTCTATAATGTCCACTTAATTTTTCTGTAAACCTATAACTGTAAACCGTTATATGAAATAAAATCTATTTTTTTAAACCGTATTTTCCTATCTGGTAGCCTCTAGATACATGTCACCATTGAGAATTTAAAATGTGGCTAGTCTAAATTGAGATGTGTTGTAAATGTAAAATACACTATGGGTTTCAAGGATTTTATATAAAACCATGAATGTATAATACCTCAATGATAATTACATATTAACTACATGTTGAGATAATAATTCTTTGGAGATGTTGGGTTAAATCAAATATATTAAGATAAAAAAATGAAAGGCTTACATGGCTACTGACTTGGGAATTGCAAGATGCACCACCACACACACACACGAGACTCTGGCTGAGGCAGGGGGTTCTAGATTTTGCAACCACCTCATAAATTTATGGCCTCCCACACTCAAATCCACCTCTCCTGACTTGGAGCAAGGCTGTTGCTATGGGTTGAATTGTGTCTCCCAAAAGATATGTTGATGTTCTAATCCCTGGAAGCTATGAATGTGACCTTATTTGGAAAGAGGGTCTTTGCAGATGTGATCAAGTTAAGATGAGGTCCTTAGTGTGGACTCTAATCCAATATGACTGGTTGGACAGGAAACAGCATTTGATGACAGAGGCAGAGATTGGACTGATTCAGCTGCAGCCAATGAACACCGATGATTAGCGGCCACCACCGCAAGCTGGGGGAGTCAAGGAAGGGCCTGCTGATACTTTGATATCAGATTTCTAGGCTTCAGAACTGGGAGAGAATGAATTTCCTTTGTTTTAAGTCACCCACTTTGTGGTATTTTGTTACAGCAGCCCTGGAAAGTCATACAACTATAAGTGGCAGAGCTCATGTCACACAGGAAACATAAAACAGAGGCAGAAAAGGGGGATTTATTCTCTTCCTTCCAGGTTGGAGTGGTTTCCAGAAAAACTGGTTGCTGTAGCAGAGGTCCCTGGTGTCACTGTGGTTTTTCTGGGGCCACAGGAGCTGGTGAAGATGTTGGGCTGTTTGAGGAGACAGAGATAGTGGTATGCGGAGCTCTAACTATTATGCTGGAAATTTTGGAGATATTTGTGATTCAAGAGTCCTTAACTGGGGAAAAGGCCATCACAAGGTTATTGTAATCAGGTCCAACTTGCCCTTCCCCACCGTTGCCTGAGAAAAATGGGACCTTGTCCAATTCATGATGAACCAAAGAAGAACTTCCATGTAAGCTGATTTATAATATTGAAAATTTTCCAAACTCTTAAGTGTCTGTTGATAGGATGCTGGTTAAAGCTATTATAATAAATTCAAATTAAGTACTCCAGACATTAAAAATCAAATCGGAGTCTATTTTTTGAGCAAAAACTAAGTTTAGCTATTATAGGGTACCAACGTTGTGAAATGAAATTTTTGCGTTTATATACATAAGAGGAAAATTGGCTGGAAGACAAAGCACCAAAATATTAATAGGGAATATCTTTGAAAGATGAACTTACAGTTGACTCAGTTTTCATTTTTTTTTCTCTTTGCTTACCTGATTTTCTGCTAAAATGATCATGCAATTTTGGTAATAAGGAAAATTGTGTATTGTTTTACATGACTAGACCATCATCGTTGAAGATTCTATGAAACAGGTGGGAGAAATAAGGGATCAGGTGTGTCTCTGACTTTTGTCAGGAAACAGCGCTCAAATCTCTGGCTACAAGAGGAGTGCTGCTTTTCTGGAGTAAGGGCTTAAACAGCTTATTCCCTCTCCAAGGAGAAAATGATCTAACGTACAGTTCAAGCCTGCAGATAAACTGCTGAACCTAAAAGACAGTTGTCTTCAGATCACTGTTATCATCTCATCTTCTTTTAGTCTGCTAAACTGCAGCATCGCCTTATCCATCCTGTGTCATCCATGCGCCCCTGTTGTTGATGGTGGTGGTGGTTGTGTGTGTGTGTATGTGTTTGTGTCGAGGTAAAGGTGAGGGGAGGGAAAAGGTCAAGGAAGTAATAATAGCAAAGATGGCATCATAAAATTGAGACTTCACAAGTACTAGCCACCAGACTTAATCTTACATGCACCTTAAAATCCTGTGTCATTAAAATGTGACATTGGTGACAATCCCAACTAAATAAGAATACACCTCTAATTGTTGACTCTGTTTCACTCTTGAGTTTCTGTCCAACTTTCGCGTTTTTCTTTTTTTTTGGCAATACTTTATTTTCTAAAGAATGAAACTCCTAGGAAACAGTCCCTTAATAAACATCGAATCTGATTTCCAAGGGCCAATTATCCACTCTTATAATGGTCTCTCCACGATCAAAAATGTGAAAGGCCGTTGGCTAGAGTGGAAATCTTGGAGTTATGCCAGTGGCACACTGTATTTCCCTACTTGAATTTCTGCACCTGGTTTGGCGGGAACTAAGAGACAGTACTGAACTCTGCAATGTGCAGGATGGCAAAAAAGGTCAGCCCCAGGCTGACTCCAAGACCCAGAAGGCATTTGTGGATGCCAGCTATTAACCTAAATTATCTTTGTTCCCTCTCAGGACTCTACTGCTTTCTTGCTTTCATTGAGATTCAAAAGTGTTCAACCCAAGGTTTGTTGATGGTGAAGGAAGTGGTTAGTACCTCTTGCATTTCTACAGCACTGGGTTTTCAACACAGTCCCTGTGTGTGATTTTATATTATCCTACAACCATTTGGAGGTAAGAAAGACAAACATTGTCCTCAACCTGTTTCCGATGGAGAAAGTGTGGCATAGAGATGGTAAGTGAACTTCTTAAGTAATGAAGAGAATATCATACAGAGAATGGAGGCCAATGCTATTTGATCTACAGGTAGACAATCGTGAGTTTGAACCTCTGCTCCCATAGATACCAAGAGATGACCTTGGGAGAATATAGAACCTCTCTAGGTTGCTTCTTCCTCAACTTGAAATGTGAATGATAATATTTACATGATATGGCTATTTTGAGGAAATGCAATAAAATAAATAGAACATCTGAATGACATTTTGTGGGATGCCTTATGTGTGATAAATGCTTAGTAGTGATAGGCATTATTTTAATCAAAGCTTCATTTAACTAGATTCTTTTTTTTTTTTTTTTTTTTGTGAGGAGATCAGCCCTGAGCTAACATCCGCCAAGCCTCCTCTTTTTTTGCTGAGGAAGACGGCCCTGGGCTAACATCCATGCCCATCCTCCTCCACTTTATATGGGACGCCGCCATAGCATGGCTTACCAAGCAGTACTTCGGTGCGCGCCCGGGATCCGACCCAGCAAACCCCGGGCCGCCGCAGCGGAGCGCGCGCACTTAACCACTTGCGCCACCGGGCCGGCCCCTTAACTAGATTCTTAATGGCAAAATGAGATAAGGCAGATTGCTTCACTCCTTTATTAATAAATAACTTTATTACAAAATAATGCAAAATGGCATTTTGTCCATTGTTTCCATTATGTAAAATTCATGACCCTTCAAATGCTTCTGATACTCAATCTTTATAACCAGAAGAGAGGAATCTCACTGTTTCCTCACTTCCTGCGGCCATAGAGGGGCAGCTACAATAGGTACCATTTTTGCAATATTTTGCAGAATATATATGGCTCTTTTGTCTACTTGAATATACTTCTTTTTTTCCCTAAAAATAACACCTTAATCAAATGAGCATGTATAGGTTTTCATTGGAAAGTAAATCTACGATATTTGCATTTGAGTACTCCATTACTCGCTAAAATGGAAGCTGATTTAGATTCAGAAAGGATATGGATTTATAGCTGTTAAGGAAGATAAGAGGGTGCAAAATATTTGTACATAATTTGAAAATTACATGGAATCTAAAGACCAGAATTATCCATCAGTAGTTTCTCCTGGGAAAACCTAAAATGAGACCCCATTACAACTGCTGTTGTGTGTCCACAGTGATGCACATGCACATTGAAACATGGTGCCGTAATAGCCTCCATGAAGGTTTTTCCCTGGTATGCCAGACTCTATCCGTCCTGCAATCTACCAGCTGGGAGACCAGGGGCAAGCCTTCTTTGGACCTCATTTTCCTGGTCACTAAAATGGCTTTAAGAGTTACTGTATGAAGAGGCCTGCTTCAATGATTAAGTAAGATAACTCCAGTAAACTGCCTATTTCAGTACTCGCCAGAATAAGTGCACAATAAGTGTTGTTTCTATTTCCTCCGACTCAAACACTGATCATAATGTTGGAAATAAGATGACTTCTCTATTGCACACCAGCAATGAAGAACACTTCTTCAGAGGCCTGCAGAAGCAATGCATTAGTGAGTTCAGGACTCAGGGCTTACATAGGGGCTCAATGGATTCAGATCATTTCATCCTTTCCCCAGGTGGTTGGTCAAAGTGAAATGTCAGAAATCATACAAAATGGTATTCAAAGTGTTGTTTCTTCTTCAGTTGAAGATGGTATGTCTTTTATTTCTTTTCAAAAATACTATTTGGAAGAAAAAGTGAAAATGAAGTGAATTTTCTTGTCTTTCTCAGTAATAAAGTCCAAGGACAAAATGTATAGGTGTGACGAGGGAGGAAAAAAGGAAGAAGACCAGAAAAATAAAAAGGAAGAGAAAAGAATTAAAAGATATTATATGGATTGATTTTATTCAAATGAGTACATAATCTCCCAGGTGAACAATTTAGATGCATGTTTTGGCACACATTTTTAAAAATTTTTATTTACTTTATCATATGTTAGAGGATGAATCTCTTTCTTTATAATTTTATCTCATTTGGATTCAATACAAAAGTTTCAATATCACAACTAATGAAATTAAAAGTAATTTAAAAATTAAATCTTATACAAATAAATCTGCCCCCTGAATCATAGCCATCTGCTTCCAGAGATGATGGAGAAAGGGTGTGAGATAGGACAATGGATAAGAAGATATGAAAGGGACTTGGATCTTGGGAAAAGGAGAGGAGATGGAGGGGATTAGAGAGAAAGATTCATGAGGAGAGAGAAAATGAGTCATAGGTTTGGTGAGGTGATAAAGAAGGAAGAACTAGAAATAGAACTGGTGTTGGAAACAATCTGAGGTTTAAGAAGTCCAATATAAACCTGGGAATTTTGGCTGATGGGAAACCATGGCTTTAAATTGTGACAGGGTGACTCATGACATCTCACTGAGTTGATGTAAAAGAATGAAATAAAGGTCAAGAAATTCTAAATCAAGTCTTATTAAAAATTCTTAGGGTTTTCATCAGAGAACTCTTTTATTCTAGAAGCAGCTGAGATGCAGAGGTTCTCAAGCCTGAGCATCATCGTCATCCCCTGGGGAGCTTGTTCAAACAGATTCCTAGCCCAGGACCCAGACTTAGATTCAGTAGGGCTGAGGTGGAGCCAGGAAATTTGCATTTGTAACAAGCTCCCGGGTGATGCTGATGCTGCTGGTCCTGAGACTATACCTTGAGTAGGACAGTTCAAGAGGATTGCTCCCATGTTTTCCAAAAGAGTTTGAGTCCCTGCCGAAAGAAAAATTTTTTTTTCTAATAACATAAGCTGGCAACACCAATCATGTTCATTGATCATCCATTGAACAAATGTTTACAAAGTGAGTACCACTTGCCGAGTGTCACACTCAGCACATAAAAGGATTCAAGTAACCAAGACTCATGTTGACTTGATGCAGCCCAGGGTCTAAAGAGAGTTCCTATCCTCTCCTCCACTCTAACGGTTGTTGTGACTGTGAAAATGTCTCCACTACTTGTCCCCCAAATGCAACGTGCAATAACATCACAAAGGGTTATGGATCTACCACTGACACAGGATTTATATCATGTCCTGGAAGGGAGAATTTTACAAACGGCACAGAAGATTGCAACGGTAAGTCCAAATAGAGTAACAGCCTTCAAAAATCAGAACAGAGTTAGTTGCGGCGAAATTGAACCAGTTCCTTAGAACATGACCTGAAATTCTAGAGAAAACCTACCGAAGTGAGCAAAGATGCCAGGAAGAAAACAGGTCATAGAACCGAAATGTGACACCAGGCCTACAATTGATTTTTCTCTTTTATTGGTTGCTTTAAAAAAATAACAGTGAATGTTGAAAGTAGTCCACACCTTAGAGTCTTAACTCATTCTGCAATAACAGCCTAATAGACCAGGGTTTTCAATCAAAGCCCAAGGCCATCCATAGTTGGAAACGTTACTAAGCAGATAGAGAAGGCTGTGCACATTATCAAATTAAAACCCAGGAAACAAATGGGAATCGTAACAGCATAACAGTTGACTTTTCCCATTTATCCAGTCTCCGTCCTAGATGTGGACATTGTATGAACAGGTTAGTCTTCTATTCCCATTTTGATTATCTCTATGATACTGGAGAATTATTGCCTCTGTGCACAGCAGGCTGTTACTGCTAAGAATTCTCCCAAAGATCATACACTCAGATAATTTTTAAGCTCTTAATATCTTAGGAAAATCTCTTATCTCTTCAGTCCAGCTGTCCTTATCAGTGGCTCCCAAACCTGTATGCTGAATGAAATCACCCAGGGTTTTTCTGAAAACATCAGATTCTGAGTCCCAACTTCTCTGAAATTCGTTTTACTGGGTCTGAGATTTACTTCGGGATTTATATTTTCAACAATTATCTCTAAATATTTCTGATGCTGTCAGTCCACAGAAACGTCTTGGGCACCACTGCCAATGGATAGGTGGAGCGTATACATTCAGCTGGTTTGATTATGAACTGTTTGCTCCATTCCACAGATGAGGATGAATGCCACTGACTGACCACCACAAAATTATTGGACCTATCCAATTGGAAGCTACCTTCGTACCCCTCAACCTGGTTTGGCTCCAAGTAAGGGAAAGTCAAACTTCACACCTGAAGAGGAAGAACGCACGGGTAAGTATTGATAAAGCCCAGTGCCTGCGGACCACCAGGAATGCATATGACGTCCAAAGTGTTAGGTTTATTAATGTGCTGCAGCAAAGTGTACCTCCCATTAGGAAGCTTCGGTGTCTCAGTAAGAAGATGCTAGAAGGGGCTTATTGAAGTGTCTGGCCTTATGCCACGTGGCTTTGAGGAAAGCTAAGGAAGCAAGGGTTTCTTCTGTAAATGGTCCTGTCAGGAAATGAGTGCAAGTTGATAACTGGATATTTTCACTTTCAGGTAGGAGAAGAGACTAATGAAGTTGGGTAAGAGTTGTCTTTGCTTCAGAAGCAGAAGCATCCGTGTCAGCCAGGAGAGTGGAATGTTTGGGAATTTGTCAGGAATGCAAATTTTCAGGCCCCAGCCCAGACCTACTGAATTGAAATCTGTGGGGATGGGACCCAGCAGCGTGTTTGAACAAGCCCTCCAGGCAGTGCTGATGCACACCAGAGTTTGAGAACCACTGCCTTAGCCCAACCTACAACAGTAGTCAAAAAAGGTGGCAGGGGACACGCCATAAAAATCATGTCAAGAATTATTGCCCACCAATGCTGGTGATAGGTTACACTGTTTTATATAATAAAACAGGGACCGTGGCTAGTATAGGGAATAGTCTATAGAGATGGTATAAGGAGTTTGAGAGAAATATTCAGGAACATTTGAAGGTAAACATTCTTCATTAATGCTACTCTGTTTCCCTGGGTCTCCAAAACATTTTTTTTTTTTTTTAGAAAACTTGATCCTGTCTCACGTTTAGATACTTGATGCTACAGGAATGTGAGAAGAAAAATGGGGAGACGTTTTTTCATCTTGTAAGGTCAAATAGTTCCTGACCTTGAGGAAGTAACTCTCTGCAGCTTCTCTTCTATTTTTCATTCTTGGAAATCAACCCTAATTCTTCTCAACTTGGCAAAAATAAATTTTCCAGAGACTGTGAAGTCCAGGTGAGTTTCATACCGTCATCATCTTGTGGACTGGGCATGAGAAGGGGCAGACATAGAATATACTTAAGACTCTCGCAACATTTTTCAATATGTTGTGTGGTAGATATTTTTCCAAATACGAACCTAAATGTACCAGCTCTATTTATTCGTTAGATACCCGCTAATTTAAAATGCTACTTTTCAAAATGCAATGTGATAACTAAAACATGGTGCGGTGTGCATAGAAATTCTGTGTACTATTTTGCAATTTTTTTGTGAATTGGGTGGGGAAGTGACCATTAGCCCTATTGCAGCCCTGGAGCTGGGCATCCCACACACATGAATTTAGTTCTTACACTCTCTGCTCTCTTCGTTTCACCTATTTTCTTATTTCCCTAACAGGAACAACATTTTTAATTAATGCAGCTTTATATCTTTTAATAACTCATAGGTCATGGCATTAAAAATTTTCCTTTTTTTCTGAATCTCAGTTGAGCATGCCTTTCTTTAATACTAAATGTGTTGAATGCCAGAAAATATCCCTCGAGTGGTCAATTCAGATACTAAATCTCTTATAACTGATTTTGATTTTTACATATTGACTTGTTCTGAGAAAACTACTGGCAAATTGTACTAACCATCTATAAATGCATAATTAGCTTTAAGTCAACATCATGGTCACATGAACTATCAGCCACTCAAAGTCTTGGCTGCCCAAGTTAAATACACATATTTCTATGAAGCCCAGATCTCTGTGGTATAAAGAAAATGTCCAAATTGCCATTCTAGTGTGTGTTTTATTAGCTGACTTTCACAAATTATCAGAATAACAATAAATGGATTTGCTCTGACTTAGTGAGGCTCTCAAATAGGTGTGGAAATGGGAATGCAACACTCTCTTTAAAGGTTTGAAATCCTTTCTAATATTTTAATATCTTTTCATGCTTGGTGATTCTCAAACTTGACCATACATTAGAAACACGTGGAAGGCTGTACAAAATGTACTTATACCTGGGTCTCTGATGAATCAGAATCTCTGAGGTTAGAGCCCTATTGTCTATATAGTTTAACTTGTCAAATGATTCTAATATACAAGGGTGGTTGAGAACCATCACAAATGGCTCCCAGGGTTTCCTCTCAATCATCTGGCTGGCAGGCCAGATCACTGGAATCCTAGTTCATTTTCGAAGGAAAAGGGAGCACATACAGAATAAGTATCCAAATCACTAGGAGAACGGGAGGTTCGGAGAGATTTTAATAGTTAAAACTATTTCCAAAAGAGGGTCTGTGAGTCTGCACTGAGGATACTATGCTTCTCTCTCCTTCCACCCACCCCCTAAAAGTTCCTCAGTCTAGAAGCCCACAGACGTATATGTATTTGGCTTAATTCAGTAGGTAAACAGGTGAAAACAGATGTTCTTTTCTGGCCCAATACATGAAGTCTCTGATAGTTCACCAGATTATTTTACCATATTGATTAACTCTATTCATTTTACTAGTTTTTAATATAGTTGTTGTTTTACTCAATTGGTTAACAATGAATATTTACGGTAAGAGAATAGCAGACAGCAGAACAGGGAGACCGTGAACAAGAAAAGCAACACATACATGAAAAATAATGACAGAAAGGACAGAATGTGGGACAGGAAGGCAGAGCTGTATTCATCCATAGTTTTTCGAGAAGCGACCCGATAACAGGAGAACAGTTACTTCCTACTAGGTTTGAACAATTGCGTTGATTTTCCAAGCATTCTGTTGCAATGCACCCATCATCTCGATATGTAGGAAGACAAGCATCCCCAAGGAAGGTGTTTCTTTAGTTCCAAATCTCTAGAGAAAGGTCTTGGGCACAGAATATTCAGTTTCAGGCATCTCTTTCCATTTTCCTTAGTGACATTTTCTATATTTTATGGCAGGGGATAGCTAATTCTTTTGATCTCCTCGCAAACGTTACTGCCTACGGAACTTCTGGAGACAAAGAAGAAACGGCTGTGGTGCTAACTCTGCGTCTTCAGGGTGTTCAATCAGCAGCATACGGTGCAGCTCAGAAACAAACCACAGAGCGGAAACGGAGGGTAGAGACACAGTTTATGGGTAAGCCCACACCGGTCACTCTTCCTCACAAGGCATCTGCTTGGATGAATGTGTTTCAAAATGGGTTGTCTCTGCAAAAAAAATTCATGGACCACAATGAAAATAAGACCCTTTCAGAACCTACACAGGCCAGGAGTCATGAAGTTTCCACAGAGTGTTATTGAATAAAGTAACTTGTGTCCTAGAATAATGAAATCATGGGTGGAAAGATTGCGACTGGTCACTCTCAGTCTAACCACATATTTAACATTCTTTTTGGGTATTTTCCAGGTTTGTATTTCAATGGGCACTTGTCCTTCAGCTGCTAAGCTGGAGGACTTATAACTTATCTAGTGCATGGTTTCTTGACTTTGGCAATATTGATATTTGGGGCTGGTTCATTCATTGTTGTGGGGACTGCCTTGTCTATTATAAAATGATTAGCAGCAAACCTGGTATCCAGATGCCAGAACCTCACCCTGCCATCATGACAAACCAAAATATCACCAGATATTCCCAAATGTCCCCTGGCGGGTACAAATCACCCCTGGTTCAGAACCACTGATGTGGAGAAATAAGATGTAAGTACATGAAATAGTAACCATACATGGCAGATATAATCAGTGTAAAATGACTATATTTCCCAGAGATTGGAAATCTTACTTTCAGGCAGGGTTGCCAAAGAAACGCTTCAAAGAGGTAAGAATCAAGGATGTGGTCAAGAAGGGAGAAGAGAAGGAAATACCATAAAAAATAAACTGACCCATTATGCGGTGATTGATGGAAGGATATCTGCATAAATAAGTGATGAAAGCAATATAGCAAAATGTTAGCAATTGTAGAATGTGGGTGGTGGGTATTTGGGTGTTTAGTGTGCAATCTGCTTGACCATTTGTGATAAATTGTTGGGAACATATTTTTTTAAATAAGGCAAAATACCAGTGAAAGAAAGCCAATTGTAAAAGTTACTGCCCTCAAAGCATGATGACATGTGACTGTAAGATAAGTGCACAAATAACAACTCCTTGACTGCAAGTCTAAAGCATTCTAGAACTAGGACTATACCACTGTACCATATTTCCAAGGTGAAGCACATAGTTCAAGAGCTTTCACCAACTTTAACCAATTTGGTCCTCATGACAGTCCTGTAGAGTGAGCAAGGAAGGTGCTGCATTTTATGGATGAGGGAATGGATTCAAAGAGGTTGAGATTTAATCACTATGTGATATATGAATAAAAAGGCAAATTATGATTATTAGTAATTCAATCCATTTTATTGCAAAGTAGTTTTCTGTTATATGAGCATACCACAGTTTATCTCTTCTATTGATGGACGCCTGAGCTGTTTTCAATTTTGGCACTATTGTGAATGAAACTCCTACAAGCATTCTTGGACAAGGCTTTTTGTGGACCTAAATTTTTGTTGCTCTTGGATGTATACCTAGGAGTGGAATTGCTGGGTTTCAGTTAAGAAACTGCCTAACAGTTTTTTAAAGTGATTGTACCATTTTACACACCAAAATATGAGAGTTCCAGTTGTTTCTCATCTTCACCAACACTTGGTGTTGTCGGTCTTTTTCATTTTAACCATCCTAATGGGTGTGTGGAAGTATCTCATGGGGTTAATTTGCATTTTACTGATGACTTATGATGTTGAGAACTTTTTCATGTGTTCACTGGCCATTTCTTCTTTGTTCACTGTCTACTCAAGTTTTTTGTCCTTTTAAAAAAGTTGGATTGTCTGTTTATTATTGAGTTGTAGAAGTTCTTTATATATTCATGACACAAGTCTTTTGTCAGATACATGTGTTGAGAATATTTTCCCCAATCTGTAGCTTGCCTATTCATTTTCTTGATGAGTAAGTGTTGAATCCTGGATCCTAGGAAAGAGCTTGCAAATGGATCAACTCTCCCTTATTCAACTTATGTTCCAGTCCTCTTGATCAAGCACCCTAGACTCCAGTCTCACACATGCTCTCCTGACTTATGCTGGTCCATGCTGGGTAGGTTTTGTAGCTCCCTGGTGCATAGTCCCTTTGCTCCCTTGTCAGCCTCAATGTGTCAGCAGCTTGGTTATGTTGTGACTTAATCCTAATTTTGAGATTAAATCACAGTTGTAGGGATTAAAGTCCTGGTGGCCAGGAAGGGCAGATCCTGAATATCCACACCCCACTGAGATGGAGGTGGGTGGGTGAACACTGTCTTGTGGGGAAGCAGCCTCTGCATCATCTCCAAGCAAGTGGGAGACAGGAGGTTAGTGCATAATGGAAATGAGTGGGCTACCTTTGGAGGCTCAGAGGGTTCAGGGGAATCTGGGGATTCAGGATCTTCAGGGACATCCATCTAGATAACTCCATCCATCTTTTTCCCAACCGGGCCCTGACCTTGATACAGCAGACCTACCTTTGTTGGGAATTTATCCTTCTTTGGAGTTTGGCTGTTCTGACCATTGAGTCTTGGGCCTGGTCCCCAGTTTCTCTGCCTTCCCCCAGAGGAGATGAGAGCCTGTTTGTATACTGCCAAGGTGGCTATGGTGGTTTGAAGATATGTCCACAAATTCTTTGATATTCTTCCCTTCAAAAGGTGGAGCCTAATTCCCCTCTCCTTGAGTGTGGGCAAAACTTGACTACTCACTCCTAACAAATAGAAGAAAGTACAAGTGATGTTGTACATTTCAGAAACTGGGTCAGAAAAGGCACTGAGGTGTCTTCCTTGCTCTCTCTTGGATTTCTTGCTCAGGAGGAAGTCAGCTGACATGTCATGAGGAAATTCAGGCAACAGATGGAGAAATCCTTGAGGTGAAGAACCGAGGCCTCGTGCCAACAGCCACACGAGTGATTTTAGAAGCAGATCCTTCAGCCTCAATCAAGTCTTCAGATGACTGTAGCCTCAGCTGATATCTTTTATTGTTGTTGTTGTGTGTGTTGATTGTGGAGTGTTGGTTAGAAGTAAGCTTGTTTTACTAATAGAGGCAATTCTCACTTTAAAGAACATTTTTTTGCTGCACAGATAAAAGGAGGGCATGTTGGGAGAATAAAAAAATAGTAGATTAAAGATAGACTTTGAAATACTGGACACCAGAGATGTTCTAGAATGATAAACTCAAAGATGATGGTACATTGTACAATAAAACAGGGGTCAGCAAACCATGGCCTTTGGGTTGACAACCTGTTTTTTTTAAAATAAACTCCAGATGTTACAATGTTATTACGGTGGTAGAGTTTTTATTTTATAACTTTTTTGAGATATATGTCACATACCATACGATTCACCCACTTAAAGTACACAGTGCAGTAGTTTTTAGTATATTTACAGTTTTATAACCATCACTACAGTCTAATTTTAGAACATTTTCAACACCGCAAAATGAAACCCCGAGCACATTAGCATCTCTCTCCATTCCTGCTCCATCACTTGACCCAGCCCCAAGCAACCACTGTTCCGTCTCTAAGGATTTACTATTCTAGACCTCTGCTCATTGAGTTCTGCAGATCTTCCAAGTGTTGACACATTTCATTATACGAAAACAAAACAAAACAAAATACCATACAGTGCTTAACACTACCCCCGACCTATCAGAAAAGTCTTACATAGTGGAAAGCTGTCAAGCTCTTTGTATCAAGTGTAAGTTTTCCATAATTTTGGCTGAGAGCTTGAATTTTGTCATTGTCAACAAATACTGTCAGTTGTTTTCCTTGAAGTGATAGGCTCTTGGAGGTAATTTTTGAGAAAATGTGTGCCAAATACCCAAAACTGAATAACCTCAGTTTGTCAGTCGTTCTTTTAAGTAAAAATGACGTTCTATCAAGAGTGGCTAGGTCAGCTCAGATTGTCACACAAGTGCTTCTCCTCAAGACAGCCATTGTCCTTCAGTGCGTAACAGAAGTGCTTCCCGCCTACTTCCCATTTCATCACATACTACGTATTATATCAAAATATTAAAAAGAGGTATATTCAAGGTCAAGATTTAATAAAGTTAATAACATACGGGCCGGCCCCGTAGCATAGCGGTTAAGTGCGCGTGCTCCGCTGCTGGCGGCCCGGGTTCAGATCCCGGGCGCGCACTGAGGCACCGCTTCTCCGGCCATGCTGAGGCCGCGTCCCACATACAGCAACTAGAAGGATGTGCAACTATGACATACAACTATCTACTGGGGCTTTGGGGGAAAAATAAATAAAATTTAAAAAAAAATAATATTACTGCTCCATCAAGAACGTTGTTTAGGGGCCGGCCCTGGGCGCAAGCGGTTAAGTGAGCGTGCTCCGCTGCGGCGGCCCGGGTTCGCCAGTTTGGATCCTGGCACACACCGACGCACTGCTTGTCGAGCCATGCTGTGGCAGCATCCCATATAAAGTAGAGGAAGATGGGCACGGATGTTAGCCCGGGGCTGATCTTCCTCACAACAAAAAAGGAATGTTCTTTAGTAAAACTGGCTTTTTTTTTTTTTTTTTCCAGCGTGAGGTCATGCCTGTGAGGACTACGATGACTCTAATATAGTTTGGTGCAACCACCTTGATTTATGCTGAGGCGTCATCTCTCTTCAGTCATATCTGCTCCCCTCCACCTGGGGGCAGATGACCTCTGTCCCAGCTTCCAGTGGGACAGATAAGTTTTGCCTGTTTCTGAACTTCATATAAATGGAATCATAGAGCATATACTTTTTCGTGCCCGGCTTCTTTCACACAACATTATGTTTGTGAGATTCATACGTGTGTATGGCTACGGTTTGTTCTCTTTGCTATTTGTATTTTCCTTGTAGAAATATCTGTCCCTTCTGTTGTAGATAGATATTTGGGTTATGCCCATGTTTTTGTTTTTGACTCGTGTGAGTAGTGCTGCTCTGAGTACTGTACCTGTCTTTGATGAACATATGTGCATGTTTCTCTTGGTATTTACCTAGGAGTAGAATTGCTAGGTTGTAAAGTATGTGTATTTCAGCTTAGCAACTGCTGCTGGTTGGTTTTCTATGATGTTATGTTTTTGAAATCATGAAATTAGATTGGACAAACAACTGTGATTTATATATAACAAAATAAAAGATGGGAAAATGTGTACTAGATTGGAGAGGCAGTTTGGGGCCACACTCTCCGGAGCCTGAATGCCATGTGAAGGCAGAGTGGGCCGGGTGGTACAGTGAAGATGGGGCTAGGTTGAATCCAATCCTTACATTCTGTGTTACCTTGGCCAAATTACTTAACCTTCTTCAACATTAGTTTCCTCCTCAGTAAAACGGGGATAGTACCCACCTAAAAGTGTTGTTTAGAAGATGAAATAAATAATGTATGAAAACTGCTTAGAAGAGGGCCTGGTACTTAAGACATCCCCCAAAGTATTAGTTTCTTTCCTCCCAAAGGATTTTATTTGGAAATATTAGGAGATATGGATAATATTTGAGCAGGAAGATACATCATTAACTGTTATATCCTTTAAAGTGTTTAATAAACTAAAGGTAAGTCTGAGACTGAAGTGTTGGAGTTGCAATCCCCTAGTTTTCTGCTGGCGGGTATATTTTATGCCTGGCACAGAATGGGAGTGAGTGCATTTTGAGCTTCATTCTCAAGATATTGTTCTACGGAATGCACAGACCTGCCCATAGATCTACCGGGCTTTGAAGAGTAGAAATAAATTATTGTCATCACATAGCAAAAGCATTTTGGCGTTCTTCTTTCTGTAGCATCTGCCCCAGAGGATGAAGCCCTAAAAGGTAAAGAGGAGAGACCAAGATGCAAATAATTGGTCTTTGTCTCAGCTGTAAAGAGATGACCATTGCTGTCATAGCCAAAGAAAGGCAAGGCCAAAGGAGCTGAAGTCCCAAAGTCTTAGGACCTAATAGCATGAGCAGTGACGTCAGATATAAGGAGAAGGTAAGGAACAGCATCAGATGAACCTGACTGGAACAAAGGGAGGTGGCCTGGAGATGCTGGTGTTTTGTCTGGATGTAAGGGAGGAGGGAGCAGAGTGGAGGGCACCTCCTGCTTTCCCAGTGGACACAGGCTGAGTAAAGACTTGTCTTCTTCAGTCTCATCATAAATGTGTCAGCCTGTGATTTAGTTATCTGTGGTCTCTTCCAATTAAACAAGATATGTGCAGCCATGACCATCCTGGAGATGCTCATCCAGAAACTGTTGTTGGAGGATAACTGTTCACAAAGCTTATGTAAAAAAAAATGAGAGCTCCCTATAGGGAGGCTGAGTGGATTAGTGACAGCTTCCTCTCATCCTTCAGTCTCACACCATGCCAGAATAATCTTCCTAAAGTACCACATTGATCATGGGAAGCCCTACATCAAATGCTTAAGTGGCTCTCATTGCCTATAAAATCAGTCAGACTTCTTACCCTGGCATTCGTGGTCCTCGCTGAGCTGACCTCATTCTGTTGTGAGCCTTCTTTCTGATGACTCAGTAAACCATACTTTCTTCTTTAGCAAAACTAGTTTACTTGAGCTTTTATGACTTTTTAATTCTTTGTGCTTTTATAAATCCTACTCATTCTTCAGGGGCCAATTCAAATTTATTTTCTGTCTTCCCTGAAGTTTTTTCTTTCCAGTCCAGCTTCCAGTATTTTCCTTCCTGTGAATTTCTGTAGCAAATAATTTGTTCATATTTAATTTGGCAACTAATCTTGTGCCATCTTGTGATGATATTTTATGGTGGACTGTTGTTTACACCTTTTTCTCTTTGCTTACATTTTCATTGTTTTATTTTTTTCTCCAACCAATTCATGAGCTCCTTAAGCCAGAGTCCCTGTTATCAAGTTACTTTTTAAAAGAATGAGGTTACTTTTTATGTCTCACTATATCAAGCTAATGATTTACAAGTAATAGGCCCTTAATGAGAGTTTCTGTGTGTGTGTGATTATATGTGTCTTTTGACAGTAAAAATGAAGATAAATAAAACTATATGCCAGAAAACATCAAGGATATCTTACAAAACCAAAGATTTTCATAAGAAAAGCAGACCTGAATTTTCCTGGAGCCAGACATGATGAGATGTTGCACAGAACTGAGGATGCCACGTCTACTGTGCAGAGACTGGATTGTTGGAGGCAAGTGTGGAAGCAGAGAGATGAGTGAAGAGGCTGTTTCACTCATCCAGGGGAGAGAGAATTGTAGCATATGCCACTGTGTTAGCAGCGGAACTGCAGAGAAGTGGATAGACTTGATGTGTAATTTTTGACCATACAATTGATAGAACTTGGTGATAGATTAAATGTTTGGGGAGAGGTAAAATCAAGGAGATGAGAGAAAAATCAGGGATGACTTTTGGAGGTGGTCAACATTGTAGAAAGAAAAGTAGGAAAGTGTCGGGTCATGAAAGTTGAATATAGCCAGGAAATCAGCTAAGATGAAGAGAAGAGCATCTATTGGATTTAGCAACGTGGAGCCCAGTGGCGATCTTAGCAGAACATTTTGGGTGTGTTGTAGGAACAGAATACACATCACTGTGTGTTGAATAGTGAATGAAGACTGGGAGGGGAAGAAGTGTAGACATGGTGATGAGAGTCTTTGGAGAAGCTTGTCAGTGAAGGAGAGCAGAGAGAGAGCCATCACTGAAGGAAGCCAGAAGGTCAAGGAAGCAGGAGATAAGACAGGCTTACTAAGCAAGTCGGTATTCTGTGTCAAGGACCCCTTGTGGGCAGTGTCAGCAGAAACATGTGGACTGATGATGAGTAACGATGGTTTCTCCACCTTTGTCCTCCATGCAGATACATACCATGGCTCCACAGAAGCCCCCAGTTGAGGACACGGTCCCAGGGCCAGGGTGGACTCAGCCTCTGAATTGAAGGAGATTATTTCTGACACCTAGAGAATGGGGGATCCTAATGGACTTTAAGGTCCCAAAGGAAAAAGGCAATGGCATGGTTTGCCACCTGAGCGTGTGCACTGAAATTTGAAACCATTACACTTCTGTGGTGTTCCCAGTGGTATTCTTCTGTTATTTCTGCTGCCTGGACTTCTCCCCAACTTACATCGCCCCATCTCCACTTTCTGTCATTCAAGAGTCAGCTCAGTGGCCCCAACTTCTGGGGTGAGAGTACCCCTCCATGCTCCGATGGCACCTGGGTGCCCACTTCCATCCGACTTACTGTGTTGGGTTGGGATGGCACCCACCTGTCTCCCGGTGTGCATTCTCTTTCTCCCTATGCCCCATCACGAGCCTGAAACCTGGAAGCAGAGCAGCTGAAACACAGTTGACATCTGGCAGTTAGAAAGGAGCCCAAACTCCCGAGTCATATTTGAGCGCCACCATTTCTTGACTGTGTGGCCTCAAGCACATTATTTAACTTCTCTGTGTTTTGTTCTTCATCTGTAAAATGGGGGATACTAAAAGCACTTACCTCATAACACTGTTGTGAGGATTAAATGAAATAATACCTATAAAGCAGTAACAGTACCAGGCATATAGTAAGCGCTCAATAAATGTTGCTATCATTATTAAGGCATGGTAGATATTGATACATTTTTTATTGAAAGAATAAGTGAGTAAAGGGAAGAATAAAATCTGATGTGAAAGGAACCAGAACATGTGTCAGCCTGTTTTTCAATGCCTCTTCTGCCAGGCCAACTTGAGTCTATCTCTGGTGAATTGCATAAGTTCTCTGAGCCAATTTTCAGGCCATGTACAAGGAGGAGTGAGGACAGACAAGCAGTGGTTTCCTGGGGGTGCCTGGAACCTGACAGAGCCGTCTGGCCAGTCTGATCAATGAGGATCAAAGGAAGGCTACCTCTCCATGAGAAGGACAGTATTACTCATGACCTCTCCCTGCTCTCTCACTCCTGGTACCTCCCAAATTAAGTATCTATGTACAAGACCTTGTCTCCAGCTCTGCCTTTATTGGTAAAGCTGAGACACAGATTGATAAAGGAGAAGTATGTAAATATGATTGTGTTAATCAGCGTTCTCCAGAGAAACAGAACCACTAGGAGACATAGGAGTGCCATGATCTTCCGTCTGCAAGCTGGAGACTCAGGAAGGCTGGCGGTGTAGTTCCAGTCTGAGTCCACAGGCCTGAGAATCAGGAACAACAATGGTATAAGTTCCAGTTCAAGGGCGGGAGAAGACTGATGTCCCAGCTCAAACCTTCAGGCAGAGAGAGAGAGAGAGAGACAGAGAATTCAACTTTCCTCGGCATTTTTGTTCGATTCAGGCCCTCAGTGGGTTGGATGAGGCCCACACACAACAGGGAGGGCAATCTGCTTTACTCAGCCCACTAGTTCAACTGCTCATCTCTTCCAGAAACACTTTTACAGACACCCTCAGAAATAACGTTTAGCCAGCGATCTGGGCACCTCATGACCTGGTCAAGTTGATCTATTTAACAGCCTAACTAATGATCACAATTATTAATATAGTTATGGGATATTTACGTATTTATGAAATGTGTATACCACTTTCAACTGTTCTTTGATAAGCAGGACTGTCTTCTGATATGAGTTTATGGCCTTTCTGATTTCTTGGTTTTAAATAGCTGTTCTTTTACAAACTGGCAATGATGATAGATAGTAGTCTCTTAAAAAATCTTGACTTGTCAAAATTAAAAAATCCATAACCCTACTTGGGTCTCTTGTATTTCTAAAACATTTAACTTTGAAGGGCTATCCAAAAGACAGAACTCTTGGTTTGAGATTTGGGGGCCGAAGGGTATGGTGATGGACCCTGTGATGAGAAGCAGAGCCATGAGGTGGTGATGCTGGCCCGTCAATTTTGTGGCTCTTGTTCGTGGAGAACCAGGCTAAAACAGCTTCAAAGCTGGTTTTGGCCAATGAAGAGGTAGATTTAGAGTGACAACTGGGCTTTTCCGTTTTATTTTCAAGACCTGGTTGGTTTTATATCTTGGCTGTATCCTGGCAAATACTTGCAATTTTGTCCCAAGGTTTGCATGGCAAAGATGGTCCTACAGCAAAATATCAGCTCCCCTAATGTATGAAAAATGTCTGCTCATGTTAGCCAAGCTCAATTGTCCCCCACCTATGCTGACATTTTCCTGTGGACGTTCTGATTTCTTAGTTACTTTGGGGTAGCTGAAATTCTCTAGTAGGAAAGAATGAACTTAATTAGTCTTATGTATTTTAATTTTTCATTATACAAATAATATATGAAGCAGTACCTTTGTAAAACATTAATTAATTAAAAGTTATATATGGATCAAGCTAAAGGCTCCTTTAACCACAGCCCCACATATATCTGTCGCTGTAGAAAAAATATTCTTTTCTTTTTGTTTTGTGGGTTTAAAGAAAATGGTATAATACGCACCTCATTCTGCAGCCTCCTCTTTTCACCCAAAACTATATGGGAGATACTTCTGTAACAATTTGCTTGGATCTACTCCATTCTTTGTCACTCTGACATGTTACTATGAATAAACTACGTCTTGTTGAACCATTCTTCTTTTGGTGCACGTTTGGGTTGTCCCCATTTTTTGCTATTACAATATTATGAAGAATATTCTTATACATGTTTCTTTTTGCATCTGTGTGAAGGTATCTCCTGGGCAGATACTAATAAACAGAACTGCTGAGTCATAGAAAATGCTCATTTGAGAAATTCAACAGGTATTTTCAATTTGTTCTCCAAAAGTTGTGCTTCAGTACTGTATGAGTGGATTCATTTTTCCATGTAACCAACACCTGAAACAAACTTTGTAAATGTTTGTCAATCTGATATCTAAGGCATGTCTCTTTGTTGATTTATTTTGTATTTCTGTCATCTCTGGGAAGGTTGAACACTTCTTGGTTACTGGCATTTCATATTTCCTCCACTGAGAATTGTTTGGCTGTTCGTGTCCTTTGCCACACTTCCACTGAATGGTTTGTCTCTCATTAGTTTACAGGAGTTCTTCATATAGTCTGCAGAGAAACCCTTGATTACATGTTGGAGTGTTTTCTTCTGTTTTTTTACTTAATTTACGGTGCCTTTGGTCTTACAAAGTTGTATTTTGCTGTAGTTAGTTTTATGAATCTTGTCGACTAGAGTTCTGCTTTCTGAGTCTCGTTTAGCAAGACTGTCTATTATCCAAGATATAAAGATGTTCTATAATCTTTTTAAAACAATCTAATACTTTTAATATTCATTCAACTTTTATTGTTTATTATATTTAGATTTGGAGTTGATTTTTAAGGAGTGATGTGAGACCAAATAGAATATTTATTAATATTTTGTCAAATGAATATCTGATTGTCCCAAAATAATTTATTGGCTATTACCAGACTTTATTAACATACATAGTGAATAGTTATGTCAAGTGCTGGTAGATCAAGTAAATCACAGACTGACAAATGACTGTAGGACTTAGCAATGTGGTGGTCACTTGTGACCGTGGAAAAAAGAGTTGTAGTGGGGTGTTGGGGGTTCATTGGAATGGGTTCAAGAGAGAATGAGAGAAATCAGAGATGGTGAGTACACACAGCCATTCCTGAGGTCAATCAGTTGTTCTTTTAAACCAATCAGAAGATGTTTTTGACATTTTTAACAAATGGCTCAAAACCATGAAACTCTTCATGTAGATTTTAAAGCAGATGAGAAAGCCTTCCATGTTGAAGTTCTGAAGTATGAGTTTCACACACTCATTGTTTTTGGCAACAGAACAGAGTCAATCCTCCTTATTCAGTAATTTGATATTCGTGAATTCACCTAGTCACTAACATTTACAGGTGAATCCAAACCCAACACACACTGTGTTTTCCCTGGTAATTCCTGGACGGGTGCAGAGTGGCAGAAAGTGGGAGTTGCCTGAGGCGCACGTTCCCAGCTGAGGTAGAACAAGGTGACACTCTTGTTTCAGCTCTCAGGGCAACAAGTGTCCTTTTCCTGGTCTATGAAATGGTACGTTTTTCACCTTTTTTGCTTCTTGCTGCTGTTTTTCCTCTTTGTAATGATCCTCAAACATAGTGCTGAAGTGTTGTGTAGTGTTCCTAAGCACAGGAAGCCTGTGCTGGGCCATATGTAGAAAACACTTGCGTTAGATGAGCTTCCTCCAGGCATGGGTTATGGATAGTGATATTGGCTGGGAGTTCAAATAATGTGTCTACAGTCTATACTAAATAAGGTCTTTTCAAAAGAGACAAACATAAAACAAGGCTATGCGTTGATAGGTTCCCAAACATGTCACGACCAAAGACTGCAGAAACCTAACCTTGTCCTTCCCCTAGGAGCCCTGGTTCAGTCTGGCTCATGCAGTGTTTGCTAAAAATTAATAGAATGTAACTCTTCCAAATAGGGAGGATCAATGGTAACATGATGGAGATATTTTCAAACCTCTCTTTTAAAAATGATGTCTAAAAAGCAGGTAGTTTCTCAACTAATGGTTGACTTGTCATCTTTACTTTGAAAGGACAGAGTTTTTAACAGCATCTGCTCAGAAGCATATCTTTGATAGACACATAAAAAAATCTCAGCAAATTGGGGACAACTGTTTTTTGCAAGAGAAAATGTGTATAGAATACATATATTAACTTCAAGACAGTAGTTACCTTTGGGGAGGAAAGAGAGAGGAAGGAGAAGGGTGTCTTCCACTGTGTAATATTTCTTAAAAAACGACATCAATAAGGTGTGCTCTGTTAAATCTCAGCAAAGAGTAAATGGTTTCTGTTATCCTATTCTCCTTCTAAGTATATTTAAAATAAATATGTAACTGGAACTGAGATGAAATAACACTAATGTAATAGATGCTATTTGCTGGAGTGCTCCCACCATCTGATGGACAGCTCATGACGGGTTGGTGATGTCACTGACACCATCTAAAGGTCAGGACACGTTGTTTACCAGCTGTGGAGCTAGAGAAGGCTCGGTCACCAGCAGCAGAGCCAGAGTTACCTCAACCTACAAAGTTAGAGCCACATAGAAGCAGATCCTGCTCCAGCTGTGGACTAGTGAGAGCTCTGGCAGCAGCTCCAGAGCTCACTTGCAGCCAGCTCCAGAACGAGAGCTCCTCCAGCTCCCACACTTGAACCAGCTCCAGAGCCGCAGCCATTCCCATCACTAGCTCCCGCACCAAATCTGTCAATAAGGCAGAGCTAGAGTCAGTCTCAGGACCGGAGCCAATTCTAGAAGCAGGTCAGGCACCATCGCCTGAGACAGACCCAGCTCTAGCCCCAGCTCAGGTCCAGCTCCTGAGCCAGTTGCACAGCCAGAGCTGGTGGGATCTCCAGCATCAGCCATAGCAGTGGCTCCAGCACTAGGGCAGCTGCAGCACCACCCACATTGCCAGCAACTAAGGCCCGGCCGGCTCCAGCCCCCACCCAGAGATGTCTTTCCCTTTTCTATGTTTTATGATTTCTTATGTTTTATGTGTTCCAATTTAGATTCAATAAAGTTTAATGTTTTCATCACTTCAAGTTGTACAATTCAGGGCCGGCCATTAACTACATCCTCTATGCTGTGTACCGTCACCGTTATCTAGTTCCAGATCATTGCTTCACCCCACCAGAACCCCTGTACCCATGAAGCAGCCATGCCCCCATATCCACTCCCCCACCCCCTGACAAGCACTGATCTGCTTCCTGTCTCTGTGCATTTCCCTGGCCCTGGTGTGGCTGTCCTGAGCACAGCCAACCCTCCTTTGGCCCCTCCCCCCCATGCTGAAGACCCCTGAGGATGCCAATGTGTTCAGTGCCATGAACCCGATGCCTAGTATGACTTTGACCTGAGGAAGCCCACCGTCACCAAGGGGGTGAGGTCAGGCATGGAGCCAGCTCAACCCTGCTTCACATGAAGAAGAGGGACTCGATATTGCCAAGGGCACCTTCTCCTCAGTCCCTAGTGCTGTTTAGCCACAGGGCCACCCTCCCCAGGGTCTGGCTAGCTGGGGAGATGAGCACGTACAGACTAGAGTGACAAAAACCAGGTGGCCATCTTTTCTGTCCAACCAGCTGGCCCAGGCTACCCAGGAGCAGTTTCACCCTGAACCTCTCGTGCTGCAGGCCTGATGCCTGCCAGTCAGCAGGCTGTCCTGGCCTCCCGTGGACCACTGGGACCCTTAGGTGCCTTCTGCCCTCTAGGGTCCAAAGGACTAGCTGACCTTTGCCAAGGAGTGCTGCCCATGGGCATGAAGCCCTGCCTGCCACTGAGGCACTGCCCTCTGTGCACCTCCCTCACACCTTCCCAGGTGCGGGTCACTTGCATCTGTGACTTCAGGTGTCCCAGAGTCCCCACTCACCCAGGGGGCGTGACCTCTGCAAATGCAGCCCTTCCGTCCAGCCTCCAAGCCAACAGGCCCCAACACAGGCTTCAGGACCAGGCACAGCTCCCACTCCCAGTGCTGGGACACCTCAGGTGGGGCCAGGACCTCAGTGGCAGGGACATTGTCCAATGCTCAGCGAGCACTTGGCTGGTTCCTCCAGCTCCAAGGTAGAGGAGAGCAACATGAGTTTTGACCCAGAGTCCCCTGACAGCAAGGAAAAGAAGGTGGCTGCCCTCCCCATTCTCCCTGACAGCCCACTCCCAGTCCCTTCTTGCCCGGGACCAGTGTTCCCCAGCGACACCTACAAAGGGGCCAAGAAGCCCAGGAGCTGGACGCCGGCCTGGGGTGTCCTGCCGGGTCCAGAGACTCTGCTGATCATGCCACCCCCCCACAGTTATGGAAATCAACCGCCCCCTGGGCCCCGATGGTCTCTGGTTTCATCTTGGCCTCCAGCAGCACTTCCTCCTCCTCAGCCTCCACCACACCCACGGCAGCTTTGGTCACACACAAGCGTCGTGTCTCAGGCTCTTCAACCATAGCTCCTCGCTGGCCCTCTCCATCCACACGGTGGGTGATGCTGCATCATCCCTGTCCACCTGGAGTAAACAACAGCAACGTGGACAGGAGCGTCTTGTTTAGCCCACTGGTGGGACGTGCCCTTGGTCCCGTCACTCAGAGCTCTCTGAGCACAGACCTGTCCTCAATGGCTACTTTGACAAGAAGCCCTCTCTGGGCCCTCCAGGCAGCAGGCCCAGCCCAGGCAGGAGGTAGGCGACCGCCACAGTGCCCACTGTACACGGGAGGAAATGGAGGCAGCCTTCTCATCCTGTTGGTTCTTGGGGATCTGGGCTTGAGTGGAGGTGGATAAGGTGCCCACCGAGCTCCCTCCAAATCTAGGATCTAACCGCCTGAGGCTCTGATGAGACTGCTCGTTCAAGTCCAACCAACCTGTAGTGAAGCCCGACTCCTTGCCTGAGTCACAGCCCTGTGTGATCTGGTCCAGACACCGTCCCCAGAGTGCACCCCTCAGCGCACCCCACCCTCCCTAAAGCCTTCCTCCCCAAGGACCCTGCCAAGCCCCTGCCCCCTTCAGAGCTCCTAGCCTGCAGTGCCCCTCCCCCGAGCCCCCATCCAGGATGGACTCACCTCTGTGCTGGGCTCACAGGCCACCTCCTCAGGCTCCTGTGCTAGCAGAGCCTTTAGGGTCAGATTGACCTGGGGTCAAACCCACAGCTGGGTCACCTCACAGCCCTGTGACAGGCAAGGTCATATGGTGTCTTCTCGGAGCCTCAGTTTCCTCCATGAAAAATGCGGTCAGTGACTCTGACCTCAGGAGGGTGTGTTGGGATTCAAGCAGGGAGACGAAGCTGCCCAAAGTGCTTGGACTCAGGAGGTCGCCTGGCTGGGGGAGCCCCAACGCAGGGCAAGGCCTCGATGGTCAATGCTGGGCTCAATGCTGGTGAAAATCAAGGATTTCTAGTCCCCTGTTCACGTCTGGACTTGGTCACTTAGAGCAGAGTGACCTTGAATGCTGGGACCACTGGTCATCTGTAAAATGGGGTGCAATCACTCAGCACCCAGTGGGCTCCCTAATAACAGTAACTCCCTCCAATAGTTGCCCAGCTGGGCTCCCTTCAGCTCCTCCTACACCCGCCAGGGCTGCAGGCAGGGACTGGCTGGACCTCATGTGGTAGGGAGGGGGTGTAGAGGAGGAGGGAAAAGGGCAGCCTGGCCTTCTCCCTGCCCAGGGTCTGTGTCCACCACTGTCTTCGTGTCCGCAGGACCAGCCATGCATGGAGCTGGACCCTGGGATGGAGTCTGTGGACCAGGACAGTGAGGTTGGTGTATATTCAGTGACCCTCACGTCCCCAGATGTCCAACCTACCCAACTGTGCACCGTGTGGCCCACCTGGCTTCTGTGGCGTGTTCCTGTGACGTAGGGGATGTGAGGGTCACCGAGCAGTTGGCTGGGGAGGGGACAGACGAAAGCAGCCATGTCAAGGGACCGTTGTGTTACACGTGTGTGCTGCGAGCTGTGTCACCCAGAAGTGCTGTCTGCAGGGCCCCTCTGTGTGCCTGACCATGGACAGGAGGCCTGGTTGCCGCATAGGAGAGAGGCCTGTGAGACCGTGAGGGTATCCCTGCCACACTCATGTGGGCAGAGATCCCGGGCCATGTCCATGCTCATCGGGGCTGATGTTGCTCCGTGTCCAACCCTCACAGGACAGTTGGGAAACTGAGGCCAGGAGAAGCAGGGACAGGCCCTGGGGTCACAAGGTGGGCAGAGTCCAGAGGGGAAGAGAGCATTCCAAGCTCTTAGGCCAGCCTCAGCACTTCCAAGGGGTTTGCTTTGGGAATGAGAGCCCCTAATACCCTGGGGGACCCCTGCCAACGCCCTCCCATGTAGGGCCCTTTGCTATACGCATCCCCACGTGGACACACTCACACACACAAGCATACACACACACTCTGAATGCCCAGCCCGGTCTCAGAAGGGAAGTGCTCACTGGGGAGGTGACAGGAGGAAGGAAGAAAGAGGTTGGAGGCAGCTCTGCCATGGGGCATGGGCATCCGGTCCCCTAACAACATGCCCAGGCCCATAGCATGAAGGGGAGAGATGCCAGACTGGTGGGCAGGGGGTCCCCAAGGTACACAGGGGGATGCAGGGGTTGGGGCCATCCCTAGAGCAGCCTGTAGAGCACCAGGTCTGGCGTCCTGTGGCCACCACTCTGGGCACTGGGATCTAGGATGTGACCCCCTAGGGGGGAGGGGATACAGCAGAGAAGGCTAGATCTTACGCCTCTGTAAATTGGGGTGCATAGATGGGGTGACTCTAAGGGTCCCACAGGCTTGTAGAAGAGTCTATTGACCTTCGTTCTCCATCCATGACCCACTGTTCTCTGAGTCCTTGTAAAATGCATTCCATTCCCTCGAGGTCTTGCTGAGCAGAAGGCAGCCTGAGAGCTTGGGGACTGGGGGCCCGGGCAGTGCAGAACATGGCAGAGCACTGGTCGACTTGTCTGGGGACCAGGGGCAAGGCCATCCTTGTCGGAGCCTCGGGGGCCTCCTTTGGAAGTGAGGTGGAGTCATTGCCCTGGCTGGGGTGAGGAGGCCTTGTGAGTCAACGGGACACGCCAGGGCCAGTGGAGGGAAAGCGGGGAGCAAGAGAGGCTTCTGAGGTCCCTCACGTCCCTCCTGGAGCCCACAGGTCCTGCTCCTTTGCGTCCTCGGCCCTGGTGGAACCACTGCCTTGAGGACCCCAAACAAAGAAATGTGTGTGTTTTGCTTTCTGCTTTCCTGCCTGGGGCTGCAAGGCTGGGGCTGACCACCAGGGGTGTCCTGTGTCCACTCATGCTCAATGCAGCAAGTGGAGCAGGGAAGGGACGCCCAGGGCTCGTTCTGGGTGTTCCCCTGTCCAAAGCAACAGGCACCTTTGATTACTGGCATCCATGTCCACAATGGGAGCTGCTCAGAGGCGGGAGGGGACACTGAGATCCTTTCATGATTCTTTCAGCTACTGTGGCCCCAGCACTCACCCTGAGCAGGGCCCATGCTAGTCCTGAGGGCAGTGCTGAAAGCACCCACATGGTCTCTGTCCTCCAGGAGCTCACAGCCTGGAGGTGGAAAGGACAAAATCATGAACAAATCCATGTGAAAAAGAAGAGAAGGTGCTACAGAGCAATGAAGCAGGGTGCTGGAGGAGGGAGGGCCTGGAGCCCCTAGGTGGGTGTAAAGGGCCTCCCTGGGGACATTTGTGCCCTGAGCAGAAGGACAAGAGGAGTCAGCCCTGCATCTGTCTGCAAACAGCGTGCTGGGGGGAAGCTCAAAGGCACAGAGACTTGGAGGCAGAAGAGGATTTGACGAGAGAGGAGATGAGAAAAGAGCCAGTGTGGCTAGAGTGAGCTGGGGAGGAGAGAAGTGAGGGAGAGAGGATGGCAGGGCCAGACCCAGGCCTGGAAGGAGGTACTAGCTGTCTATGCTGGGTGACAGCATTAGCCTCACTTAGCACTTACGAGACCTATCATTGAGCATCTGACAGTGTCTCTACCAGGGTCCAGGCTCAGGTCAGCTGGGAGGCTCCCCGTCAAGGTCTAGCAGGAGGCTGGGGCTGTGTTCTCAACTGAAGCTCGATAGAGGCAGGAGCCATCTCGGAGATCATTCACAAGTATCGGGGCAGTGGTAGGATTCAGTTTGGATGGGGGGGTTTCAGGACTTTTCTGTCTGTGGGCCGGGACCCTCTGCCAGTTCTTTGCATTAGTGGGTGTCATAGGGAAGGAAGCTCATAATATCTGATATGGCTTCTCCTGAATAGTGGATCAGAGAGACAGAAAGAGGGAGAGAAAGAGAGACAGTGACACACAGAGATAGAAAGATGGGGAGGAGAGACAAAGAGAGTAGACACAGACAGAGACAGGGAGACAAAGAGAGAGACAGAGAGACAGGGAGAGACCAAGAGAGATACAGACAGCCAGAGACACAGAGACAGAGAGAGACAAAGACAGAGAGAGACAGAGACAGAGAGATAGAATGAACACAGGAGAGACAGAACCACACAGAAGTCACAGACTTTTCATTAAGCTGACCGTGGAAGTGACATCTCATCACTCGGCCCTATTCTATTGGTTAGAAGCCAGCCGCAAAGTCCATTCTCATAGAGGAGCGGGGATTACATAGGATGTGTGCCTAGGAAGTGGGAACGCTGGGAGCCGTTGTGGGGGCTGCCCACCACATAGGCTGAGATGACCACCACTCAGGCACTTGGACCTGAGTCTAAACATAACAGGAGGCCCTGGAGGGTTGCGAGCCAGAAGGAGATGATGTCTGAACATCATTTCATTTCAACCCTCCCTAGGAACACTGGGAAACAGGCAAGAGGGGAAGTGCCTCTCCCAGACGCCCAGCAGACCCAAGCCTCTTTGCGTTGTATTCTCTGCCACAGCCAGCCCTTTCTGTAATCCTTGCACTGCCAAGTCTGTGCAGGAGCTACGTGTGGGAGCAGCCCACGGGATTCACAGCCTCTGAAGGGATCTCTAGGTCTATACACCTGATGACATCCCTAGGAAGTAGATGCTAGAATGACCCCCACTACACAGAGAGGGACATGAACACAGGAGAGACCCTGAGAGGGGAGGCCCTGAGAGGCGCAGGGTTGTCCAGGGTGACATCACTGGCAAGAAGCAGGAGCGGGACTGAATTCAACTCTGTGTCCTCAAAGCTGGGGCCCTGGTTGAGTCCAGACCTCCCCAGAGGCTGTGGGGTGGACTGTGTCGGTGCGACTGTGTCTGGACAGGGTATGGAGATGGAGAGTGAGTAGTCAGCAGCCCGGGGGGCCCTTAAGAAGGTCTTGTGTGAGGAGGAAGCTTAGGTAAGGGGATCCCAGGAAGTGACCTCACAGAGCCCAATAGAACTTGGAACCCTGGTAACTAGGCACCCACATCCTAAACACAGCCCCCAAGCGAGCTCACTTCTCTAGCACTTGTCTAGAAGGAGCAACATGTTTAGTTGCTGCTTCCCAATGACCAGGGGCCGGAGCCCCAGGAAAGCCCCCAAAGACCGATGCAGATGCTGGTGCCCCTCTCGCGGCCGACGGCTCTGGTCGTTTACCCGGAGGGACGGAAAGGTAACACCGGGAGGCCCAGGGAAGGCCATTCCAAACCAGGCTACCACTGTGGTCCCATCTGGGCAGCCCTACATCCCCTCCCCATGTGTGCCTGGAAGGGCGGGTTCATGTGGGTAGACCACCGTGAGCAGGAGCAGTCGGTGAGGTGTTAGAAGCCTTGGGGGGTCGGTCAGGTTCAAAGCCCAGGTCAAGGCCGGCTGGGTGGGATGTGGAGTGCGGGGTGGTGCCCTTCTGCCTGAGGTTTATCCCAAGCCCCTGAGGTGTAGGTCTTTCCTCAGGGGTGGAATAATGTGCAGACACAGGTGTGTGCCTGATCTGGGAGAATTAGGTCCAGAGGGCAGAAGCAGCAGCAAGGACAGCTGGGCAGGGCTCTGATGCCTCTGGGACGGAGCCAGTCACTGTCTTTGCAGAGCTCCACGAAGAAGATCAGCGTGGAGCTGGCGGAAGGGGATATTCCATCCATCTCCCCGATGGAGGCGCCGGTGTCCCACAGGCCTGGACCAGCAGCTACCGGGAGACGGTCTGCAGTGACAGTGATAAAACCCTCAGAGCCACCAGAAGACCCAGCTTCAATCCCGGGAGAACCATCATACCCACCATGTCCTGCAGCAGTGCAGGAGGCAGCTGAGGCCCCAGCATCCGTGCAGGGAGCGCCATCCCCTGCACAGTCTCCTGTAGCAGACCAGGAGGCAGAAGAGGCCCAAACCTCTGTGCAGGGAGGGCCATCCCCTGCACAGCCTCCTGCAGGAGACGAGGAGGCAGCTGAGATCCCTGCCTCCGTGCTGGGACAGACATCTCCTGCACAGACTCCTGCAGGACTCCAAGAGGCAGCTGAGGCCTCAGCCTCCGTGCAGGGAGAGCCATCCCCTGCACAGGCTCCTGCAGGAGACCAGGAGGCAGCTGAGGCCCCAGCCTCTGTGCAGGGAGAGCCATCCCCTGCACAGTCTCCTGCAGGAGAACAGGAGGAAGCTGAGGCCCCAGCCTCTGTGCAGGGAGAGCCATCCCCTGCACAGGCTCCTGCAGGAGAACAGGAGGCAGCTGAGGGCCCAGCCTCTGTGCAGGGAGAGCCATCCCCTGCACTGTCTCCGGCAGGAGACCAGGAGGCAGCTGAGGCCCCAGCCTCTGTGCAGGGAGAGCCATCCCCTGCACAGGCTCCTGTAGGAGAACAGGAGGCAGCTGAGGGCCCAGCCTCTGTGCAGGGAGAGCCATCCCCTGCACAGTCTCCTGCAGGAGACCAGGAGGCAGCTGAGGCCCCTGCCTCTGTGCAGGGAGAGCCATCCCCTGCACAGGCTCCTGCAGGAGAACAGGAGGCAGCTGAGGGCCCAGCCTCCGTGCAGGGAGAGCCATCCCCTGCACTCTCTCCGGCAGGAGAACAGGAGGCAGCTGAGGGCCCAGCCTCTGTGCAGGGAGAGCCATCCCCTGCACAGGCTCCTGTAGGAGAACAGGAGGCAGCTGAGGGCCCAGCCTCTGTGCAGGGAGAGCTATCCCCTGCACAGTCTCCTGCAGGAGACCAGGAGGCAGCTGAGGCCCCAGCCTCTGTGCAGGGAGAGCCATCCCCTGCACTGTCTCTGGCAGGAGACAGGGAGGCAGCTGAGGCCCCAGCCTCTGTGCAGGGAGAGCCATCCCCTGCACAGACTCCTGTAGGAGAACAGGAGGCAGCTGAGGGCCCAGCCTCTGTGCAGGGAGAGCCATCCCCTGCACTGTCTCTGGCAGGAGACCAGGAGGCAGCTGAGGCCCCAGCCTCTGTGCAGGGAGAGCCATCCCCTGCACAGACTCCTGTAGGAGAACAGGAGGCAGCTGAGGGCCCAGCCTCTGTGCAGGGAGAGCCATTCCCTGCACAGTCTCCTGCAGGAAACCAGGAGGCAGCTGAGGCCCCAGCCTCTGTGCAGGGAGAGCCATCCCCTGCACAGCCTCCAGCAGGAGAACAGGAGGCAGCTGAGGGCCCAGCCTCTGTGCAGGGAGAGCCATCCCCTGCACAGCCTCCAGCAGGAGAACAGGAGGCAGCTGAGGGCCCAGCCTCTGTGCAGGGAGAGCCATCCCCTGCACAGCCTCCAGCAGGAGAACAGGAGGCAGCTGAGGGCCCAGCCTCTGTGCAGGGAGAGCCAAGCCCTGCACAGGCTCAGGGAGGAGAACGAGAGGCAGCTGAGGCCCCAGCCTCTGTGCAGGGAGAGCCATCCCTTGCACAGGCGCCTGCAGGAGACAGGGAGGCAGCTGAGGCCAATCTCTGCGGCCTGGGAGAGCTGGCTCAGGAACCTCCCTCATTAGCACCTCCAGTCCCACCTGTTCCACCTACTCCCTTACCACAAATATCCTTCCCCATCCTCCTAATTGTGTTTCTCTATTTCTTGGTTTCTTTCATTGATTTTTTTTTATTGTTTATATCTTGATTATTTAAAATAAATTTCACTTTCATCTTTTAACAGTTTAATGTTTTTCATTTTAAATTGTACACTTCATGAGCATTAAGTACATTCACAATGCTGTGCAGCCATCACCACTTTTATGGGTTTAGAATATTTCATTCTCCAAAAGAACACCCTGTTCTGAAAGCACTCACTCCCACTTTCTCCCTCAGGCCCTGGCAACCCCTAATCTGTTTTCTGTCACTGTTTCCTTTTTTTTTTTAAATCTGTTCAGGATGTTTCCTATAAGTGAAATCATGCCATAGGTGGCCATGTGTTTTCTGCCCATTTATTTTCGCACGGCCTGATAGGTTTTCCTTTTCTGTTTTTATTTGAAATAGAATTTCTCTAATTTGATAGGAAAATCCCAGATGGAGTCTAGATTTGATGTATCAAAGAAAGCCCTTCTGGTAAATATGTGCATAATCTTGGGGTACAGACTGCTGTTCTACGTGGGACAACAGAGCCAGAAGCCACACACGAAACGCATTGCTCTTCCTGCGGCCAAAACAAAAACAAGAAAGGGTAGAAAGCTGGAAAGACAAACCACAAACCGGAATGTATTCCTCATGACACAAGGCCAGGGAAAGGTTACGCATCCTTGTGGTCCAAAAAAACACTCGAAAGTCAGAGTTTTAAAAAGAGATAAAGAGCAAACACATTCAACGCCAACGAGAGGTGATACACAGGGGCAGCATGTGTCAGAGATGCGCGAGCTCCCCGAGGAGGAGACGCACACATGGAGACACTGTGGAGAGGGCACTGGGCCCCATCAGACGGGCTGGGTTCCAGTGTGGTGACGACCAGACCTGGTGACAATGTGAGGAAGCAGAGGCCCCAGTAGACCCCTAGAGACAAGTGTGAAAGGACACTCCTCTCTGGAGACCAACCTGAAGGACCCATCGCAGTCCCCAGGGGCACGCCTGTGCTGGCGGTACTGATCCCAGGACTTCATCCCACAGAAATTCCTGCCCAACTTTTCAAAGATGTATTTTCCAGACTATTCATCACAGCACTGGTTGCAATAGCAAGCAATTGGAAGGAACACTACTGTCCATGGCGAGGCGATGGGATCCATCCGTCCCATCTGTAAGACCACTAATATGTGATATCAGCCGGGAGACATGCATCTAGGAACATGAATCTGTGTGTGAGAGAGAGACAGAGACAGACAGAGAAAGAGAGAGACAGAGCCAGAGAGATACGTACCAAATCATCCATGGGGTTCACCTCTGGGGATGGGAATTGCCACTCGCTTCTCTTCTCCTTTAAAGGCCTGCGTGATGTTTCAACTTGATAGAATGTGCCTCTATTCCTCTTATAATTCTAACAAGATTAAAATCACATGTTAATGTTATCCATTTATCACTCATCTTTGGACTGAAGTACATTATTTAGTTTTTCTTTTAAAGGTTTTTATTGCAAAGACAATGTACATTAATTACTGTAAAAGAATGAATTCTAAGGGTATTAAGAATTAAGTGGAAACTGAGGAGTGCCCTTAACAGGCAGTGTTCACCGTTTCAGTCCTTTGCCTTTGTATGCACGTGTGTGTGCACGTGTGTGCATGTGCCCATTCAGCTGTGTGCATCTGTATGCACATGGGTATGTCTATGTGCAAGTGTGTGTGGGTGTGCACTTGCGGCTATCGTGTGGGAAGGACTGCAGGGAGTGTGCTCTTCTGGAACCTGATTTCCCCAGGGCTGGACCCTGGCCAGTCAATCCTCTTCCTCCTCTGCGTCGGCCTCAGAATTGCCTAAGAGCCTCTGCTGGGCAACACGGATCATTTCTGATTTCATCGTGCTGAAAGGAACACCTGCATCCATAAATCTCTACTTCTTTAGGACCGATCCCTAGAGGCGGAGATTCTGGCTCATAATGTAAACGTGATGTTAAGGTGTTGGTCACAGTCTCTGACACTCAAGGTCTCCTTCTACCCTGTGATCTTGTTTGGGAACAGGGAGTCCAGAGACCCTGAAGCAGAGACCTGAGGGAGGGAGGGAGAAGGAGGAGCAGCTAGGATGCAGGGGATGAAGGTACCTGGGGTTACCTGCCCAGCTGGAAGGCCTCGCTCCTGTTGCTTCTGTCCCTCCCACTCCCCTCACCCCTGGCCCCGCCCCTAACACACCTGACCCCGCTTTGGCCTTGCCCATGCCCCTCCTGCTCCCTAACTCACCTGAGCTGAGCAGCCTGGCCTGCCATCCAGGACAGATGATGATGAGGGTCTGGACACTCCTGCCTGCTCCCTCTCCCTCCAAGCAGAGAGCCCCATCCTCAGTCAGGAAAGTACATCTAGGTCAGTGCAGTGAGTCACAGGGACCTCCTTGAACATGCTCCCTCCAGGGGGAGTTCTCAGTTGCAACAGCAGGACCCACTTGAGCTTGTGTGAGCAGAAGTGACTCTTACAAGACAGAGTGGAGGTGTCATAGAAGGTGCCAGAAGGTCAGAGCACGGGGCTAGAGGCTTTGGAGAAGGTCATAGTGCCCAAAGCACACCTCAGTGTTTTCCAGGAGTGATGGCTGCCTCAGGCACTGTGCCAGCCCCAGCCCACATATCCAGCACATTCAGCCTCTGCGATGGAGGGGCCCTGCTCAGTGGGGATGAGGGAGAGAGCCCTGGTGACCTCGGAGAGGCACGGCCATTGGAGCCTCGGTTTCCTCCCCTGTGAAGTGGGGTGGCAGCCGACCTTTCATGGTGGTGTCAGACAAGTTCGCTGAGGCTGCACCTGGAGTGCCCTGCACCTTCTCAGAGCTCAACAGCTGCTAGCTCTAATGAAGAGGAATCAAGAGAGGAGAGATGGGGCTGGGTCCTGGATCCCCACCTGGCTGGCTGACTGCCGTGGGACGAGATGGGCTGGAGAAAGGCATTCCAGAGGAACAGCGGAGTCGGAGCGAGTAGGGCATGCCTGGTGGGAGATCAGAGTGGGCAGAGGCGAAGGGCCCCAGGGGGCTCTGAGTGGGGTGACATCAGCAGGAACAGCTCACGGTGATGAGCACTTACCGGGGCCTCTGTTCTCCTCTTGAGCTATCTCCTTGAATCCTCCCCCCAACTCCTTGGGGGAGGAGCAATTATTGTCTTCATTTCACTGATGAGGAAACTGAGGCTCAAAGAGACTTGCCCCCTCTGTGCCCTGCAGAGTGGCAGAGCCGGGATTTGAACCCAGTGCCTCTTAGACCCCTTGGGCCTGCCTGAGAAGGGCTCCCCCATGCTGAGAGAGGGACCTCTTTTCCCTAAAGTTCTGAGAACTTTTGGTCCTGATGCCCAGAGAGACCTCACTCTGCGGGGGGATAGGCTGGTCCTTGGTACTGGGAGAGCCCACAGCGCCCACAGCTGGCCATTCCCCGGCCACCATACCCAGCCCCAGGCAGACGGAGTGGCCCTGTCACTTTAGTTCAGTGATGGCTGGAGGCCAGAAGGGTGCAGGCCCCAGGGAGGCCAGGACCCCTGAGCCCGAGGAGGCCACAGTGCAGGACAGTGCTTTGGAATGATCCAAAGTCAGAGAAACAGGGGTCCTAGTCCCTGCTCAGCCTCTTTCTAGCTGGTGATGCAGGTGAGGCTCTCAGCCTCGGTTTCCCCATCTGTACAATGAGGAAATAACTTGGCCTCCTGATGGGTTGTTGGGAGACTTCCCTGAGGAATTGCTTGAGCATCTCTAGCCTGGTGCCCGGAGCGTGTTAAGAGCCCCCTGCCAGGCTGTCACAGTGGTCCTCCAGGGTGCAGGGTCTGGGAAGTTCCTCCTCAGGTTCCCTTCCTGCTGCCCTGCTCCCGGGAACATTCAGCATTGTTTGAGGAGGAGCTAAAGAAGATCCAGGACCACACTGTGCTGCAGGTGACGGAGGCTCAGCGCTGGGAGGACAGCTGGACATGCTCCATGCCACCGTCCAGGGCTTGTGCTGTGACCCGCTGTGAGCCCCCCACAGATAAAGGCTCCTCCTGTGTGGATACAGCTTCTGTGGTTTACTCACTTATTGCTTCATTCACCCAGTCATTCCTTCACTCACTCACTCCTGCACTCATGTACTCATTCATGCATTCGTTCATTGTTTCACTCACTCATTCAGCCAATACGTTCTGGTCCCTGCCAGGGGCCGAGCACTGTAACTTCACCAGTGAGTATGACCCCACGTGGTCCCTGCCCACCTGGAGCTCACATCCACTGTGTCACCTGAAAGAGGGCTGTCCCTCGGGTTAGCAGGGGTGATGAGCACCAGGAATCCGCTTCTGAAAGTAGAGGCCACCCATGCAAAGAAAAGAACGGAGAAAACCCATGCTTGGCACTTCATCGACAAAAAAAAATAATTAAAAGTTAAGAAAAATAAAGATATCCTACACTTAACAAAATGTGGGTTCTAATCACAAGTGTGCACTCATTCCTACAACCAATGAGAAGTAATCCAGAGTGGACTGGGTATTGTAACACATTCTTCCGGCCAATAATAGCATTTCAGTAAACATGTTCCAGGGCCTCACGATTTTCCTAAGGCCTCTGTGATCCTCCAACACTTAAACTTTTCTCCTTGGAAGCCTCTGTCCTGTCACCCTCCTTGTCGAATGGCTCTTCCACTGTCCGGGGGCCTACCCTGCACGGCCACACGCGTCAGCGACTCTCCACGTTGTCTGGACAGGCTGCCCGCGTTCCTCCCGCAGCCTCACGAGCTCCTGTTGCTTTGGCAAGGTTGGGGTTTTCCCTGGGTGATCAGCGGGCGTCCTTCTTTGCAGCGGTGTGCGTCTCCCCACGCTGCGTCTCCTCTGGCGACTCGGGAGGCAGGCCTGTGGCCCCATCTCACAGGTGAGGAAGCTCAAGTCCAGGAGGCTGGACGACCTGCTCCAAGTCACAGCCAGCGTGCAGCCTCTGCAGAGTCTGGCCCCAGAGCAGACCAGGACATAGGGCAAGTGGTTTGTCTGCAGGTGAGGGAGGAGGCCCGAGGGAGGCCATGGGGAAGGGAGCCTGGAGGAGGAGCGCCAGGGCGGGGCCTGACGAGGGAGCACTGAGGTGAGCATCCCTCCTAGTCCTGTCGGGAGACGAGATCCCACCCGGACTGGCTCTGTGCCCGTGGGTGGAGGGTTTACCCCGGGTCGTGAAGGCTTCTGTGCTACAGGCTGGCACAGGCTCGCAGCAGAGGAAGCTCCCGCTGCAGGAGAGAGCCCTCAGGCAGAGAGTGGATGCAGGTGCTCCAGGGGGACACTGTGGGCCTGCCGGGGACTGGCTCCCGGGGACTGCAGGGACTCAAGTGGGCTGAGGGAACTGAAGGGCAGCAGCAGCAATGTCTGCAGCGGGGGTCTGCACACATGTCCCACACGTATGCCCCCAGAAAGGCTGCTCTGCATGGCATTTCTCCCCCCAGACGCGTAGTTGCCCCAAACCGCCCCTCCACTCCACACTCCCAACTCCTTTCCACTCGTCTCAGGTTACTAGAAATTCAGAATATTTTAGTTGGTGTTGGAGCCCAGAGACTTTTGTTTGTCCTGCCCATGTTCTAACATTGCTGGCTTTTTAAAGATCTCAGGGCTTTGACTCCAAAACAGCAAGATGATGAGGATCCCAGAGAGCTTTCTGGAAGCAAGGCTTTATGTTTTTCAATACTGCCATCCCACCAGCTCTTCTCAAAATCCCTCCAGGACACAGACTCACAATCTTGGGTCCTCAGATTGCTGAAAGGATGCGCCTTCAGAAAGTGATCGGCGTGGGTCGGCAGGACGCACCGAATGGTTGAGTGAGGAGTTCAGCCAATCCTCTTCCCGGAAAGCCATGATCACACCGGACGTGCTGTCAGAAAACAAGCTCTGGGAAGAGACCAAAGACATACAACCAACTGAGGAGCATGTGAAGCTGAGGGAAGAACAGTGAGAGTCGTGGTGTTTTTGCCCAGGGCAGGTCCCGTCCCCACCCCCTCAGTGTGACGGCCCTGTGAGCGGCGCAAGCCTGAATGGGGGTGGCTTCACTGTCAGAGGTTGCCCACTTGATGTCGCCATGCGTGGGCAAAGCCCGGCCCCTAAGCATTTCTGGAAACAGTAGCCATCTCAGTAGCAAGCTGACGTGGAAGGTCAACTTTGCAGCCGCCTGAGGTTGGATCTAGAACAGAGCAGCGAATCAGCCAGGAAGGTGAGACGGACAACCACACAATGAGACAGACACAGCGGCCTTGATGGGCTGCACGTAACCCCAGGGGGTCTGAAAGGTGGTGTGCTTGTGCAGGCCTGTGCTCAATCAGGTGAGACCAGGAAGATGGGCATTGTGGGGATGCTTAGAGACCTGCCACCAGCCTAGGCCCTGCCCCCAGGGATTGCTGCCTCCCAGGAAGTCCAAGTTGACTGAGGGGACAATGCCCAGCCCTGTCGAAGGTCCCTGTCCACTCTGGGGCTCCCATGGAGAGAGGCCTTCCCACCTGGAAACTCCTCCCTAGGTCTTCTTCTGAGACTGAACGAGGTGCTCTCAGAGCAGAGAAGATGGTGAGCAGTGAGGAGAGGCTCCTGAGGAGTCGGCCCTCCTGGGGAAGGAAGCAAAGGAGCTGGGAGGGTGGAGTGGTCCCTGCTTGCTCTGGCCTCAGCCCCCTCAGTGTACATCTCCCTCCTGGAGGCGACAGGAGCCCAGGGAACCCGGGAGAGCACACCCGGGCCGCGATGAGCAACACTCCCAAGGAGGAGGATCTGAGCTCAACGCAGGATCAGCCCAGGTAGGAAGGGAGCCTTTCGCCACCAGGACACTCGAGTCAAGGTCAGCGTGCCCCTGCAGGGATGAGCTCCCTGCCTGTTCTATACGTCCCTGTGGACCACTGACTGCTTAGGGACTGGCTTCTGACCAGCAGACCCAGCACAAGTGACAGGACGACCCTTCCCAGATTCCATCACCAAGGCTGTCATTCTCTCTCACTCGCTCTCTTGTGTTCCCTCTTCCCTCTCCCCTTGTTCCCCTCTCTCAGTCTGTCTAACCCCTGGACCTGGGGACATACATGGACGTCCTGAGCTCCCCTATGCAGAGGCCCACGCAGAAGAAAACCAAGGGAGTGCCCTGGCCAACAGACAGAAAGGAGCCAGGCTCTCAGTGAAGCTGATCCTGACCGAGCCCACAGGAGTAAGCTTGACAGCACATCTCACCCTGGTCCAGCCTCGGTGGAGGCCACAGCCCCAACCTGGAAGTCGTCATGAGCAGAGGCTCCAGCTCAGTTGTGCAGGATTCCTGGTCCACAGAGATGGAGAGAAAGTGAATATTTGCGGTTTACAGATGCAGGGTGGGGAGGAGTGTTGTCAGAGAGGAGGAGACACCTCACACCATCTCCCAGTTCCCAGGTCTGGCCTGCCCTTCTCCCTCCTCTCCCCTCCAGGTTCTCTGCAGCCACAGTGCCCACCTCTCTAACCTCCTCTGGCCAAACTCACTTCTGCCTGGGTGTCTCCACACCAGCAGTGCCTTCTCCCTGGCACGCTGATCACAGGTGAGTGCAGCGCTGGGTCCTCATGTCATTCTGGTCACAGCAAATGTCACCTCAGTCAGGCCTTTCAGACCCTCCTACCCAGTGAGACCCCAGCCCTCCCTGCAGGACACTCTTTATTTTCATTCCAGTTCATGCTCTTCTCTTTCACGTGTCTCTGATTTTGTGCTTTTGTCCATCTGCCTCCAGACTGAGCTCCTGGTGGGCAGGGACCACTGGGTAGATTTCAGCACCACCCTCGGGCCCACTAGAGCTCCCGGCCCAGGGTGATGGCTTGGCACATAGCTGCCGAATGAACAAATAGGGGCATCTTGGATCCCTCCTTCCTGCTTTTGCTCCACTCAGTCGGTGAAGAGGAACACTAGTAATAGGAAGTGCAAGTGGGTCCTGAGGCAGGCGGAGGGTCAGCATGACTTCTGCATGAATCCTCCTTTCCCCAAATTGCTCCAGTAAAGCTCAGTGGGCACCACTGACACAGGAGGCTGCCACCTGATGGCTAGCACAGGAACTGCAGCCTCAGGCAGGGACAGCACAGCACCAGGCAGGCATGTATTTCTGGTGGAGAAATGCCTATCCAAACGCATTGCCCATTTTTCATTGTGCTATTTGTATTTTATTGTTGAGAGGGGAGAATGTATTATATATTCTCAATAGTAGAACTTTATCAGATATGTAAAGATCTGTAAACATATTCTCCCCTTCTGTGAGTCGTCTTTTCGCTTTCCTGATCGTGTCTTTCAACGCACTCAAGTTTTACTTTTCATGAAGTTTAATTGATCTGTTTTCCCTTTGGTTGCTTATGTGTTGGGTGTCACAATTACAAAAACATTGCCTAATCCAGGGCCATGTTTTCTTCCAAGAGTTTTATAGTTTTAGGTCTTACATTTACATCTTTGATGGTAAGAAGGTGTAACATTTTTGTATATGGTGTGAGGTAGGGGTTCACCTTTATTCTTTCACATGTGGATATCCACATGTCCCAGCACTACTTGTTGAAAAGATTATTCCCTCCTCATTGTCTTGGCATCTCAAATAATTCTACAATCTGTGGTTGTTGCAGGTGGTGTGACTTACAGTTCCTTAGAATTTTTCTTTACATGAAGGTTGCTCTTCTCTGGCCTTGTGGACTTTCACCCACTGCATATGTAGACTGATCATTAGCGAAATAATCATATCAGGTATTTGGACTAGTTTTTTCTTTGCTTGTGGTGGGTATGTAAGTCCACACCCTGTTACTCCCTGATGGCTGGGTGGACCACATTGCACCATTGTTCTGGCCTGGATTATCGCTGTATCCTTCTAACTGGTTTCTCTGCCTCTATATTTGACCCGCCATCTATCCTCAATGCACCAATTGGAGTGACCCTTTAAAACCAGATGTCACACCCTGACGTTGTGAAATCTCTCAAGGGGCTCTCCATTTCTCTCAGGGGGAAAGTTCAAGTCCTTATGATGGACCTCAAGCCCAATCCAGTTGGTCCCACACTCTCTCTGACATCATCTTTGGCCAGTCATCCCCTGTACCATTTGCTCCAGTCCCTCTGCCCTCCATTATGCTCCTGGTACATGCCAGGCACTCTCCCACCTGTAGACTTGTACTCTATGTTCCTTCCACTTGGAATCCTCTTCCACATGATGATTTCATGCCTCATCTTCTTCACTATCTTTAATTCTGTGTTCAAATGTCATCTTGGTGAGGCTGTATTGACCATGTCATTTAAAATATAAACTATCCTCTTGTCCTGACACTCCCTATCCAACTTGTTCCCCTTTCATTTTTCCCCTTAGCACTAACACCCTATAAAATAATATATAATGATAAGAATCAGTGTTCAATCAGGACACGGAAACCAACCAATAGATTGAGCAGGGACAGTTTATATAATGAACAATTAACCATAAACCTTTAAAGGGAACTATAGAGAATAGCCCAGAATTACAGTAGAGTAGTTAAGAAAGAAACAAATTTGAGAGAGGACCCCCTCGCCAAGGCTGCCTTCAGGCCTTGTTGGAGAAGGAATGATTGCAGCACAGGGATGGTGGAGAAGATTGTCATGTTTCCCAAGGCCAGTACCAGTTCCTGGTCAGGGCAGAGCTCAGCAGGTAGGGAACAGCAGGCTGAGACTGGCAAACAGGAAAGCCCTGTCCCCTCCCAGGGGCAGGTAGGCTGAGGCTGGGATGCCTACTGGATTCACTGGGATTCCATTTGCAGCGGTGCCACTCATTCTCCTTATTAAGCCATCCAAGGGGATCCACTGAATCCACTGTGGATCACCCACTGTGGGTGAGTCCATGTAGACACCCCTGAATTGTGCCACTGCAGGTTGTACTGCAGTAGAAAGAAAAAGAAAAGAATGGAAGCACCCTGGGATTAGGATGGAAGGCCCTTTGTCCTAAACCTTCTCTGACAAAAGCTTAACCCCTGCCAGGTGCAAAAGAGAAATGTCTACTGGGTGCAGCTCCATTATTGCAGAACAGACAACAGAGGGCAACACTCTGATGTTGTTACACAGGGGCAATCCATTGATAACTGGCACCATAATTCCCTTATTATTTTGTTTATGTATTCCATGCTTTTACTTCCAACTTGCCTCTATTGCTTTATTTGAAGTAAGATTTTGAAGACAGCATATGCTTGTATCAAGGTTTCTAAAAAAAGGTATTTTGACCCCCCAAAATGCCATTATTAGATCAAAACAACAGAAGAATTAAAAGTACAAAGTAGCTATACTATCAGTATATGCCTTAAGTAAATAGTTTACTGTCAAATTCCTCTTATATAAGAAAGCACCATGCAGTTTCATTTTAATGATGTTAGCCTCAATAATCTAGTATAATAATAAACTCCTTTGTAATGAGTAACTATATAAAATGAAGTTACAATAATTTACAATTTACGTCTGTGACATGACCCAACTACTCTCTACAAGCACCACTGAAATCTTGATTGACGCTTGGCTACCTTGTTCTACTAGAACTAACGGGAATATTTCACTGCCAACAAATTCTGTTTACCTACTGTGTAGTTTATAAGGGTTGAATTCTTCTCTACTTGAAAATCACCATTTTCATCTCTCCATATGGATACCTGTTTATTGGCAGATAGCTTTGCAGCCAGTATAGTTTTTTTCAGGAGAGTCTTATATAAGAAGTCATAAAATATGAGTATAAATAACTTACACTTAGGCAATTTTTCTTTTTCTTTTTTTTTCCCTGCTTGGAAAGATTTGCCCTGAGCTAACATCTGTTGCCAATCTGCCTCTCTTCTTTCTCCCTTCCCAAAGCCCCACTACATAGTTCTATATTCTACGTGTAAATCCTTCTAGTTCTTCTACATGAGCCACTGCCACAGCATAGTCAATGAGAGACGAGTGGTGTGGTTCGCGCCTGGGAACTGAACCTGGGACTCCGAAGCGGAGCGTGCCAAACTTTAACCGCTAGGCCATCAGGGGTTGCTCCAGGAAATTTTTCTAGAAAAATATTGGAATCAAGATGTATGATTTATTTCTAAAAATTTCATAACATACTTTAAAACATGAAATGCTCAACATGTTTAAAAGCACTTTACCACTCAGTTTACCTTAACAAAGATATAGCAAACATTTTGAGAAATATACTTTCAACAGGAAAGTCCAATTGTAGCTTTATGCTTTTGTAGACCACTCCCAATAACGTGGCTTAAAAAATATAACTGTAAGAGTCTCTCAAGAAAATGTATTTCATTTCTATAAAAATCGTTCTTTACAGTGTCTCAATGTTTGTTTCCTACTAAGCTTCTCAATGTTCTTTAGGCTTAACAATATAGTAGAATCAAGCTCCTATAATCTAGCTTTTAATCCCACAATCCGGAAAGCTCTATCTCAAGGTCATCAAAGACCTCTTAAATCACCAAATAATATTATTCCCATTTTATAAGTGCGAATACTAGGTTTTAAAGAAGTCAAGTTCATGCCCAATATTGTTTAGCTAGTAAGAGGCAGAGCCTAGATATGACTGACTCCTGCTGTCTGATTCTAAAATCCATAAGCATAACCTCTAGGTATACAGCCAAACATAACACTCTGTATTCTTGCAACAGAATAAATACATTTGCTTTTTCTTTAATATCTGTAACACGGTTCTTAACTATTCCAATACATTGGTTTCTCCCTTTCTGTAAATGAGAGTGTTCTTCAAAGTACCTTCCTTCCTCTCTGCTCTTCTCTATACATTCCCTCCACTCCCAGTTCTTGAATTCATTTAACAAGCATTTATTTTATTGAGTCCATACAATTCCAGACCCCATGGAAAAACAATGAAAAAAAAACCAGTCCCTGGCCTTGAAGGATTTACAGACTACTAGGGGAGAAAGCCCTATAAGCAAGTCCAATAATATTTTCAAAAAAAAAAAACAAGTTTGAGTCTGCACAAACACAGAAGGCTATCTATGCCACACAGCACGGGTTTTCAAGCCTTTTCTGAGGAGGACTACAGTTTTTTAAGAAATAGCGTTTAAAATTTCCAAAAGAGCACGCGAGACCTAGAACTTCCCTGATCCACTGTCCCCTTCCCACTACAAGCCATGTTTTTTCTAAGACTCTTAAGAACATCATTTGAAAACCACTATATTCTAACATCTTAATAGTTTTGCCTTTCATGCCTAGGTCTTTAATCTACCCGGAATGGATTTTTGTGTACGGAGTAAAGTAGGGTTCCAATTTGAATTTTTTCCACACTGATATCTAATAGTCCCAGGACCACTTAAAGAAACGCCCCTCCTTTGCCCTCTGCTCTGTAAGAGCACTTCTATTAAAAGAAATCAAGTTTCTGGATACACGTGGAACTGGATTTGGGTTCTCTACTGTTTTCCACTGGTCTAACACTGTGCTAATACCAAAGTGCTTTAGTTACTATAGCTCTATATATATAATAAATCAGGATATCTCATAGATCAAGTCTTCTCACCTTGACCTACTGCTTAAAAAATATCTTGGCTATTCTTAGTCCTTTGTATTTCCATATGTATTTTAGAAAAGACACGTAATTTTGAGCTCTGTAATTTCCTGGTAAACTGGTAAAATACCCACAAAACAAATCTAGATCAGTGTTTCTCGACCGGGGCAATTTTAACACCCCCACCTCCCACCCCAGGGACATTCAGCAACGTCTGGAAACATTTTTGGTTGTCACAAAGTCGGGGGTAGGTACTACTGGCCTCTAGTGGGTTGAGGCCTGGGAGATGCTGCTAAGCATCCCACAGTGCACAGGACAGCTGCCACAACAAAGAATTATCCCATTCAAATTTTAATAGTGCCACTTTTGAGAAACCCTGTCCCAAATAAATCAAGGGTCAAATTTGCATGGGCCCATTAAAGGCCAGGGAACGTCTACCAAAAACAATAATTTAGTTTTAGAAAAACTGAACTGCCATGTGCCAAATGAGATTTACCCCAATTCATTAAAAAAAAAATCATATTATTTGCATAGACCAAAAGGCTTATCTTCCTCTTCTCTATAGCAGGGACATTTGCAGGAAGCTTATTGGAGGGGTTAAGTCTTTAAAATACAAAGTTATAAAGAAACAAGACATATCCAGAAGATATTTAAAAAAAAAAAAGAAACTCATAGAAATCAGTAAGAAACAACCCAATAGAAATATGGGCAATCTAAATAGGCAATTCACTAAAAGGAATATTCAAATGACCAATAAACATATAAAAAGATGCTCAACCTCATTAGTCACCAGAGAAATTCCCATTCAAACTCACGAGAACACCATCCATGCACCAGAATGGCTAAAATTTTAGAAGACTGGACATATCAAGTGTTAACAAGAATGCCGAACAACGTAATTCCCATATACTACTGGATGTAGGGAAGGGGTTGCATAAACTGGTTCAACCACTTTGGAAAATGTTGGCAGTCTCTACTATAGCTGAACATATCCATACACTATGACCAGCAATGCCATTCCTAGGTATATATCCAAGAAAAAATACTTACCTATTTGCAAAAGAATGAACAAGAATGTTCATAAAAGCATTAAAAGCCTAATGTAGAAACCATCCAAATGTCTAATAACTGCAGAACGGATTAATAAACTGTGATATGTTCATAGAAGTAAATAATATACCACAACAAGAACTACTACTGTATGCAACAACACAAATGAATCCCCAAAATACAATGTTAAGCAAAAGTACGCAGACTCAAGAGTACAGATATCACTCCATTTCTATAAAGAGGCAAAACTCATCAATGGTGACAGAAGGGAGGATAGCCAATACCTGTGGAGAGAAAGGATAGTGACTAGAAAAGAGCATAAGAAGGGGCTGTAGGGTGTTGGTAATGTCCTATTTTTATCTAGGTGGTAGATACACGGGTGTGTTTACTTTGTGAAAATTCATCAAGCTATACACTTAGGATTTGTATGCTTTTCTGTATTTAGCTTATATCTTACTAAAGAATTTGCTTAAAAATGGAAAGAATCCAACCCTGATTTATCACATCTGATGCTTCAAGAGACTATTCTAAACAGCCCAAACTCACAATGATGCTAAAATGCAAGTTGTGTATATATTGACAACTGATTTTTTACCAAGGAACAAAGGCAATGCAGTGGATAAAGGATAGCCTTTTCAATAAATGGTGCTGAACAATGAGATATCCATAGGCAAAATAAATGAACTTGGATCCATACCTCACACCATATACCAAAAACAACTCGAAATGGATTTTAGACCTAACAGTAAAACCTAAAACTATATTTGATAGAAAAACACTTGTATTCAAAATATATAAAGAACTCTCAAAACTTAACAATAAGAAAAAAAAAAACAGGCAAAAGTTTCAAAAAGACATTTTATCAGAGAAGATATACAGATGGCTCATAAGCACATGAAAAGACGCTCAACATCATAAGTCATCAGGGAAATGCAAATTAAAACCACAATGAGATACCACACTACATGCCTATTAGAATGGCAGACAAGACTGACCATACCAAGTGTAAGCAAAGATGTAGAGAAATGGGAACTCTCGGACACTGCTGGTGGGAATGTAAAATGGTATAATGTATAAACACTTTGGGTAACAGTTTGGAAGTTTCTTAAAGAGTTAAACATAAGTGATCCACTCATTCTACTCTTATGTATTTGCCCATAAAAAGGAAAGCACATGTCCATAACAAAGACTGACATACAAATGTTCATAGCAGCTTTATTTGTAATAGCCGAAAACTAGAAACAACTCACATATACATCAACATGTGACTGGATCAACAATTTGTAGTATATCCATAGAACAGAACCTTACTCAGCAACACAAAGGAACAAACTGTTGACACACACAACATTGATGAATTTCAAAAGAATTATGTTAAGTGACAGAAGCTAGACAAAATTGGTGTACAAATTGTCTGATTCCATTTATATAAACTCTAGAAAATGCAAACTAATCTATAGTGATAGAAAGCAAATCAGTGGTTGTTTGGGGAGAGAAAGTCACAGAGGGGTGGGAAGGAGGGATAACAAAGGTGCATGAGAAAACTTTTGAAGGTAATGGATATGTTCACTATCTTGACGCTGACTGAAAGTTTCATGGAGGTACACCTTATGGTGGAGGCCATAACTTATCACAGCGTACCATTTATTTTATTTTATATTTTTTCATTTATATATTTTTATTTGGAAATGTTTATATCAGTGCAGTGAAACTAAATTTTAGAGACACGGGATGTCATTAGTTTGGATATCATTAGTTTATTATAAAAGAGAGACATGGAAATTATTTACATGATGAAAGATTTCAGTACTTCAGTGGAATGGGCAGCTTCACGTGATGCCATTTCAATAGTAATTCATTTCAGTCTACATACTTTCCAAGAATGTCACCATCTCTAAATAAGAAATAATCCTTGTCATCTAGAGCTACTTTGGTGCCTCCGAATTCTAGGAGAAGAACTTTATCTCCCACTTTCACACTAACTGGTTGAATCTCTCCACTCTTTCCTTTAGAGCCCGATCCAACAGCTACTACTGTTGCTTGCAATACTTTTCCTTGAGATTTTTCTGGAAGCATAATGCCTCCTTTGGTTACAGTTTCGGCTGCACTCCTTTCAACCAAAACTCGGTCAAAGAGGGGAAGAGACTTTCTAAATGCCTGTCCTGCCATGACTCCGGCCGCCGCAGCCCACGCTCCACTCTAGCGCCGCCGTTGCAAGCAGAGACCCGCAGTCCCACCCTCGAGACATGTGAACTTGGGATAAGGCACCCGGCGCGCAGGCGCGCTCGCCCCCCCCCGCCCCCGCCCCTCCCCGCGCGAGGGGGCGGCGAGGCAGCACAGCGCCGCGATTCGCCAGGAGGGCCCTGCGCAGGCCCTGACGCGAGGACCCCAAAGCGTACCATTTAAATAAATGCAGTTTGTTTTGTCAAGTATGTTTCAATAAAGCTTTTCTAAAAAAAATACAGGTTGTATATAAATATTATAAACCAGAGTTTCTATAATTAGCTCAAAATCAACTCCATTCATTCACACAACAAATAGTTATCTAGCACCTACTATACGCCAAGCACTCTGCCAGGTTCCAGGGTTACAATGGTAAGCAAACTGACATGGCTCCTGACCTCATGGAGAACACAGTCTGCTAGGGGAAGCAGAGATCAACAAAAGATGCACACAGACACATGGATAATAAAAACTTCACAGACAAGTGCTGTGAAGGAGACAAACACAGTGAGATGACACAAAATAACAGGGAAACCAAATCTGATCTAACGGAAAGGTCAGCATGGCTCCCTCAAGGAAGTGAAATTTAAGCGATACCTAATGGAAGAGGAGGATAACAAGGTGAAGATGTAACTTTCCTCAGAAGAGACACTAACACAAGCAAAGGCTCTGAGGCAGAAGAAAGCATGACCCTTTGAAGGAATGGAAAGAAAGTCAAAAGGGCTAAGGGTCAAAACAGTGTAGACAACACTATTGGTCACCTCTCCAGTAACTATTCCATCTCCTCTTCCTCACTCCTAACAGAATCACACTTGGGTTCCAGCAGCCACCCTCCTCCACACATAGTCATGTGCTTTAGAGGAAGATGACTCCATTCTTGATTTTAGGAAGTGGATACGTTGAGACTTAAGTCAGTCATGGCCACCTCTTTTCTCCCTGCCAGTGATTAGTGAAAGAATGGCATGAGTGAAAGCAGGAAAAGAAGTTATTGCATGCTCTAAACAAGAGATGGTCGTTTGGACCAGGGAGTTGTCAATGGAGATAGAGATTTGCACGGAGAAATAAGGCAGAGCAACGTGTACAGGATGTCTCCTAGGTTTCTGGCTTAGGCAAATAACGACCAATCTTTTCCATATAGTCAAAGCCAGAGAAATATTTTTTAAAAATTAAGAGTCTTATGTTATTCTTAATATATTTCATTTAAATAAATCTAATTAGAACTATTCAAGGATCATACCTAAAACATATCTCATCCTCATGCAGGATACTGGCTTCAGAAGTTCATGCAAACTTATCAAGAATGAATGAGGCTAACTAGATTTTGTCTTACAATACAAATCAATGTTTTCTAAAATTCTAACTTATAATTAACAATCCTGCCTACAAATAACATCAATTTCTGAATATCATTTATTTTGCCTTGCCTGCTTCAAAAAATGATTTAAGCTAGCAAAATGTCCAAATCAATTAAAAGCCAAGCCAAGAATAAAGTAGTCCAAGGATTTCTGACCACTCTTGTGTTATCTAAAAATAATTCCAGAGACATTAGATGGAGGTACCTAATGAATTATGCTCATCAAATTTATCAAATTAGGTCTCATAACAACAGTAGTGAAGGTTCCTATTACACATACCAACAGACCCAGGCAAAAATATAACCTACCTTGACAAGTTGATGAAGTGCCATTTCTGTCAGAAGGTGGTGTACTTGGACTGTTGAAATGACGTGAAGCTCCTCCGTCCTCGCCATCGTTTGTAACACTCTTTGAGTGGCACGTACAACGACGTGACAATGGTACTTCAGCATTTTCGCTTAAGCTTTCATCCGCTGGCTTCCCTCAAAGTGAAAGAACCTCTATTCATAATATTTCTAATTAAACAAACATTAATCATTCTCTGCAGCTAGAGTGAGCAACCACTCGAATTTGCCCAGGATTGGGAGGTTCCCCAGGCTGTAAGATTTTCAGGGCTAAACCTGGGAAAGTACCTGGCAAATCTGGACAAGGTGGTCACCCTATCTGTAGCATCAAATTAGGACAGGAGAGAAACACTTATGCTGTCAGAGACATTTATAGAGAAATGATCATCAATTTACATAACTTACAAAAAGATAATAGTCAAAGATTAATAATGTAATAAAGGCACAACCACTTGAGTATTCGTTGATATTGAGATTCATTAAAATATCAAGCAGGGAGGATTAAAAGAAAGACCAAAAGTATATTCTTAGTTACTGCTATTTCCTTAAATGAATCATTCTGGATAAAAAGTACTTTATTATATTTTTTTCAAGTCCCAATAATCAAGCTGAATATATCAACCAAATACTTACCACGAAGAAGAGACTGTCGCCACGCTAAAGCAGCACAAAGTAAGACTAAGCTTTTCCCACTTCCTGTAGGGCTCTCCAACAAACAATGCTGCTTACTTTTTAATCCTCGGACAATCTATTGACACAAAAACAATAAAAAAAAATCAGTAAACAATTTACTTCATTAGGGTCTGTCTGCATCACAAGTACAAACACAACAAGCAGTAAAGTTGTACTTGAGGGAACATAGCAATAGCAGAAGGGAGAATTAGTATTTCGTTCAATCTAGACTTTATTCCTTTATCTTTCTCCCTAAAATTATGTTGGACTTAAAAGCATATAGGCATAAAAGAAATGAACAAAGCAATTTGTGCCTTAAGGATGCAAGCACCATCATTTCTGTAAAACTAGAGTACACTAATACCTTTGAAGACAACTTAATGGAGGATACTGCTAGAGAGAGTGTAAATCACTACAACCACTTTGGACAGAAATTAACAATTTCTAGAAAAGTTGAAGATACCCAACACCAGGAAGTCCAGTCCTATGTATATATCCAAAACCTCTCCCACAGGAACATAAGGAAACATGCATAAGAAAGTTCATAGCAGCATTGTTTAGAATTGCAAAAGAATGTAAACAACTTAAATGTCTGTCAGAAGGAAACTGGATAAAAAAATTCTGGTACATTCATACAATGGAATACTATACAGCAATTAAAATAGATTAACAATCAATAAGGCTACTTCTTAAAAATAATGTTAAGCAACTAAAAACACTTCTGAACAAATATAGGTACAGTATCATATCATTGTACAAAGTTTAAAAACAGGTAGAGTAATGCTCTATATTGTTTACAGATACATACATATGTAACAAAAGTATAACAACACGTCTAGGAAAGAAAAAGAATAAATTCAGCATACTAGTAATGTTACTTGCAAACAAGGTATAAAGTAAATATGGCAAAATATTAAGATGGAACAACTCTGGAAAGTTGGCTTACTCATTTGTCTATTAATTTTCTATATGATTGAAACATCTCAAAAAATATGGTGAGAAATATAGTATTCTGTGTAAAAGACAGTAAATACTTTGTAGAAAGTAGTAATTCCGTAAAGTAAATAGAAGTTCCAAATGAGCTGAGAATAGTTTTCAGAATATTCTCCTTTGCCTCCTAACCGTATACAGTTTATAGCGATCAGGATTATTTTTCAAAAGGTTACATGTTCTTCCATGAACCCAGCAAATATTTTCAATCCATTTACTATCTGAGAAAATGAATGTAGTCACAGATTCAGTATATGTTATGAATTATCAGCATCTTTATCTTAATAAAGACTTAACTGCTGAAAACTACTTGCAGAATTCATTATAGCAAGCTATGATGGACAAGCTTGACAAGGAAAGTTCATCTTCACCCCACCAACTGTACATTCAGACCATATTGAAGAGTCCTGCTTTCCTGTTTACTTAGATTCCTAACTGCAGCAGAAACGAAAATCAAGACTGAAACAATGCCATTCAAAGAAAACCAGATACCCAACTAGACTAGGACAGAAGTCTAGAAATAAAAAGGGGATTCCTAAATGTATAAACAAAACAAATGCAAGTAAAAGAATCTCCTAGTCTTAACCATCACAGTGGTTAAGAACATGTCTCGGAATCTGACAAATCCGGATTTGTATCCCTACTGTGCCAAAACTGTGGACCAGGAGGTAGAAGTACGAGTTCTAGATCAGGTTCCCACAACTCAGATGTGTTTCCTTGATCATGTCTTCACTTCTCTAGACTAAGATCCTTATCTGTAATAATCCCTAATTGAAAAACTGTTGTAAGGGAGAAAATGCCTTGGCACACAGTAGGTGCTTGATAATTCTGATTTAAAGGTCAGAAGGGTATAATGAAAAGAAGATGGGCTTTGGAGTTAAGCAAGCCTAAGTGTGAGTCCCACTGTGTGAATCACTGAACCTCAGTCTGTTTCTTCATCTGTGCAATGGAGATAAGATTATCTACCTGATAGAGTTTGGACGAAAATTAGCCAGGCATTGAGATAAGAATTAAGTAAGGTAATGGATAGAACGTGCCTAAACTCCGTACTTGACACAGAGGAGGTGATCTACTTTAATCCCCACCTCTTCTAAACCACCTATGCTCAATCTAGGATCAGAGACTGTGCTCTCTTGCTATTGCGTGCAGAAGTCTTGGTACATGACTGCGTTTCTCTGAAGAGAACGTCCGTGGATTTCTCATTCCCAGAACTATATCCTAATAAAATAACTGAAAATAGAGGGGAGACTGATATGCACTGTTATCAACTGAGGACTTCCTTGCAATAGTGAAAAAAAACGGCAAAGTCGACCTGGGGATGGAGGGATGGCTAAAAGAGCAATTCAACAGCTTATGAAGCCAATTATACCCTGACCCCTAGCCTATGTGTTCCCAAACAAGCTAAGAACCACTATTCTGAGGTATTTCCCAGTTCTAATATTCTGTGATTCTATCTGTGCGACTCTTGAGAAGAGATTTGGTGGCCTCTAACCCCTTCACCGCAGCCAATAACGCAACGCCGGCTAGCTCCTCAGACACAGCCTAGAAATCCACCCCGCCCGCAGTCGCCGCCATCCCCCAGGGGATAAAGGACGAGGCCCCGATCCGCCTCCCGCCGCCGCCCCCGCCGCCACGAGTCAGCGGGGGGCCGAGGGGACCCGGGCCCTCTCCCCGGGGGTCGGGACAGGCTCCCTCCGGCCTCCGCGTGCTCAGACCCCCGAGGCCCGGGGACGCGGGCACCCCGACGGCCCGCACGGCGGCCAGGCGAGAGCAGAAGGCTCCCTTCGGGCAGGCTGCGCGCCGCCCCACGAGAGACAGGCTGGCCTGTTCTGAGGAAAACCGAGGCAGCGCTGCCTGGGCTCCGGGTCCCGGGAGAAAAGGAAACGGTATCCGCGAGCACACACGGCGGAGCCTGGCAGAGAGGAGAGGCCCCAACCCTCTCGCCTCCTCACCGGGCTGCCACTCCCCGGCCCAGCGCGGACTCCGGCGCCTCGCCCGCTCCCTCCTCCGCTCTCTCCAGGCCGCGCGCCCGCGCTCTCCCGGACGAATTCCCGCCTCCCGCCCCCTCGACTGCCAGCACCCAATCACCCGCCAGAGCAGAAACCAAGCAACCAATCCCGGCGCGAGGTGAGGGGGCGCGAACCCTGGCCCCCGAGGGAAGCCTCCGCAATAAAAACCAACGCAAAGGATTTGGCGGCCGGGAGGTGAACGCCTGAAAAGCGAAGGACGGTTGCAGACCGCAGGGTTTAAAGGAAAAGTCTTCTCCGTCTTGAGATTTTGAAACCGGCGACTTAACCCGTGCATCCGTTTCCTTGGAAACTCGCAGTCTCATTCTTCGGGTCTGTAGACCAAGCGAAAGGAAACCCTTTGAAGCCTCGCCGGGTTCTTCCCAGAGCGCCGGTCAGCGCCCCTCAGCTCACGCTTCCGACCTTCACGGCGCCCGGGTGTGGCACAGACGGAGGCGGGAACTGCCAGACGCCCGAGCCCGGCCAGGCGACAAGGCTGGTTGACGACTGGCCCCAGAACCTCAGGATGTTCGAGGCCTCCCCGGACAGCGAGTCCACCCAGAGCAACGCTCTAGAGCGCTCCCGCCCCGGCGGCTTCTGCTCCATCAAGGCTCATCCGCCTCTGTCCCTCCTAACACCCGGTTGTTATTCTTTGCCACGAAGTACACTTCAGCTTCCTCGAAGGTAGGGAGTTAATCATGATCTCTCCAAATTGTGATTTTGTCAATTTCTATATAACTTAAGCTTGGCTCCAGTACTAGTGTCTCAAAAAAGCAAAACCTGAGACAGTTTCTCAAGTTTGAGCAACTAGTTTGGGGAGAGGTTTGCTGCAGGGGGAGCAGCGGGAGGAGAGTGGATTTGTTTGCCTCCCTTTCAGTTTTACTGCATCTTCCCAAATTGCAAAATGTACAGTGCTAAAGATAAATTCTACCTTTTAATTTAGTAATCTCAGGCTCAAAAATTTATCCTAAAAGAGTAATCCAAAAGAAAGAAAAAGTAAAAATACCTCAGTTGATAACAGTGCCTACTGTAATCCTGAAAAAAGTCATCAACCTCCCGGTCTAGTAATAGCACCCTATACGGTTATCAGTTTGATCATTATGAAGCCAGTAAAATAATTATCAAAACTAAACAACTTGCAAAAAAAATTTCATATAAAGTTAAATGAAAGAAAGCAGACTCCCTACTGGGTATTATGAATTCCATTATGTGAAAATATATATGCATAAGCAAAGATAGAGGGAAAGTATAAAAAATGTAACTTGCTGTTAAAACAGTGGAATGAAGGATAATTTATCAATACTTAAAAAAATCTTCAAGTTTTTATTCTGCTTTTACAATTTTTTTAAATATCAAATCGTTTAAGTAACTGCTCCAGGGAAAGTACTACGATTTTCCTCCGCTCAATTCCTAAGGCTCTCAACCCACTCGAGCCTTGTGTGGCCATTTGACGTGTGTGGCCTTAACAGAAATGGATACACATAGGCTCTGGAGCCAGACAGTCCTGGATTCCAGTCCCTTGAACTGTTCCTTTCAGGTGAACAGTAGTGAAAGAAAACACAAAAAACTACAAGTTCATTTGATAAAGAATAGGAATGTTTATAAACTAATATTCAAAATAGCTGCACACATCTGTTTTCACTTGAATAAAAAAATCACATTGTGACAAATTTTATAACCTTAACTTAAAATACATGAATATTAACATTTACTAATATAGTTACACATTTTGTTTACATCATCAATGAATGTGATGAAAAACAGCATGTTATTATTTAAACACAGCAGGTTTTGACCAGTCTTTGAAAACTGATCCAAGAATGTGCGCTGCATTTAGTTAGAAACCATTTATTTCAACCTTTTCTGAACTCCTAGAGGTTTCCTACTCACATAAAATATTCCAAAGCCTCAGTTTAAAACAAAACAAAACAGGAGCCGCTGTATTTAATCTTAGAAGCCTACAAAACTGCCTTGTTTAAAAATATGAAAATTCTTACAGTATTTTTCAAGTGTATGCTTTTCTTTTTCGCATCGAAATTACTTAATTGAACATTAAGCATCTGATATCTCAGGGAAAGCCAGCCCAGTATCCTGTTTTTCAGAGCTGACCAGGTGTTTCTGATGCAATCTATGGACCAGCAGAGACCCATTTGACTAAAGAAGAAATAATTAGTCAAGTGTTCTCTAAACATTGCTGCATAATGGAATCAACTGGGGAATCTTAAAAAAAAAAATACTAATGCCTGACTCCCATCCGCAGACATTCTGATTTAATTGGCATGGGTTCCAATTGGGGATCAAGAGTTTTAACAGCTCTCCAGGTGATTTTAATGTGCAGCAAAATGTGGAGCCACCACAATGATGCAAGACACAATAGTGATCTAAATCACAATTAGCCACAAATGACAGATGCCTATAGAGGAGAACTCACTTTTAAAAAAGTTTCTCAAGTTGGAAATACTTTATAGTTTCTCTCTGTTTCTTAAGATCAAATTTATGTTTTTTCTTAAAGTTATAATGACTCTTTAATTAGTAGTGTTCAGAGGGGTTTTATATTGTTAAACACTCAACAGTTTTTTTTCACCCATTAAGTTTAGGTTATTGTATATAATCACTGCTATACACTTATCTATTACGTGTAACAATACACTGAAATTACCTTCTAGGCATCACAGTTTTAAGAACCATCCATAGTTTATTGACTGTTTGAAGCATTCTCCACAGAACCCCTGAATTCAATAGCTGGTTCATATTGGATGTTAATACTTCTGCATATGGTATAAGTTCACTGGCAGAGAGTGGAGTCAAGCGTTCTAGAATCTGTATCGTTTCCATATGTCTTACTGGGACAGCTGAAAATGCTAAAGGGGAAACTTAGCAGTCATAATCTAAATTCTACACAGCTTACCAAATAAGAAGTAACATTGCTCTATGAGACTACAGGCCAAACAAATCAAGAAAACAATGTTGCTCTAAACGTACACTTGCAATCCTAGCCATAGTTTTGGCCATACTTAAAATAAGGACCTTAAGAAAAATTCATTTAGGTGTAGTTATTTCACAAAGAACAAAACATATCTCATTTAAGAAATCACCTTAGTGACCCAAAGACAAGGGTCATTTCCTTGGTGATTCAGACTGATTTTAAAAATTGATTGAAATATGAAAATATACCTAAGTATTGCCTTTGGTAGTCCCATTCATTTGAAAGATTGGAATTTGTTGATACCTATAAGGGTGGCCCCCTTTATAGGTTATAAGCACCCAGAAGATTGCTGTTATTCAATAATATCAATCCTGTGCTCTTCAATAGAACAGACACTAACCACACCTGGCTGTTGAGCACTTGACATGTAGCTAGTCCAAAATGAGATGTGCAGTAAGTATAAAATATACACTGGATTCCTAAGCCTTAGTATGGAACAACAGTAAAATATCTCATTAATCGTTTTTGATATCGAGCACCTGATGGAATAATATATTAGATATATTGGGTTAAATAAAATAGTTATTAAAATTAATTTTGCCTTTTTACTTTAATGTGGCTATAGAAAGTTTAAAATTATATGTTAAAATTATATGTGTGGCTTGCGTCTTATTTCTATTTGACAGTGGTGATCTAGAACACTATCCAGTAACCACAAGTACGTTGCTCTATTGCACGGCACTTATTTCTGACTTCTTTCTATCGACCTTTCACACAACCTGTTTAGTGATATAACGTAGGACCTAGGAGGAAACAGATACAAGCATATCAGAAAGAAATGGTTAAAACTCCTTAAACTCAAAGAGAATGATTAAAATTATATTCACCAAAACCTTATTATATCCCTAGGGAAGTTCTGCATGATTGTAAGATTTCAATGAGCCTAACATCTCTTTGCACTAGTAAAGGGGAAGAAAGAGTATCAATCTACTATACCTTCTTGGAGTTGTTTAGGAGAGTGGTTTTTGGCATTATTAGTCAGGAGCATTTCCCTTAACAGGGCGTCAGTCCCTGTGATGTTTTCTTCACAGACCCATCTTTCACAATGCATAAATGCGGGTAGTTAGTTACAAGGAGACATAGTAAAGCAGAATGCGACCCTTAACAATTTACAGAAAGTCAACTGGATTCTTCATTCTTAAACACAAAACTCATCTCTCTCCTCTCTCCCCCTCCCTGCTCCCTTTCACTGTCAGCAATCCAAAGGAAGTTGCACTTCGTGTGCATGCATACTAGAGTTTGAGAACTTCTATTAGGTAGTTCAGCCAAGGAATCTGCTTAGATCAAGATCCCCAAGTGATCTGATACAGGGAAGTTGGAAACTACTACTTTTATCAAAAGTTCTCAAGCTTTCTTCCACTCTATCCCAACATAAAAGTCTTTCATCAGGAAAAGTTGTTTGACATAGCCATAGTTCTGGAGTTGAGAGGGGGAGGAAAGAAAAAGAGGAGAAAAGAATGTCCATTTGGGGGAGATCATATATGATTTTAAAAAGGCCTCACTCAGAAATTCTGATGACTAGTGGTGTAGCGGTTTGCATACTCTGCTGCAGTGGCCTGGGGTTTGCAGGTTCGGATCCCGGGCACAGACCTACACACCACTCATCAAGCCATGCTGTGGCAGCATTCCACATACAAAATAGAGGAAGATGGGCACAGATTTAGCTCAGGGCCAATTTTCCTCAAGCAAAAAAAAGAGAGGAAGGTTGGCAAAGGATGTTAGCTCATGGCCGGTCTTCCTCACCAAAAAAATAAAAAATAAAAAAATAAAAGAAATTCTGATAGGCTTCTATAGGAGAACATGTCCTCTCCTCCAACCCAATTGACAATCATTGCTATATATGGGTAAAATTCAAGTTGCTCACTTTAAATGCCTAAAATGTCTCAGGCACTTGATGTATATTTTCTCATTTCACCCTAACATTCCTACAAGGTAAGCAATATTGTCTCCATTCTGCTGTAAGGAAACAGGCTGAAAGACATTTATTAATATCCCAAAGTCACACAGCTAAGTGTGTCAGGCAGTCGAAGCAGTGCTGGTGACGCCCACAAGAGGATGCATTTGTCTTCCTTCAAGAAGGGTTAAGGAGGCTCCAAAGGAATGGGAAACCTTCCTTTTTGTAAATCAAATGCTTGTTTCTAACCTTTTGCTTATACCATGGTTTGACCATTCGTGACTATTATTGTGTAATATCAATAATGAGAAAGTAAATGATGATATTGTAAAAATGCCTATTTAGATATATGAGATACCACTATGCTAAGTGCTTGGCACATAAATACTTAATAAATATTTTTGTTACTATACTACTAGTATCATCATCAGAGTTGTAAGTGTAGTAGTAATAATATTAGTAGCAACAATGGTACTTTAGATACAATCATCAACTTCTCATGCAACTTAAATCAAATCATACCAGTGCTTAGTCCCAGTAGGGAGGGCATGACTCAGGGTTGGGAAATCGCCAGGTGACTCATAGAGAGTCTTCAGTGGCCTTCCCACCTCCTTCAGCTCTGCCGGGCTGACCTCACTTTCTCCACCTGGAGGGAGCAGGGTGGGAGCGGAGCCTCCAAGTGAGTCCCCACTGCTGGGTGGGTGGCTTTTGGGTGAGGCCATCCACCTGCCCCATTAGCTGCCCCACCTGACCCTCCTGCAGGACATCTGCGCCCTCAGTCCCATCCCCTTCGGGCAGCTCCCTGGCCTTGAGGAGCCTCTGACCTCTGCAGAGACTCGCTATGGCAATGGTTCAGGACCCCTCTCAGTAATATATTAACACTCAGATAATGAATGCAGCAATGGCTTTTAATGTCCTCTGTGTGTCAGGCTGTGCTGAAGACTATTATCGCCTTCACCTTCCAAACGGCCCCATGGCAGGGTGCGTGTGTGTGTGTGATAATCTCTTAATTACACACGAGTAAACTGAGGTCCTGCTGGCTGAGGTGAGGTGCTCGGCCTCAGAGAGGGGACCCGGAACCTCTGGAAATCTCCAACACCCAACACCTAGAGGAGCTCACAGATCCTTTTCTTTTTCCATTTTCATTGTATTTATTTATTTGTTCATTCATTCATTTTAAACAGTTTTGTTGAGTTGTAATTCACACACCACACATTCACCATTGAAAGGGTGCCCTTTGATGGTTTTGGCTTATTTGTAGATAAGTGCAACCATCACCACGGTCAGCCTGGGGCATTTTCATCACCACAAAGAGAAACCTGGAACTTTAGCTAACTGTCCCCCAACAGTCGGTTTGACCATAACAGTTGGTGTAGTTTGCGATGTCCAGCGACAGCCTCCTCTGGCTCGGCTTGCTGACGCCCCCGGGCCCCGAGCTGCCCCTGCCTCTGCTGCGGCTCTGTGCTGTGTCTTCCAGGCCTGCCCAGCTCTTCTTACAGACTGGCCACTTGGGGCAGGAGTGGGACAGGGGCTTCCTTAAAGTGGCCCAGACCGACCTGATGGAGTTACTGAAAACACGGATATAAAATAGGAGCAGACAGGTGGCCTCTCCTCATCTACTGGAATTCACCTCGATCCCCAAGGTCATGCACACTGTGCCCTAAAATGTCCCCCAGTGGCAGGGTCACCTGACCCAGCATGGAGCCCACAGGCCACACCCTCAGTCAGAGGAGTCCACGTGGCCCGGGTTACACATGTTGCTGCTGCGGTTCTGGCTCCCTGCCTCTGTGCAGGGCCGACTCCCGCAGCCGTGGGCCTTCACCTGGCGGGCATCTCCCACTGTGCTCACCGCTGCTTCTCTGCCCCCTGATGAAGCCTCCTTCCCAGAGTCACGCCCTCAACAGGCCGACAGACTGCAGGGCCTGGCGCTGGGTCTGGATTTGGGGGTGCGGGACTTATGGCTGCAGAGCCATCTCTCCTTCATCCAGGGGCCCTGGCTGGGAGGGAGTGAAGGTGCAGAGAGACCGCTGGGCTCGGGCGGGTGGGGGTCCATGGGGCAGGGTGGGCAGAGGTCCAATCTCCATGCCCACCCATTCCCCACAGCCCTGAGCACCCCTTTCCCTCCTCACCTGATCTGCTGTGCACACAGCGGCCCCAGACGCTGCAAACAGGGAGAATCCACTCCTAATTACTTGCTGTCCATCATGTTACCAGTCCCTGGTGACCCGTCACTTCCCAGGTGGCCTCCAGAAATGTAAAGAGTGGAGGGACCTGTGATGGCCGATTCTCTGACCGGGAGGAGCCTCCCTCCATCGTCGGTCACTTCACCTGGCAGGAACCGGAGTCTCTTCTCCCCAAACGCACGCACCTGTTTCTCTGCGTTGGAACACGGAGCGTCCCAGGATTGCTGACTGTCACCCGAGAGGAGCCGATGGCCTGGCTCCCAGGCCTGGCAGGTGCGAGGGGCCTGGCTGGGACAGGGCCCGGGAATCTGGGGGAGATTCTTGCGAGCTGGAGAGCAAAGTGTGCTCAGGGGCCTGGGAGCTTCTAGTCAAGCTCTGGAAAAGTCCTCCAGGCCCCAGGGCAGAGGTAGAGCTAACCCCCAGAATGGGTGGCCGTTCCAATGGCAGCTGGGTCACAGAGCTTCACTCAAGGGACGTCTCCGAGGGCGTCCCTCATCCAAACTGGGGGCTCAGTGAGGTGGGGGCTTGTTCCCAGTCTAGGCCTAGTGCCTCTGGGAGGCAGGAAAGGAGGGAGGAGGGACGTGGGAGGAGGGAGAGGGAAGAAAGCACTTCCCTGGGTCTTTATGAGGCACCAGGCCACCAGGCTCCACCACCTTCTGGTTCACAGTGGTGCCTGAGGTGTAGGACCACCCTTCCTGGTCTGACAGTTACTCAGGAAGCCTTGGGTTCTCTGGGAAGACAACTGGCCTGGGAATGAGACCATCTGGGGTGGAGTTCAAGCTCAGTCATCACCATCTCTGTGGCCTCTTGACCTTCAGGTGAAGCCCCAGGTGAGCTCCAGGTGAGCCCTGCACAGGGTCCCCACCTGCAACTGTCTGTCCTCTGCACACCCCACGCTCTGCCCAGGGTGACGTGGGCAGAGGAGGGCCTGCCAGCTCTGGCCAGGGAGGAGGCCTGCCCCCGAGTCTCAAGGTTACCATGGAAACAAACAGAAAGGGGACAGGGCTGAGCTCCTCCTCCCTGGCAGCTTAGAGACCACCACGAAGGCAGTGGCCCGTGTGTGCCAACATGTCCACTGGCAAAGGGCAGAGGGCTGCCACTTGTCACCCAGAGGGACAGGGCCCTGGGCTCCCACGACTGTTGAGCATGTTCTGGACGCTTCAGTGCTGCTGATGGGGAGACCTTCTGGGGGGAGGTGTCAGACCGTGGACGTGTTAAAGGTCAGGGGTGTGAAATTACTGCACACGGATAAACCCTGGACACAGTTGCCGAGAAGGCTTTTTATGTTGGCAAACGTGCTTTGAGGTCATGAGTCAGGGTTTTATAGGCCATTTCTTAGCTGGGCCCCAGGAGGGCTGACGGCTTTGCAGAAAGGCGGCGTCATGTTTAATGAACGACAGATGCTATCATCACCCTCCGCACTGTCGTTCTGGTGACAGGACTGTGGCAGCCCCTGTGGACGTGGCCCCGGGTGGTACCTCCAGGCAGAGCCTGGGTTCTGGCCTGGAGTGAGGATCCCTGGACAGTGCTCATGAAGTTTGTACCTCCCTCTGATGTTCCTGCTGTCAAGTCACCGCAGCGAGAGCATCCCTGGGGCCCCTGGTGTCCGGTGTGGCCCTGACGCAGGCCGGCCTTGCAGGATTGGCGGTTCTCCAACGGGACCTGGAAGGGCATCTGTCCCAGGCCCTGGTCCTCCCTCCTCCCTCCTGTCTCCACAGGCATCTGCAGGAACATCCTTGTCCAAATCCCATTCTCCTCGTCCATTCTAATCTTTTGTTTTTTCTCAGCCCCATAATCTGGGCCTGACATTTAGGGGCGAAGGCTGTACGTTCTGCTCTCTGCGGCTCACGCTGATCACGGCTCAGATCTGCCCCAGTCCTGCTTCGTTGCAACAGGATTATTTTTAATAAACAGATTTATTTCTCAATCTGGGAGAAATCACTGCATTTGGCCAAAACAGACATGATTTATGTTTTTAAGATCAGCTCTGCTCTGCTCAAAAAATGTTTAAAGGAAAGATGGGCAGAGACATCTGGGCTCTTAGGGTGAGACTCCAGGGAGAAGGCGGGGATGAGAGGCAACCCAGGACCAGAAGGTGGTTTCCGAGCGGGTCACAGGGCGATGAGTCAAGGAGCAGAGATGCGATGAGTCAAAGCCACAGCTTGAAACTCTAGCCAGGCATCAGCTGCTGTGGTGCTGCTGGAGCCCGGCCCAAGGGGAGCAGGGGTCGGGGGTCAGGGGTGCAGAGGGATCAGGGGTGAGGGGGTGAGGGGGCAGGGGGCAGAGGGGCAGGGGGTGGGGCTGCGTCTGTCTGTCAGGTGTGAGTCAGTGTCCTGTACGGAACCCAGTGCCCAGGGCACCAGCAGGCCTGGCTTCTTCCCTGAGTCCTGGCCAGCAGGTGTGGGCAGGTGAATGAAGCTATGGGGACACTCCTGTCCTCTTCCTCTGGGTGGGAGAAGCACAGAGGAGTCTGTTCAGGCCAGGAGAGAGCTGCTTCAGCATTCTGGTTAGTTCCGTTTTTTTCCAGCACCCCGTGAGTCACACAGTCAGCACGGCATGGACCGCCTCTGACATCCTGCTCTGAGCCTCCCAGACCACCCCCCTAACAGCCTGGTGACATCTCCCGGCCCCTCTGAACAGGGCCTGCTCCAGGCCGCTGCCCCGCAGACAGGTCTCACCGTGGCCCTCGTGGGTGCTGTCCAGAGTGGTCTGTATTTTCTCAGTAGAGCCAGGGAAGGGGCCCTGGACAGGCTGTGGGGACTCCAAGTCCTCTGTAGAAAGTGACTTGGCCAAGCCCTCAGGGGACCCGAGAAGGCCCCAGCTTCTGCCTCAGAGATGGGGCGCTGTTCTCCTTGACACCTCCTGGAACAGGCAGTTTCTCCTCTCCTGGTGTCCTCTTCTCTCTCCTTGTCTCAGCTCACGCCTTCCAGCTGCAGGGGTGTGACAGAGACCTGGACACAGGCCAGGGCTGGGCTGGCTTTCCCTCGGGAACACTTCCGGTGAAAGGGAGCTGTGAGTGTGCGTGCGTGTGTGTGTGTGTGTGCATGTGCGCACATGTATGTCACTTATAAGCATGCCTAAGCCAGCAGTGGCACACAACACACACACGTGCTCATTCTGAGGGTGGGCCCAGTCCCCCTCACGATGCCCAGCGTTTCCCACCGCCTTGACTGTGTCCGCCAGCTTCAGACAAGTGCAGTCAACCGTCAAGAAGAAGAGAGCGCTTGGGTCCCATAGCTCTCCTGAGGGGACCAGGATGCAGACAGTTGGAGCAGAGGCTCCGCACGCATGTTCCAGGAGCGCCCGAGTGTGGCCAGCCTGGCTGCTCCCCACTCAGGAGCCACACGGCCGGACCAAGTTCTTGAGCAGCTCCAGTCACAGCGTCGCATCTGTATGGGGGGCAAGCACCCCCACGAAGCTCGTGTCCTGGCCCTGAGTCCCGGCTGTGGCGTGGCCAGCAGAGCCAGCAGCATCCCCCTCATTTCCTCCCACCGCGTCACCCTGTCAGCTCACCAGGACCATCCGACACCCCCATGGGGTCTACAGGTCACTTCTGGGAGGTGGTCAGAAGGGGAGGTGGTGCAGGTGAAGCACGGCAGGAGCGTGTGCTCGATGCACGGTGGCTGCTGTTACAAGATTTACTGTCTTAACAACAGTGTGTCCGGGTTCTGGGGCCCTGCCGCCCCATCCACAGGAAATGAGTGTGCAGGGGAGAGCTCCAGCCCTTAGACCATCACCTGAACACTGAGCCCCCCAGGACCGACCTGCACCCGCTTTCCTGTCCTGGCAATGTCCCTGGCTGGGCTCCCCATCAATTCCCTGCTTACCCCCGCCCTCCCGTGCTGGAGCTCTCCACCTCCTCTCAGCTCCAAACCCAGGACCACAGCCCTTCCCCCTGCACTAGGTGGGGAAATACTGCCGCCGGGATCCTTCTGGCTCGCGTCTGCCCCTCTCTGGAGACGCACTGGGCGTGCCAGGGGCGGAGGCTGGGTGGGAGCTTGCTAATGCTGAGTGAAACGCAGTCGGATCACAACGCTCCTAGCACAACACTCCTGGGTGCCCCAGCTCCTGCTGCCTGCAGAGTGAGGACCACCCTCCTTCCGTGGCACAAGGGGGCCCCCCAACTTCCCTCAGGTGTAACCTCCTCTGTCCTGACCCTCACCCATCTCCCTCTCACCTGGCGTCTGTTAGCATGACTATCTCTGCTGAGCTGTGAGGCAGAGACCAGACTGCTCAGTGGTGTGTCCTTGGATCCTGGGCCCACTCTGACCAGTGGGCATGTGTCAGGCTGACACTGAATGACTGGTGGGCATGGTGTCAGGCTGACACTGAACGACTGGCGGGTTGGTGGGGATGAGGGGGGAGAAAAGGAGGTTGGCTTTATTTTCCCCTAAGGACATAGAAAGAAGGAGGGGAGGTGGCTTCTGGGCAGGAGCAGACAGCTGTGCTGAGACAGGGACTCTGAAAACAGAATAGGCTCCAGCTGTCCTCTCCTCCTCCCTCCTGTGGTAGCCGGCCCCAACCCTCGTCTAGTGCACCCGTGGCTATTCAGGGGTTCCGTTCACTACGCTGCACTCGTGTCCTCTGGAAGATGGTAATCTATTCAAGTCCCCTGCAGTGAAGCTATCTCGACCTTTGAAACAGATGAAAAGTACACTTTTTCCAAATGTGACTCAAACGATGTGAGGTTCGTGCACAAGGCAGTTCTAAAAGTGGACGGGTAATTACTGGTTCTGCTTCCTGTAATGATTTTGTAAGATCACGCCACACTGCCTCCCCCACAGAGAACAACTAGAAAATCTGTACATAATGCAACCAGCAGCCACTTGACGGCACTGGGGAGTGAACAGCAGCACAGATTCCGGGGGAGTAGTTTGAAGTGAATTCCTGTGGCTTCCAGTCTGGGGCCATGTGCAGTCAGAGCAGGGCATGGGAGGCAGTGGCTCTGGGAAAACCACAGTATTCACAGCCCAAGAACAAGAAAAATGAAACTGGGGGGCTGTGGTTGTTACCGAACCAAGTGGGCCTGCCTCCTGGTGAGTTAAATAAGACTATACCAGTGGAAGTTGTCTCACAAAGTAAACTGTATTTGCAGCAAATAGGAGGCCGTGAGGAATCATTTCCAAAGTCATGGCGTCCCAGAACTAAGGGAAGCAGGAACTTTTATTTCAGTTGGGGAATAATATTCAAAAGGGAGAGGTGAGGGTATTCACTTGCACAGGCTCAGTTGGAGAACATGCTTCCACGTAATGAGGCCTAAGCTCCTCCTGGAGAGATCTTTGCATTAAAAATAAAGCAAAGGTCATGGGCACAGCTCTTGTGGTGAGGCTTGGTCAGTTTCAGGATGGCTGGTGGTTACATCTCCCTTGAGTGCCTCATTTGGTCAGTTTCAGGATGGCTGGTGCTTACATCTCCCTTGAGTGCCTCATTTGGTCAGTTTCAGGATGGCTGGTGGTTACATCTCCTTAACCTACAAAAGGAAAAGAAACAGCTTGGAATAACAGTTAATTGCTTCCAAACCCACCTTTGAGTTTCTCCAGGCACCTAGTCCCGGACATGGTCACTGAAGAGGGAGGGGGATTGCAGGAGGGGAAGAAATGTGCAGGGGAAACTTCAGACTCTGCCCTCACCTTTCTGATGGACTGAGCCACGCATGCGCAAGCCACTCGCTAACAACAGAAGATCTGAACTGAGGCTGGAGCTGCAGCCAGGAGCCAGTTTGCGGTTCAAGACCAGCTGAGATCACTACCTGCTGAACCAAGAGACACAGTCATTGGTGGAAAATAACAGAATCCAGAATTTCCACCACACCACATTCATAATGTCCAGGACACAGTGCAAAATCACCCAACATCCAAAAATCAAGTAAATGGGATACATTATTAAGAGAAAAGAGGATCAACTGAGATAGATCCCAAGATGACCCAGGTGTTGGAACTGGCAGATAAGGATTTTTCTTCATGTGCCATAAAGCTCGGTTATTAGGTGCATAAACAGTCTGTATTATGTCTTCTTGATAATGGACCCTTTTGTATTTCACAACGACCTCCTTTATTCCCGGTCATATTCACTGTGCCTGAAATCTGCTTTATCTAGTATTAGTACAGCGTCTCCAGCTTTCTTTCAACTAGTGTTAGCATGGCATGTTTTTCCAATCTCTTTATTTTTAATTTATTTGTGTTTTTATATTTAAAGTGGGTTTGGGGTAGGCAGCATGTAGTTGAGTTTGCTTTCCTATTCAATCTGACAAATTATGCCTTTTAAATGGGGTTTTTAGACCACTGTCATCTAATGTTACTGCTGATAATAGTTAGATTTGAATCTATCCTGCGATTTGTTTCTTAGTTGACCAATCTGTTTTTTGTTTGCTTTTTCCTCTTAGACTGCTTTTTGTTGGATAATTTAAGTATTTTTTATGATTCCATTTAATCATCTTTTTTGGCTTATTCTGGATGAGTCTTTGCTGTGTGTGTGCATGCCTTAGGGTTTACAGTACACATCTTTAACTTTTCACAGTTTATCTTCAAATAATATCAGACCACTTCATGACGCCTGAACAACCTCACAACAGTACTCTCCCACCCCCACTGCAGTCCATGTTGTCACACGTTTTATTCGACATGTTACATACCCCACAAAAAGTGCTCTCTATCCCTTTCTTCACATAAGGTTTCCATATTGTGTCATTTTCCTTCAGCATCTCTCAGCGCTGATCCGCTGGTGACCGTGAATTATCTCAGCTCTTGTGTGTCTGAGAAAGTTGATATTTTATCTTATTTGTACCCTTTGCTGCCAGGCATACAATCATAAATTAGCAGCTTTTTTTCTCAATACTCTGAAGACCTTGCTTCACTCTGCTCTGGCCCCAGTTCCAGTAAGAGATCTGCCTTCATTCTAACCTTTGTTCCTCTGCACTCAGCAGGTCTTTTTATCTCCTGTCTGATTTCATGATTATCTTGTTATCACCCTATTTAAGCAATTTAATTATGATGTGCCTTCTTCATACTTCTTAGACTTGGGGTTCATTAAGTATCTTGGATATGTGGGTTTATAGGTTTTTTTTTGTTTTTTTTTTTTTTTGTGAGGAGATCAGGCCTGTGCTAACATCCGCCAATCCTCTTTTTTTTTTTTTTTTTTTTTGCTGAGGAAGACGGCCCTGGGCTAACATCTGTGCCCATCTTCCTCCACTTTATATGGGACGCCGCCACAGCATGGCTTGCCAAGCAGTGCGTCGGTGCACACCCGGGATCCGAACCAGCGAACCCCGGGCCGCCGCAGCAGAGCGCACGCACTTAACCGCTTGCGCCACTGGGCCGGCCCCTATAGTTTTTTATTTCTTTAATAAAATATGGAAAATTTTCAGTCATTATTTCCTCAAATTGTTTTTTCTGTTTTCTTCTCTTTCTCTTTCTGGGACTCTGATTACATATATTTGAGGCCATTTGAAGTTGTCCTGCAGTTAACTTTCTGTTCATTTTCTTTGGTCTATTTTCTCTCTGTATTTTATTTTGAATGGTTTCTATGGTATGTCTTCAAGTTCATTAATCTTTTGACGGATTTGCTCTTAATCTCATCTAGTAAGTTTACATTACAGATGTTTAATTACAGACATTTCATCTCTAAAAGTTTTTGGGTCTTTTTCATATCTTCCATATTTCTACTTAACATCATCAGCCTTTTCTTTTTTTTACTGAAGTACTGACATACAATATTATGATAGTTTCAGGTGCACCGCATAGTGATTTGACATTTATATACATTATAAAGTGATCACCATGATAAATCTAGTTCCATCTGTCACCATACAAAGTTATGACAATATTGTTGACTTTGTTCCCCATGATGTAATCCCATCCCCATGACTTATTCATTTTATGACTGGAAGTTTGTACCTCTTATCCCCTCACCTATTTCACCCACCCCCGACCCCCTACATTGTCAGTCTTGTCTCTAACTTCTTGAACATGTGGAATATGATGACAGTAATAACATCCCATCTTTGTCTATGAATTATGTCCTCTGTGCTATTTGTGGTCAGTATCAACTGAGTGATTTGTCTCCTCATTACACGATGTGTTTTTCTGCTTTTTTGCATACCAGGTAATTTCTGGTTGGCTGGTAGACATTGTGTATTTTTCCTTGTTGGAACCTGGATAGTTTGTACTCCTAAAAATATTCTTGAGCTGTTTCCTGGGACAGAGTTGTGTTACTTTGAAACAACTGGAAACATTCAGGCTGATTCTAAGCTTTGTCAGGTGGGATCTGAGTCACCTTTAGTCCAGGGCTGACTGTGTTCCACCACTGAGGCCACTCTGAATACTGGACACAATCTCCTGCCAGTTATGGGGCTTTCCTAAGCCATGTGTGGACTGGTTGAACCCAAACCATTCCTGTCTGTGTGAGCTCCAAGAATTATTTCCTCTAATTTTTTGGTGTTTGATTCTGTAGTGTTGGGTAGTTTCCTCACATGGGTGCACTGGTCATTACTCAGTGGAAGATGCAGTGGGCCCACGGAGAATCTGTGAAGTTCTCTCTTGCTGCAGTTCTCACTTCTTGGGTGGTCTTCCGTATGTGCTCTAGTCACCTCAGCCTCCCAGGACACCCAGTGCCATCTCTTCAACTCAGGGAGAGCTCAGGGGTCCACCTGGGTTCTCCTTCCCTGTGCTGGAGCCTGGAATTCTCTCTCCAGGCAGCAGGGCCATCACAGGGCCCACCTTGTCAGTTCCAGGTCTCTCAGGGGTCACTGAACTCTGCTGCCTGAGACCCACTGTGTGAAAACTACTGTTTCATATATGTTCCCCAAAATTTTCAGTTGTTGTGGGAAGAAGGGTAAATTAGTTCCCTGTTATTTCATCTTGGCTGAAAGCATAAGTATTAAACAAAGATTTTAAAGTGATTGTCATAACTATCCTCCATGAAGGTAAACAAACATGCTTGTAGCAAATGAAAGAGTAGGAAATCTCAGCAGAAAAATTTAAAAAAGAAAATTTTAGAATTGAAAAATACAATATTAGAAATAACAAATTCTTTACATGGAATTTAAGTAGAGCAATAGAAATTAACATGGAAAATAGAAAAAAGAGTGGAAAAATAACAGAGCCTCAGTCACTTTTAGGTAAGATCAAACTTTAATATACATGTGGTCGGCATCAAAGAAGGAATGGAGAGAGAGAATGTGCAGACAAAAATACTTGAAGAAATAGTGCCTGGAATTATCCAAGTGATGGAAGATAGACATTTGCAAATATGATGCTCAACTAACACCAAGCAGAATGAAGACAGTCCCACATAGAGACACATCAGATCAAGCAGCTGGATACCAAGGCCGAAAAGCAAATGTTGGAAGCAACAGAGAAAAATGACACTTCACACAGAGGAGAATAATGATTTGATTAATAGCTGACTTCTCATCAGAAACTATGGGGACCAGAAGAGAATGAGAAAAGAGATTTAAAGTGTTGAGAGAGAGAGAAAAAAAGACCTGTCAATGCAGAATCGTATATCCAACAAAAATATCCTTCGAAAATCACTGTTGAAAGACAGCATTTTCAGATTTAGAGAAACTAAGAGAAATTATTACCAGCAAATCTCTACAATAGAAGATGCTAAAGGAAATTCTTTAGGAGAAGGGAAATTATACCAGAAAAGGAATCTGAGATCCTCAGAATGGAATAAGTAGCTTCAGAAATGGTAAATATCTAGGTAAATGTCAAAGGCTACTCATTTTTTCTGCTTTCTCCTTCTAACTTTTGTATAATACACACAACTTACAGTAAAAACTGTAATATTATGGGGAGGGTAGAAGGATGAATAGGTGAGCATAGAGGGATTTTAGGGCAGTGAAACTATTCTGCATGACACAGTAATGGTGGATACATGTCATCAGACATCTGTCCAAACCCACAGAATGCACAACAGCGAGAATGAACCTGGTGTAAACTGTGGACTTTGGGTGATGATGACATGTCAGTGCAGGTTCGTCATCTGTAACAAATACACCATCCGATGGGCAAAGCTGATAGTGGGGGGGCTGTGCATATGGGAGCAGGGCATATATGTACCAAACACTCAATTTTGTTGGGAAACAAAAACTGCTCTAAAAAAATAAAGTCTTTAAAAAATGATAATATTTTCTTCTGAGGTTCATAAGATATGTAGATGCAGTACATACAGTTACTACAGCATAAAGGATGGGCGGGGTGGCCCAATATGGCTGCACTATTTCCATATTTTACCTGAAGTACTAAAATGTTCATTGTAAGTGGAACAGGAAAAGTTAGAGATGGAGATTGTGAACCCTGGAGAAATGACTGAAAAAAAAAATAGCCAAGAGGACAAAAAATAAAACAATGTAATCCACCACATCACCAGAGTAAAGAAGAAAATCATGTGACATGCAGAAAATGCATCTGAAGAAATTCTACATCCATTTATAAAAGTCCAGGAAAGTAGAAGTAGAGGGAACTTCTCTAACTTGATACAAGGCGTCCCTGAGAACCTGCAGTCATCACAGACAGTGAGACTAAAGGCTTCCCCTGTAAGTCAGGATCAAGGCAGAGACATCCGCTCTCATTGTCCCCAGTCAACACCACACTGGATTCTTAGTTGGTGTGAAATAGCAAGAAAATCAAACAAAAGGCATACAGATTGGAAAGAAAGGAGTAAAACTATCTTTTTTCACAGATGACATGACTGTCTACATAAAAAATCCTTAAGAATATAACAAAAAAAAAAGGCTACTGGAATTCATAAATGAATGTAACAAGGTCATAGGATACAAAGTCAACATACAAAAATCATTTGTATTTCTATACAGTGGCAATAAATGATTGGAAATTGACATGTTTTTTCTTTTGCTTGAGGAAGATGGTCCCTGAGCTCACACCTGTGCCAATCTTCTTCTACTTTGTATGGGATGCTGCCACAGCATGGCTTGATGAGCAGTGTGTAGATCCATGCCCAGGATCTGAACCCGAGAACCCAGGGCCGTGGAAGTGAAGTATGAGAACTTAACAACTGCGCCACCAGGCTGGCCCCCAGAAATTGACATTTTTAAAGTGCAACTTACAATAGCAACAAAAATCATAACATATTTAGGAATAAATCCTATAATATGCCTGTAGAATCTTTATGCTGAAAACTACAAAACACTGATGGAAGAAGTAAAAGAAAACTTCAATAAGCAGGGAAATGGTCTTAGTCTATTCGGGCTGCTGTAAAAAAACCCACAGACTGGATAGCTTATAAACAACAGACATTTATTTCCCACAGTTCTCGAGGCTGAGAGTCCAAGATCAAGGCGCCAGCACGGTCACATTCTGGTGACAGCCCGCTTCCTGGTTCATAGCTGGTGCTTTCTTGCTGTGTCCTCACACGGTGGAGGGGACAAGGGCTCTCTCTGGAGCCTCTTTTGTTATAAAGGCACTAATCTTGTTCATGAGGGCTTGACCCACATGACACAAGCACCTCCCAGAGGCCCCACCTTCTAACACTCTCAACCTTGGGGGTTAGGATTTCAACATGTGAATTTTGGGAGGACATAAGCATTCAGACCCCAGCAGAAATATACAGTGTTCGTGGATTGGAAGACTCAGTATTTTAAATATTAATTTTCCTTAAGTTGATCTATACCAATTACAATTCCAGCATATTTTTGGTAGAAACTATGAAGTTGATTCTACAATTTATTTGAGTAGGCAAAGTAATTAGAATAGCCAAAACAATTTTGAAAAAGAAGAACAAAGTTGGAGGCCTTAAACTACCTGCTTTCCAGACATATTATAACATTACGATAAACAATAGTGTGCTGGTGAACGAATAAACACACAGATCAGTGGAACAGAAGAGAGAATCCAGAAACAGAACCACACATGTATGAGCAATTGATATTTGACAAAGTTGCTAAAATAACTTAATGGAGAAAGAATGGTATTTTAAAAAAGAGGCACTGGAAAAATTGAATATTCATATGCAAAAATATACACCATAATATATAACTCAAAACAAAACAAAACCCCAAAATCCTTGGACCCATGTCTCACACCACATACAAAAATTAACTCAAAGTGAATCAAAGCAGTAAGTGTAAAATCTAAAACTATAAATCTTCTAGGAGAAAATATTCATGACCTTGGATTAGCCAAAGATTTCTCAGGTATGAAACCAAAAGCACACCCATAACAAATTTTGTTTAGTTAAACTTTATCAAAACTAAGAACTTCTTCTCTTCAAAAGACACTGTTGAGAGAAGGAAAACAAATCAAAAACTGGGAGAAACCATTTCTGCAACACACATCTGTGAAGGCTTTTTATTCGGTGTATATGAAGAACTCTTCAATCTGAATAACACAACACACAACCTCGTAAAAAATTGGCAAAAGATTTGAAGAGGCACTTCAGCAAAAATGATACACAAATGGAATGAAAGTACAGGAAAAAATGCTCAACATCATCAGTCATCAGAGAAATTCAAATTAAAACCACAAAGAGATACATGTGTGCACCTTTCAGAATGGCTTAAAAAATTAGCAACAATATCAAGTACTGGCAAGGATGCAGAGCAACCAGAATGCTCGTACACTCCTGCTGGGAAAGTAGAATGTTTCAGCCATATTGGAAAACATTTTGAGAGTTGCTTGTAAAGTTAAAGAAATGTTGACCATGTAATCTTTCTGATCCAGTAATCTTATTCTTGGACATATGTCAAAGAGAATCAAAATGTTACGTTCACACAAAAATCTGTATGTTGATGTTTATAGCAGACTTATTCACAATTTCCAAAAACTGGAAACGACCCAAACAGACAAACTGTAGATATAAATGTTCTTGAGCTAGTAAATAGGTGGCACATCCATCCAATGGAATATTATTCAGTAATGAAAAGGAATAAGCATTTTATATGTGAGACGAAAAGGATGAATATCAAATACAATCTGCTAAGTAAAGAAGGTAAAGCTCAAAAAGTTGTTACATAGTGTGTGATCCCATCCCTGTGAGATTCGGGAAGAAGCAGAACTACTGATAGGGAGCAGATCAGTACTAGAGATAGTGACATTTTATAATGATGAAATGGTCAATAGTTCAAGACATAACAATTAAAAACATATATGCATCTATTAATGGAGCATAGAAATACATGAAACTTTTAATAGAAATGAAAACAGACAATTCAACAATAGTTGAAGACTTCAATACCCCACTTTCAATAATGTATAGAACAATTAGACAGAAGATCAACACGGAAATAGACGACTTGAATAACACTACAAACCAACCAGATCTAACAGACTTCTACAGAGCACTCCATCCAACAACAGAATATACATTCTCAAGTACATAGGGAACATTCTCCAGAACAGATCAAATGTTGGGCTATAGAACAAACCCCAATAAATTTAAAAGCAGAAAAATAATACAAAGTATGTTCTCCAACCATAATAAAATAAAATTAGAAATCAATAGTAGGAATAAATTTGGCAAATTCATCAATACGTGGGAATTAAACAACACATTCATGAATAACCAATGAGTCGAAGAAGAAATCTAAAGGGAAATCAGAAAACGCTGGTTCTTTGAAGAGATCAACACAATTGACAAACCTCTGCCCAGTCTGACCAAGAAAAAGAGAGAAGATTCAAATTACTTGAATCAAAAACAAAAGAGAGAAAACAACACTAAGATATCACCTCACGCCCATTAGAATGGCTATAATCACCAAGCCAAGAAACAACAAACACTGGAGAGGATGTGGAGAAACAGGAACCCTCATACACAGCTGGTGGGAATGCAAACTGGTGCAGCCTCTATGGAGAACGGTATGGAGATTCCTCAAAGAATTAAAAATAGAGATGCCCTATGATCCAGCTATCCCACTACTGGGAATCTATCCAACGAACCTGAAATCAACAATCCCAAGGGCCTTATGCACCCCTATGTTCACTGCAGCATTATTCACCATAACCAAGAAGTGGAAGCAACCTAAGTGTCCCTCGACTGATGACTGGATCAAGAAAATGTGGTGTATATATACAATGGAATACTACTCAGCCATAAAAAAAGACAAAATCGTCCCATTTGCAACAACATGGATGGGCCTGGAGGATATTATGTTAAATGAAGTAAGCCAGAAAGAGAAAGACAAACACTGTATGATCTCACTCATATGTGGAATATAAACCAACACATGGACAGAGAAAACTGTATTGTGGTTACCCGGGGCAATGGGGGTGGGGGGTGGGCACAAGGGTTGAAGGGAGACATATATACGGTGATGGACAAACAAACATGTACAACCCAAAATTTCACAATGTTAAAAACTATTACAACATCAATAAAAAAAAGAAAAACTGAAGGAAAAAAAAAAAAGACAGGACAAGATTACCAACCTTACAGAAACAAAAATGATTATAAACAAATACTATGAATAATAGGACACAAATTAGATACCTTAGATGAAATACACAAATTACTAGAAAAACACAAACTACAAAAATGACTCAAGATAATCTGAATAAACCTATAATAAGTGAAGAGATTGAATCAGTAATCCACAAACTATGCACAAAGAAAAGCCCAGGCCTAAATGGTTTCACCGCTGAAATCTACCAAACACTCAAGGAAGAATTAACACCAATTCTTCAAAAAAAAAAAAAGAGGAAGAAACACTTTCCACTACATTTTATGGGGCTAATATTACCCCGATACCAAAGTCAGACAAAGATGTCACAAGAAAGCAAAACTACAGGGGCCAGCCTGGTGGCGTAGAGATTAAGTTTGCACGCTCCACTGTGGCGGCCCAGGGTTCACAGGTTTGGATCCCGGGTATGGACTGATGTACCGCTTGTCAAGCCATGCTATGGTGGTGTCCCATATTAAAAAAAAATAAATAGAGGAAGATGGGCACGGATGTTACCCCAGGGCCAATCGTCCTCCACAAGAAGAGGAAGATTGGCAACGGATGTTAGCTCAGGGCTAATCTGCCTCACCAAAAAAAAAAAAGAAAACAAAACTACAGACTAATATCTCTTACCAACATGGATGTAAAAGTCCTCAACAAAATACTAGCAAACTGAATGTAGCAATATATAAAGAGAATTATACACCATGACCAAGTGGGATTTATCCTAGGGATGCAAAGTTGGTTTAACGTCCAAAAACAATTAATGTAATACATCATACAAATAGAATGAAAAACAAAAAATCACAAGACCATCTCAGCAGATGTAGGAAAAAGCATTTGACAAAATCCAACACGCTTTCACGATTTAAAAAAAAACTCAATAAACTAGGAACAGAAGGAAAGTTCCTCAATATAAAGGGCATCTACAAAAAATCTCCAGTTAACATCATACTTAATGGTGACATACTGGATAGTTTCCCTTCAAGATTAGGAACAAGACAAAGATTTCCACTCTTGCCATTTCTATTCTAAATTGTAGCGGAGGTTCTAACCAGGGCAATTAGGCAAGAAAAAGAAATAAAAGGCATCTATATCGGAAAGGAGGAGGTAAAACTATCTCTATTTGCATGAAGTGATCCTGTATATAGAAAACCCTAAGGAATCTACCAAAAAACTATTAGAAGTAATAAATGAGTTCAGCAAGGTTGCAGGATACAAGATCAATATACAAAACCCAATTGAATTTCTATACATTTGCATTGAAAAACCCAAAAGTAAAATTAAGAAAACAATTCCATTCACAATAGTATCCAAAACCAGGAATAAATTAACCAAAGAAATGCAAAACTCATGCTCTGAAGTTGATTCTAAATTCATACGGAATTCTAAGGCAACAAGCTACAGCTAACAAAACAATTCTGAAAAAGAAGAATAAATAGTGTAAGACTCATACTTCCCAATTGCAAAAGTTACTACAAAGCAACAGTTGTCAAGACAGTGTGGTACTGGTACAAGGACAAACATACAGATCAATGGAACAGAACTGAAAGACCAGAAATAAACCTATACACCTATGGTCAACTGATTTTTCACAAGGGTGCCAATGGTGCTGTGACAATTGAATAGCTATATGCAAAAGAATGAAGTTAGACCCTAACCTTATCCCATAAGCAAAAGTTTACTCAAAATGGATCATACACTTAAATTGAAGAGCTAAAACTATAAAACACTTAGAAGAACACACAGGCATAAATCTTCATGACCTTGTATTTGGCAATGGACTCTTAGATCTGACAACAAAAGCAGAAGCAACTAAATAAATGAATAAATAAGTTAAACTTCATCATCAAAATTAAGGAACATGAGAAATGTAAAGTTCCTGCTTTAAAATTTCATCAGGGGCAAGCAACTAATTCAAATGGAATGCAGTCATCTAAAGGACATCTTTTTAATGAGAAATGCTATTACTAAAGGAGACTTGGGCTGTTTTAAATGATATTTAGCGCAAAGCAACAAGGGAGGTATTTCAGCAGGTGACTGCTTCCACTCCCATCTATAAATTCTTCCCCAGTGACTCAGTGCCCTTGCCTGATCAGTATTTTATGTTGATGACAAATCTCGCACACAACTCACTTATCATTGCTTGAAAAACTTACAAGAAGTGCTACTGTTTAACAAAACTGAAAAAATACATTTTGTCCTTTATGGAAAATAAGGAAGAAAGTATCAGGAAAGGAAAGAATAATTTAGCCCAAATACTTGGTAAGAAACAGGAATACAAAAACAAATAACCAGAAATTGCTAGTATATGTATCAGCCATCTCAGAAAGAAGAAACAGGCCACTTTATTTCCTTTAAGGCCTGACATTTTTCTCTCTGCCCTTTTCCTACACCCTCCATTGTGTGGTCTCTAAGCAGCCCTACTGCGAGCAGCTGTAGACGCTAATTCGTGGTTCACTGAGGTGTCAATTGAGTCTTAAACCAAGGAAACAACAGCTGCAAAACAATACTTGGCTCTGGTGCAAATATTTTCAAAGGTAGACTAAAGTTTCAACTGTTATTTTAGATAAACAAAACCCCAAACCATAACCTTCCATCAAGTCACAAAACAAAAGAACACGCGGCCGGAGTTTAATTCATTGCGTAGCGACATTTCTCATCTTGTTGCCACTATTTAGACAGGCTTTCAGGACTTTACCTTGACAAACGACTTCCTTCACTAGATGAAAAACTAGCTTCCGAAGCGATTTTGTTAGTTGTCTTTGTCTTGAATGTACCGCTGCCAATATTCAAACCTGTGAGAAGCACAAACATGGAGAGGGAGTGTCAGCCACCACGCAGCAACGAGTGAAGAAGAGGGCTCACAATAACTTTGGTGAAACAAATGTCAACAGGGGAAGATGCTGCTCAAGCCACAGAAGGCAGGGAGCTTCTGAGGCAAGGAACATGTTGATAGAACTCTGAAAGGAAGTGGAGCGTTTTCCGGTGATACTTAGAAGCCACAAAAAATAAAAAATAAAATCATTCGAAGAGCTCTATTCCAAATGACCACGATGCACATGTGAGCACACGGGTCTCTACTACAGCACCATGCACTGGATAATTCACCTTGTTATAACACATGGGCAGCAAGGGATCATCAAAATAATGGGTGCTGGGAACCAGGTCTCAGAAATAACTGACACCGCTGGATGACAGTTACCCACCCCACCCACCCTTAAGCCCTCTGCCAAATCCTCTGTTTTTCCATCTCCCAGGAGAGACTGAATCTCCATTGAAAACCATCAAGGCCACTCTTTAACCAGCCTGAAAAAGTTGATGGGGAAGATGCACAATCCACCTCTTTCCTGGAGCCAGGGGAACCAGACTGTTCCCATGATGCTATCAGCGTGCAGGGCAATCCTTGACCTCTGCCCCCTGGGTGACTTCAGCCTTGGATGTTTCTGTTTCAAGTCTGATTCTTAACTGGCAGTCACCTGAGATCACGGATAGAGAGTGCATGGGTGTCTCTGCAAAAGGCATTTGCTGAGTTTCTATCCTGTAACCTGCTTGCCTGCATGTAACCTCTGCAGCCAAGCCATTCTCTTAACAATGTGTCCGTGCTCAGCCTGAAGAGGGTTTCCATGTGCTTACCAGCATAAGGCCTTTTCAGACATGGAAAAGAAGGCGCAAGGTTGCAGTGGCTTTCCTTAGTGACAGGTCCAGAGGCAGAGACCTAACACATCTGATGCAGAAAGTAACTGAAACATGCACTGCTTCTTCAATAGTCAGATTTGGGGTGGCTCCTGAGTTCAGGGTGCCCATCCTCACCACTACCTGTAACAGCAGTAGCGGGGTACGCTAACCACGGGGTACGTGGCTTCCATTTCCCTCCACCCTGCCAGCCTGCCTCCTGCTTCTCTTTGGAGCTCAGAGAAGTCCCCAGGATCAGAGTGAGAGCGAGAGAGTGAGAGTGAGAGTGAAAAGTATTGTGTGAGCACACGTAAACTAAACGCCAGAGGCCGTATCTGACCTCAGAGACGGCTGACACCACCAGAAGGACTTCTATGATCCCAACGCAGGAAAATGTGGAATCTTGCAAAGCACATAGTGTAAATTTGAGTGTGGAGTGAGGGAACTGAATCTAGGGGTGCTTGATTATACAACCTATAAAGTATCGCTTATGAATAAATTAATAAACAAATACATTAATCATTAGTATATTAATAGTACCAACATTTTTTTGTGTGTGTGAGGAAGATGAGCCCTGAGCTAACATCCATGCTAATCCTCCTCTTTTTGCTGAGGAAAACCGGCTCTGAGCTAACATCTATTGCCAATCCTCCTTCTTTTTTTCCCCAAAGCCCCAGTAGATAGTTGTATGTCATAGTTGCGCATCCTTCTAGTTGCTGTATGTGGGACGCGGCCTCAGCATGGCTGCAGAAGCGGTGCGTCGGTGTGTGCCCGGGATGCGAACCGGGCCGCCAGTAGCGGAGCACGTGCACTTAACCGCTAAGCCATGAGGCCGGCCCCCAACATTTTTGATATACATCCAAGGGACTACAACTTATGTCAAATTTACTCATCCTTTGAACTTGTCCGATTAACTATCCATATAAAATAAACTTACCAAACATAGATGTGTGGAGTCACTTTCCAACCACGTGTGTCTGCTAACTGGCTGTAAGGCTCCGAGGGAGGTGCTACTCTCTTGTCGCCTCCTTTTGTGAAATGAGGGGGTTGGATAAATACTTTCTAAATCTCTCTGGATTCTAATTCTGTGACTCAAATGTGAAGAAAGTGGTGAAAAGCAAACGGTTAAGGGCTCACGAGTGCTACATCTTTCCAAAGTGATGAAGCCCTCCATCGGGGCAGAGGCCCTGCTTCATACCTCAGCCAACTACAATGTCTCACATTCGCGGAGTTCACATAACACCCAGCACCACCGCGGCCAGCAGTCGCCGAGGGCTGCTCTCTAACAGGCCCTGTGCTGGGCATTTCGCCTGCAGTGGCTCACTGAATCCTCAAAACAACCAAAATAACAGAATTTTGCAGCAACCAATTCTAACACTAATATTATCTAGGAAATAGCTCTCTGAAGACAGACAGCTAAGTCTAATGCACCATATGTCCCTCGAAAAAATGCCTGTCTGATATAGACATCTTTGAGACAATTGGGAAATCTGGATATGGCCTGGGAATTATGTGATGTTAAGAGATCACTGTTCATTCTGATGGGTGAAATTATGGAATGGTGGTTTATGTAAGGATAAGGAAGTGACTAAGGTGTACTTCCTTCTGTATGAATCCATTTACTTGCACAAAGGGAGCTGAAGTGACATACTAAAAAAAAGGTGTAATAAAATAAAAACCAATGAAAATAATAAAAATGCAATAAAGTATACGAAAACAAAGAAAATTACAATTAAAACAAAAATCCTAGATTGAAGGAACTACACTTAAGCTTAAAATTTAGCTTTACTGGGATTTACAGTCTTTTCATTTAAAAAACCCAAAGTTTTCCAACATTCTGGTGAGGGAAAATAGCCCAGGATGATGTTCCCCATTGATGATTAAGAAACTGGAAGATGTGGGAAAAGAAAGAATTTGGGGCGTCTCCTGTGGTACTTAGCGACAAGTTACTATCATGACATGCCAGGTATAATCCAAGGGCCTGTAAGGACCATCGCCATGCCAGGGCTGGCACATATCCAGGAGGGAAGACTCTTCCAAATTCTTGTTTGTTAAGGACTGAAAAAGTACTGGCTGATTCTGATCCAGTGATAGCTTATTACAAAGCAAACTCCAGAAACTTTCAAAGAATGACCACCCTTCCCTGAGCACAGCACTAGCTGCTGCCTTGGGTCACCTAGACACTGGCTGTGAGTGCTGAATCTGCTCACTTACCAGACAGTTGTGATGCAGAAGCATCTGCCTTTTGGAACCTGTCTTCAGTTTGATTTGTATTATCCTGAAGGGTAGACCACTTCAGCAACTGGTAGGCTTTTGTTTCTACAGATTTAAAAAAAGGCACAGATAACTGGATATCCACATGCAAAAGAATGAAGTTGGACCCTTACCTTATACCATACACAAAATCAACTCAAAAAGGGTTAAAGACTTAAACATAAGACTGAAAACTATTAAATTCCCAGAAGAAAACATAGGAGAAAAGCTTCAGGACATTGGTTTTGGCAACGATTTCTTGGATATGACACCAAAAGCACAGTCAACAAAATTAAAAATAGACACACAGGACTATCTCAAACTTAACTTTTGCATGTCAAAGGAAACAATCAACAGAGTGAAAAGGCAACCTACACAATGGGAGAAAATAACTGAAATCATATATTTGAAAACGGGTTAATATCCAGAATATATAAGGAACTTCTACCACTCGACAACAATAACAAAAATCAAATAACCCGATTAAAAATGGGCAAAGTGCTTGAATAGACATTTCTCCATATACAAATGGTCAATAAGCACATGAAAAGATGCTCAAAATCACTAATCACCAGGGAAACGTAAATCAAAACCACAATGAGATATCACCTCACACCCATCAGGATGGCCACTATCAAAAGAACAGAAAATCAGCGTTGTGGAGGATGTGGACAAATCGGAACTCTTGTGCACTGCTGGTGGGTGTAGCTATTAGGGAAAACAGTATGGAGCTTCCTCAACAAATTAAAAATAGAATTACTATATGATCCAGCAATCCACTCTGGGTATATATCCAAAAGAACTAAAAACAGGATCTCAAAGAGTTATTGGCACACCCTTGTTCATCACAGCATTTTCCACAATGGCCAAGAGGTGGAAGCAACCCAAATGTCCATCAATAGTTGAATGGATAAAGAAAATGTGGCATGTACATACAATGGAATATTATGCAGCCTTTAAAAAGAAGGAAATCCTGTCACATACTACAGTGTAGATGAACCCTGAGGACCTTATACTAAGCGAAATAAGCCAGTCACAAGAGGCCAAGTACTGTATGATTCCACTCATATGAAGTAACAAAAGTGGTCAAAATCATAGAAACAGAAAGTGGAAAGGTGGTTATTAAGGGCTGGGAAGAAGGGGGAGGGAGTATTAGTGTTTAGTGGGTATAGTGTTTCAGTATTGCAAGATGAAAAAGTTCTAGAGATCTGTTGCACAACAATGTGAATATACTTAACACTACTGAGCTGCACACTTAAGAACAGTTAAGATGGTAAATTTAAAGTTATGTATTTTTTACCACAATTAAAATAAAAAGTAGAATTTGTCCATGACAATTCAGGTTTCTGCCTGTTGTCCCAGCATAATAATTAATAGAGTTGTCTTTTGTTAATCAAAAGTTTCCTAATTTAGACAATAAATTATATGGTGACGCTACTTAAGAGACATATGAGCCAAATGCAGTGCAATGGCACAGTTTGGCTACTCATCAAAAAACATCAACTGAAAAGATATCTGCTTGGCTCCTGACTGAACACTGATTGGATATATGATATTGCTAAATTGTTATTAACTGCTTTAGGTGTGAAAAAAATACACAGAAATACTGAATTTTCTACTACCTAGAAACAAGTTTCTTGAATTCCTCCTACGATGTTAACACTTTTCAAATGCATGCAAATTAGTTTTTTGAACTGTCCCTTTTTAGAAACTCTGAAAACAAACAAACGAAAAACAATTTAGTTGAACCCAGGTTTCAAGACTCGAAGTCAAGTTGTATGAATGTATTTGAGGTGGCCAAATTCTAGTCATTATTTTGAGTGGGTCTGTGGATAGGTTCAACTCACAGTAAAATGGTTTCTCTCCAGTCCAGGCCTTGCAGAAGCGGCTACAGGAATGAATCAGAAGACACATAACTGACTGCCTTGGTTGGGCAGCTGGTCCTCTGCAGCACGCGCTGCCCTGGCCCTCAGGCTTGCACATTCGAGTGTGGGGTCTCTGGGCTGAGTGAGGGGCGGGAAGGTCAGGAAGGGGAGGCGGCAGCAGGATGAGCTGGGGGACCCACCGCTGAGAAAATCTAACCAGGCTCATCGTAGGGACAGAGAAGAGCATCTGCAGGGAGCAAAGCCAGGTGCCCCAGAGGGGTCAGCAGCAGCCTGGGCACCCACAGGACACCCTTACCCTGCAGGACTGTTAACAGTGTCTGCTGTAAGTTAAAGTGGGGAAGACTGTTGGGAAAAACAATAAATAATGATCACGTAAAGAACCTGAGAGACACAACTTTCCCATTACCTCAAGGCTCAAGGATGCCTGGATGAAAGAGAGGCTGGAGAAATAGAGTTTTAGCACAGACATAACAAAACAGCATCCACGTCCACATCTCCAACATGGCCACAAACAAAAGGACTCCTGCTGTCAGCACCGGAGGCTGGCAATCACTGCTTTCCTGCTTTTGCTGGTTCAATTTAAGAACTTAACCATGAGCCCCTTATTACTGGATTAAAACTACCGTCACACTGACGAATACAAATGTAACATCTTGCCCTACTGAGAATCAATCAAGATAAAAATAAGTACTTAAAATGAGCATCATATTTTGAAATATTAAATGCTATATAGTTAAAATATGTACAGATCAGGGACTCAACTCTGAAAATAATAAATCCTAAGGCAACACTTTTTAACATTGCTGGATTGTGATATTAGTTGGGCAAACCTGAACTAGTATTTTGACAAATTTAATAAAGAAAACACCAGATGTCATGCATGCAGAAGGGGAAAGTACTGTTTTGCATAACTTGTGTATATGTGTTGGGTACTGGCCTAGGACAGAAAGTGTTTCTTGCTGTAGATTAGTCCCACTGTCCTAGGACAGCATCATAACACTCTCCTGTCAGTCCTACTACCTATATTACTTCAGATTTGTGGTAAGGTACTTTTGGGAGAGGAGAAGTATCAATAAAATCAAAGAATTCTAAAAAGGTAAGGAATCACTGTAAAAGAGGTAAAAATGTTCTGTTTTGTTTTTATTCTATAAAGATCAACCAAAAAGTTTTTCAGCTTTTAGGATACAAGTCCAGATCATAATGACCATATGCTATTTCTGCACTCAATTATACTGACTTGGTCAAGGAAAAGAGAGCAAAGATAAAAGTTAAAAAAAAAAAAGAATAGGAAAAGAAAAAAAGAGTAGCTTCTTGGTAAACAAAGGCTCCTGGCAGCTGGAAGCTGGAGTTAGGCTTTCCTCTCATCTATTGTTGTGAGGTAAATCATCTGACTCCAGTGAGCTGGCTCTCCTGCTCCTCAGAAAACACGTGCCTTTTATTTTTAGGAGAAGATTTTCGTGAAAAATATAAAGCTAGTAGTTGTGAGTTAATTTCACATTTGGGAGGATTAAGTATTCTGTCCAAATATAGGACAGTACGGATATTATCACTGGTCTGAGTCTAGCAAAGGAGGAATGTGAAGTGAATTCACATTAGCAGCAAGGGACCATTTTATTTTACCACTCTGGAAAAGAAAGGCCATTTCCATGTTCCACACACTTTCCATTCTGGTTTCCTTCTCTTCCTTCCTCTTATTCTTTTTTTTTAATTGAAGTATAATCAACATACAGCATTATATTAGTTTCAGGTATGCAACATAATGATCCAATATTTGTACATATTGTGAAATGATCACCACAGTTAGTTAACATCAGTCACCATACATAGTTACAAAGTTTCTTTTCTTGTGGGTGAGGAATTGTAGGATCTACCCTTCCCTTGCTTCTTGAAGGACTTGGACTCTGTAACTGGCCTTTCCCTTCAAGGCTGCCCTGAGTCTGCTTTCAACCGTACACAGTTTTGGAGGGATGTAGCTTGTCTCTCCAGTCTCGTTCTCCCAGAGCCCACCCCGCTTCCCAGCCATAGCTCCTTACTGGTATTTGATCTTTAAACCTTCTGTAGCCCTTCTCTAAGCGGAAAGTCAGTGAAGCTCACCCGGACAATTTTTATCTGGGACATAGCCGCCCTGACCTAAGTAATAGAGGGTTGGCAAAATCAAGCTGAGGACTGCTGGGCACATGGCCTGCTCCCATCCCCGATGCATGCTTCCTCGTGTGGTTTAAGGGCAAAGTGAAGTTTAAAAGGTGAAAGGATTAAGTGTATTCACTTGGAGGAAGAAACACTAACTGAGGCAGGACCAAGACACCAAACCAGCCAGAGGGGTTGGAGCAGGCGGCAGGTGCTGCTGTCTAACAGGAGGTCTGTGTCGGGCAGCAGATGCTCAGAGCTGTGGTCATTCTCCCATGGCATGTATCACACCCTCAGTCACCCCTGTTTTAGTCAGAAGAGCTGCACAAAACATTTGAAGGACTGGGAAACAACCCAAAAAGGAAAAACAAAATTAAGGTTTGGTTAAAAAATAACAATGAGAGGATAAAGGCTACATAGCCTGCGTAGAAACAAGGGAAGAGGGTTTAAGAACAGAAATTGCATAGATTGGACAGGGCAGGATTATAAATGCAGATGCTCTGGGGCCAAGCAGGTAGCACAGAGAAGTGAGTCTGGCCAGCTGGAGAGCACATGCCTGGCCAGGGGGGACAGCTGTTCTCCGGCTACAGCCAACTGCTGCCAGGTGGGAAAGTGGGCCTAGTCTTGCCAGACTCCTGCCTTTCTTAAAAAAAAAAAATGCAACACTGCACAGGCCAAACAGAACACATTGGAAACCTCGAAACTAGATGGTGGTGAGCAATTTTTTCTGTGTTCCCTAAAAGTGGCACAAGAACACTCGGAGAAAAACTTCAGCCAAGGGATATAAGCTAGATGTTAGCAAAAGCTTCCGTAGTTGACAGAGCTGAGAGACCCGGGAACACACTATCAAGGCAGGCTGCAAGAGCTGTGTGGAGGTTTTTAAGTAGCTGCTTGTATCAAATAGACCAGGCTTCAGACTCTTTGGAGGCAAGAGTCTACGTCTTGCTAGGGGCACTCGAACAATTCAGACCTCCTCCTGGAAAAGCCTAGAGGTCTTGGCCAGGACGCCAACTTCATAAGTCAAGTAGGCAAAGCTACGGGCATGAAGTTTCTGGTAACTCAGGCCCAGGCTCTCCTAGAAGGAAGAAGGATAGTGAAGAATCAAGCAGTTCAAAGCTGCACTGTATTGCCCTGCAGATTTATAGTTACGAAATGAATGAACGAACAAAAGAGCAAAAGTAACAAGTCTAGAGTTCAAATCAGCCTGCTATAGACAAGTGGGGGCCGAGTTCCTCCAGTTCCAAGGAGAAAAGACTTGAGTCTTCTCAACTGCAAGTAAACCCTAAGTCTGCAAATTCGAGGACTAGGTAGCCCCTTAAGGCTTTACTTTCCAGCCTGTGACTGAGAACTCCAGAGAAACGTTTCCGCTCATTAGTCATGTCAAACTCTCAGAAAATTATTGAGAAGTGCGTATAATTAGATAAAACAAATATTTCTAAAGAATACAATTATTGTCAATTAGAATGTTCTGGTACACACAGAAACAAATATATCTGCATGCTCAAGCTTTCAGTTCTGGATCTCTCAGTCAAGCATCTATTATACACTCAAATCTGTGTCAAGATTTAATTTAAAAAGTAGAAAATATTGCAATTTAAAACATAAAATAAAGGAGTCCAGGGGGTTAAAATCCATCCTTGGCTATTAATTCCAGACTGATGACACAAAGAGATAAATATGTTTTTCCCTACTTTGTTACATAAGCCAGCCAAACCCAATCATCTATCTTCCTACAAAGTGGTGAAGAATCACTGAGATTGTTTTTTTTTTTTTTTGGATATGCATTTCGTGTCTAGAAAATGGAAACAGCCAGAGAAGGAAAGCGAAAACATGCTGAATAAAGGGAGATAGGAGAGAGATGATGTTGAGGAGGGAAGAAAGAAAAAGCCTCAACTTCTTATCTTTTATTCTCTTTTATATGCAAATGTACACCTGCTAAAATACTTCTAAATCTAGAAAGAAAAAGAAAATATTTGATGAAAAAGTGCTTTTAACAACTCATTACAAGAACCAGAGAGAGGCAGGGTTCACCAGCCTCTAGGGGTGTCTCCAGGCAGAGAATCTGCCTTTGGCTTGCGCAGAAATCCCTAATGAAAGAAAGAAAAGTTGGGCCCGGAAAAGGAGTAACAAAGGGAGATGCAAACAATACCATCACTACAAATAGAAAAACAACCTTGAACCAACAAAGAACTGGGCATCTTTGAGTAAGGAAGGGGAATTACTATTCCTATAGGAAGTATGTAGAAATTTAAAAATTAAATTTGAAAAGTATTTTCTGTCCACTGAGTTTCCCAGTGCTGTTACTTTTCACATATTTCTACACCCATGCAAATTTTTTTCCACACTGTTACTAGATGTGTTGCTGATGCAGCAAACATAGTCATTTTTGTAAAATAAAATAAAAATTGTGACATATATTTCTAAAATTAATTCTAAAGATAAATATTATCACTGAAAATCCAGAAGTCATTTGTCTAGTAATCTGCTCAAATGAAAACAAGAAAATATTAGGATATGGGTGCCTTCACAATTCTGAAAATACAGAAAACTCATCTATATTTAGGATTTTTTTCAAAGGCCATAAGTCAATGTGAACCTGAAATACATAGGTTGGATCCATGACGAGAATCACTTTTCATGTCCAGACTTTCTGCAATAAACTCCACTCCCCCAGTGTTGTGGGCCTGTAAATCTATTGCCAAGGTTTCTCTGTGCTCTCAGAGACTGCTGATGTACAGAGAAGAGAAACTCCTACTTCACATGAGTTGCCTGAAGCTGCTTCAGAAAATAAATATTTAGGGGCCAGCCCTATGGCATAGTGGTTAAGTTCGGCATGCTCCGCTTCGGCAGCCTGGGTTCGCAGGCTCGGATCCTGGGTACCAACCTATACAACTTGTCAGCCATGCTGTGGCGGCGACCCACATACAAAATAGAGGAAGACTGGCACAGATGTTAGCCTAGGGCTAGCCTTCCTCAAGCAAAAACAAGAGGAAGATTGGCAACAGATGTTAGCTCAGGGTGAATCTTCCTCAGTTAAAAAAAAAAAATTTACATCACATTCTTAATTTCTACGGAGTAATTCAACAATTACACTTGAAAATAAATGTCAGGCTTGTAACTGAACTTTAACGAATGTTCCAAAACTGAACTGAACAGTTCCGCTGGTATTACTTCATATGTAAATTTATAACCATAGTGCCTGCCACTTAACATTGTTCAGCCATGGGAGGGGAATTTTTAACTCTCCAAGTCATGCAATCTTGAACTTTTCAAAGATTGAGTAATCTTGATCAGGAAGCTATATTTTATTGGCATAATTAAATATTTTTAAAAACAATATTTTTAGCAATTTGCATTCAATGATTTATATAATGAGAAGAATCAGAAATAAAGACAATAATATTATCATTAGCATTATAGTAGGGTCAGGAATAATCAATGTATAAGATGAACTAGATGTTAGAAATGTAAAATATGAAGAAATCTCTCTTCACCCCCTACAGTGGGTTGAATGATGTCTCCCCTAAAATTCATGTCCACCCAGAACCTCAGAATGTGACCTTATTTGGAAATAGGTTCTTTGCAGATGTAATTAGTTAAGGATCTCAAGATGAAATCATCCTAGATTTGTGGTGGGCCCTAAATCCAATGACAGGCATCCTGACAGGAAGAGTGGACACAGAGACAGAAAAGAAGGTGATGTGCTGATGGAGGCAGAGACTGAAGTCAAGCTGTCACAAACTGAGAGCCACCAGAAGCTGCAACAGGCAAGGAAGCCTTCTCCCCTAGAGCCTTCAGGAGCACGGCACTGCTGGCCTTTGGTTTAGACTTCTGGCATCCAGAACTGGGAGAGAATACATTTCTGTTGTTTTAAGTTTGTGGTACTTTGTTACAATAGCCCTAGGAAAATAATACACTTCATGATCCTCGATTTTATTAAAATATCTGAAGCCCAACCTCTTCTCTCCCCACTTGAGTCTCTTGCATAAAATGAAGGTGTTTCACAACATGACCTACAAAGGCTCTTTCAGCTTTGAGACCCCCTGCTCCATGGTTCTCAAACCTGGGGAGTCACCTGGGGGTGTTATAAAAGACTGATGCCTGAGCCCCACCCCTAGAGGTTCTGATGTAACTGGTCAAGGGTGTGGCTGGGGCATAGGTATCCACCCAGGATTCTACTGTCAACGACCAAGGAGAATTTCTCTAGGCATTTATGAATTAATTTCCTTGAATGCAGGAGCAACCAATCGAAAACACTCTTCAGAAAGGTGCCTTTCATTCTTTACTGACCATGTTAAACAAACACCACCGCCCTGTAATGTCATGAGTGAAGACGCTTTGCTGTAGCAGCAAAGGGGAAGCCCCAGCAGCCTGACATCTACCACAGAGACAGGGCCACAGGGACTGCAATGGACAATCCAGCAGCATGAGATGGTTCCCCTGGTTTTGCACGAGTTGGGGCTCCCAGGCTTGGCAGGTAACACGTCTTTCCTGATCCTCGTGCATTTCTGGGACAGGACAGGTGAGACACATTCTTAGTAAAGTCTCCTTAGTGGAGTGTTACGCCACTGTACTCTGGCGTCCAACGTTGTCACCACAGTCTTCTCTCCCAGGGTAAATCCAGTCACCAATGACAACCTGGCTATTGTATGTTCCCAGCCTTTTCCAATTTGATGTAAAACTCAAGCAATAACGTTTTGAGAAGCACTGCCCAGAACCCCAAGTGGCTGACCTCCCTCACAGCTTCTAAATGGACATACCTTAGTATGACATTGAATATTTCAGCTTGCCAAAGAATATCAGTGAGAAACGGCACTGTCAGGCAACCACTTTCAACACAGCTTGACCGAGAGAATAGGAGTCAAAAGAATGAGAGGCTGAATGGACATTCTTAGAGGCTTAATCCTCTTCAGATAAAAGCTGAGAGCCCTTTTCACACGGAGCTTAAGGAGATGAGTTTTGCCAGGATGGGCACGTGGGGTGGGGAAAGTATTGGTAGAGTGACTGAGTGAAAGAGACAGCGTTCTGGCCTGAATCAACAAGCATTTAAGGAAACTCCTTAATCTTTGGATTCCAACTCGTTTTTATTCATTCGTTTGACAAACTGAGTGCCCACTGTGTTGTGTGCCAGATACCGTGTCAGGTGACGGGTTTCTATGACATTTAGCATAACCTGTGTCACTTGCTAAAACTAAAACTCACTTCACTCTCAGAGGTAAATTCAGTATGAATACAAATAAAATTGCCAACGTGGGAAATTTCACTTGGGGGTATAAGTAGTTCAGATGAGATTTTCCCTCATAATCTAGATAAGCATGGCTTTAATCCTGGTCTAAGTGTTCCAGGGAAGCACTGACCTGAGTATTCTAGTCCTGCACGTGTACTCAGGCTCGCCCCGCTGTATAAAGGGCACACACACCTCCTGGCAAAATCCATACTCGGAAATCCTTGCAAGTGCCCACCTCTCTAGGCCTAACACGAGAGAAAGGAAAGGTATAGCTTCGCTCATCATCACTCACAAAGCATCCTTGTGGAGCTCATCTTTTGTGATGATATACACTGATGTTTAATTAATCCAGACACCTTGATGCAGTCGCCTCTCTTGTAAAACGAAAGCAGCAGGCTGGTGGAACAGAAGGAGTTCAGGGATTAAATCTTGAAGTTTGAGTTCGATTCAAGATCCAACACACTAGCTATATGGCCTTGAGCAGGACTCAACCTTCCTAAGTTTCTGTTGGACTGACTGTAGAATGGGTCCCTAATGTTTACCCCACAGGACTGTTGTGAGGATCAGAGATGATGAAGACTTAGGAGGGGCAAGGACCCAGTCTTATTCCCAGGACTTAGCCAAAGTAAAGGTGTAATATACATGCAAATGATATACTATCTATTATAGGGAGAAAACCACACATTCATAGATATCAAAATTATTCTTTGATTTCTACCTTAATTCTTCACTGTGAACAACCAGACTAATGAAAGGGGTAGATTGTGTTAACAACAACAGATCATACAGGCTGTGGGAATATTTATTCTGGTTGTGTGTGTGGGTCTGTGTACGGGAGGGTTTCTATGTAAATCTTAGCACAGATTGCAGGAGCTCAACTTATGAAACCAACACTCTGCAAATGATTAACAAAGCAGATGCCTTCAGAGTGACAGCAAACTCTTTAAGGATGAGCCCCTCTGCCAAGGAGACCTATGTTTGGAAGTGATAAGCAAATAAGAAAGGGAAATAAAGAAATGAGAATATTGGCACATTTGACTTCTTTCATATGGAATGAGAATCACAGTCTCTTAGCATTAGAAGGAACGTCAGTTCCAGAAACAAGAATTCCTTCCACAGTGTCCCTCTAGAGAGTAGGTTCCTGCCATGGTTCAAGCACCCAGCACAGAATCTTATACCTGGAAGACACTCAGCTTGGTTTTGCCTCAAAGAAGAGCTAGAAAGTTCTTCCATTACTGAGCTGTGAATTCCTTCCCTGCACCACTCACACACAGAGCCCCCTGAGAGACTCTAAAATTACGCTTGATCAACGTTCTGTCTTGTACGTGGAGGCCTCGCAAATATTTAAAGATAGCTTTTGTACCCTTCTCAGGTTAAACTTCCCCAGGGCCCTCATCATTCAGAGCTTCCCCTCCATTCTGCCCAAACTCCTGGTGCCTGCCTGGGTTCACTTCGGTGTCTTTCTCTACTACATCTCCTCTGAGACGGCTGTAAAGCAAATAGTCACGCAGAAGGACCCACACTAAAGAAGAGCACTTCTGGACTGTCCAAACTCACTACTGGAACATGCTGGTCGTCAATTCGTCAATTCAGGAAGCAGCTTTAACAAGTAACTTTCAATCATAACATCAACTGGGTTTAGTTACACTAAAGTAGCCAAAGCTTCATTATAAAGCAATCTCATCCACAAGGGAGATTCCCACAAAAAGGACTCATGGGAAAACGTTGACGATAATTTTAGGGTATTAAGAATACTGGTGCCCTCATTAGACTCAAGGTTTTAAAAAACATTCTGTGTATATCTGTGTATATTTCCCAAAACATGTTCCACAGAATATTAATTCTGTTGGCTGTTCATAGGAAGGATTCCATTTTCAAATAGAAGATAATTATTTGAAACTTTAAGTTCACACCTTTAAATGGGTCATTTACTGAAAGTCTAAAAGTTTTCAACGTGCTCCCTGCACTGTGCATGTTGCAGAGGGAGAGCGCGATTATGCGGGATTTGGTCAGAGAATGTGTATTCCCTGAAGCATTTTCGGGGTGGAGCCTGCACAGAACACGCTTGGGGAAACGCTGCATCCGCCCATCCACACGGTGAGGCGGCACAGCAGGGGAGGACTGTCGCCTGGGAACCGTGTGCCCTGCAACGCCCTCACCTGTGAGCCTGTAAGAGTTATGGCACACAGGCACTCACAGGCAGAGATGCTGGGCCTTGACCAGTGAGAGCCCCAGGAGCCACTGCACCACGTTGTTGTGATTCTTCTCTAAGGGTTTCTCCACGGGACTAATTAGAAGTTCCAAAAATATCATGCAACTCTCCTCAAGATTCCTTTTTGATGGGGTAAATATCCTTCTGGATTCAAATCATCAATTGAGTTCTTAAGTGGAAATTTCTTGCAGAAACTAATTTAGCGGTACCACTGGGAAGCACTGCCTAGGAGGAATTATGGCAGCACAGGGCTTGGGCGAGTCTTGGTCCCAAGTGGCTACCGCAATTCAGGAGGTGGTGTTCAGATGCCTTTCCAAGACTCGTCTCAGGATTATGCTTTCTGTGGCACTGTACCCCCAGCCCCCTGCTTCTTTTCCTCTTTGAGTTTGCTTTGTGAGATTCCTTTTAACTAGATGGCATTGGTTTGAAAAACTGGGGACTGTGGGGCCAGTGCAGAAGATCAATACTACTACTAACATTCACATGAATATTATTATTATAAATCGCAGCTTACATGTATTGAGTGTGTAGTACACGCCTGGCACTTGCACACACACGATCTCATGTAAACTTTAAGACCATCTTGCCAGGTGGTATGTCTGCTTTCCCAGTACAGAGGCTCAGGGAGGTGGAGAAATAGAGCAGGGAGTAAAATGCTGACACTGACGGCTGATGCCAAAGCCCAGGCTCAATTGCAACATCCCCTCAACCCTGAGAACAGCCTCTGGAATATTCCTTTTCTTTGGAATATTCTAGAAGGAATGCAGCCCATAAAACAGGAAAGTCTCAATAAAACTATTATAAAGGGGGAGGCAGAGTCTATCTTTTTTTTTTTTCTTTGTGAGGAAGCTCAGCCCTGAGCTAACATCCCATGCCAATCCTCCTCTTTTTTTTGCTGAGGAAGATTGGCCCTGAGCTAACATCCATGCCCATCTTCCTCTACTTTATATGGGATGCTGCCACAGCATGGCTTGACAAGCAGTGCGTCGGTACACTCCCGGTATCTGAGCCTGAGAACCCTGGGCTGCCACAGTGGAGCGCGCGTACTTAACCACTTGCGCCACTGGGCTGGCCCCAGACTCTATCTTAAATCAAACTATATACCTGCTTTACTCTACCAAGGCCAAATCTCCAATAATTATGCCAAAGACACAAAGATTTAATAAAGAGATAATGGTCAAGAACTTAGAGATTAAACTATTACAATGTTATATGTCAATTATATCTCAATTTAAAAAACTGGGGAAAAAAGAACTTAGAGAGCAAAGTAGTTTCAATCACAGACATGACAACAGCATTAAAGAGTCAAGGCACATGAGGCCCTCAAACATTAATTTCATGGGAAGTCCAGCGGGTGGGGAGCAAAGAAGAAAGAGAGTATGGTGGCGAGGACAGAATGGAAATGCTCAAAGTAAATGGCTTTGAAAGTTTATTTTTATATCTCCCAAGTTATTTTATATGTCTAAAACTTTGGCATGCAACAGGCACAAAGGATTTTTTTATTTCTTTTTTTTTTTTTTTTTGGTGAGGAAGATTGGCCCTGAGCTAACATCTGTTGCCAATCTTCCTCTTTTTGTTTGAGGAAGATTGTCTCTGAGCTAACATCTTTCTCAATCTTCCTCTATTTTGTATGTAGGATGCCTCCATAGCATGGCTTGATGAGCAGGGTGTAGGTCCGCGCCCAGGATCTGAACCCATGAACCCCGGGCCGCCAAAGCAGAGCGTGCAAACTTAACCACTACGCCACCGGGCTGGCCCCACAAAGCATTTTTTTAAAACTGCCAACTATTAATTGACTGATGGTAGGTTGTTGGAATTAAAATTTCTTTAAAAATCTTAATGGTAAATAGCCCTTATTATTTCTAGGCACATCACACCTCTTTCTACAAGAAAAAAAGAAAGATTTGAAACTCCAGTACTTAACTATCTCTTCTCTTATAAAGAAAGTCTATGAGAAAATAACGTTTGCACTAATTTTGAGGACAGTCATCTGCTCACAGCAGGGAATGACTGGAAAGAATACTGAAAAGAGAAGCAAGAATGGGCAACGAGATCACTTCCTGGTTTCTCTCCAATAAGTCTTTATAATTTTAACTGAAATAAATTCAGAGGTCATTAGATACTTCTGCATTCAAAGATAAATGCAAGAGAAAAGTCTCCAAATGACTTCTTGATTATCTGCAATTTGGGATCATCTACACTTCTACTAACAAAAAAATAAAGAGGGAACGCTACCAGAGTTTTCTCAAAATGAAGAATAAAAATGCAATAAACATATCACTGGGAAAATGTTTAAAAGAAAAGAAAACCTCTGTATTTCGGAATGAAATATTATCTGATGCAGAATATATACAATAATTGCTCTATTATAAACTCTTTTTTCAAAACCAGAGTTCATCACAGAAACATGAGTTTAAAAAATTAATCATGAGGCTATGAATTGTATTGTCATAAAAGAAAGCTATTCTTTTCCGCTTATAAACAACAAAACGACCACATATGCAGATGCATGCCTCAGTACCGCAGTGCAGTGGTGTGGTTACTTGTATAAATATTTAAAGTCAGACCTTTGAATTTATAATGAAGTAGTGTACCACTTTACAAAATAAGATCCTAGTAAATTTAGACGTATGACAAATAGAACTCTGTTCAGAATACTCATTGCTGCTGTTGATAGTCTAAAACTAAAAATGTATTGATATTCAGATTCCAGCTAAACAAGCGTAATACATGTGCAGAAATCTTAATAGGTCTTGATGAAACGTTACTGCTAAAATTTTTAAATTATCACATGGGCTTTGTAACTGAGGCACAAGCAAGCTTCTTGTCTGGCATTTTTTTTTTTTCCTGCTCTTATTTTAATGAGACACATTCAATTATCACAGGAAAGAAAAGAGTAAAATCAGAAACAGCTGTAGTTGGCCACACAATGACTGGTGTTCCCCACGGAGACTGACGTTGTCACACAGACGCAGGTGCTGAAAGGCTATGTGATGGGGTGCTCACACGTGTAACTGTGTAACATGATCATGAAGAATTCAATAGGCATGCTTATTTTCCACCTCAGTTTCTGCTAATGTAAGCGCACACATCATGCTCTTACAATTAATCGTCCCCTCCAGCACGTAGTAGTTGAATATACTTGCTCTTAGCAGAGTCCACACACCACTAACCTAGAATGTTCTGATTATAAAACAAGGTTGAATCCTGTGTTTGAAACTCTTAGGCAACCATAACTTTACCTGTGATTGGAATCTTTGCTGCCATGCTCTCTTCCTTGCTCTCGTCTCCGCAGCCACTTGAAACGTCTAAAAATCAAACACAAGATAATAAAAGTGTATTTCAAGGTTATATTTACGGAATAGGCCTTTGCTTTTTTTTTTTTCTTAACTGCCATTCCTTTTATTTTCACTGCTTCCCCACCTCCTTTCTTTGCTTAGTTTATTTCTTGTCTGAAATAGTACTGTTCCTAAAAAGAAACCTATTCTAAAACTAAGGTATCTCTATGTTGCTTTCATGCAAAATGATTTAGCCTGACATCTATCAAATTTGACTGGGGCTTAAAACAAGCGAGCCTCAAATCCTGTGCATGTGTATCAGCTTCTGAATATATCCTGAGCAACTCATAGCTCTCTTGGGAATACATTATAGCGGTTTATTGGCATGTCTTAACAATAACGTTAAAATAATCACAATTTTCGGGCCGGCCCCGTGGCTTAGCGGTTAAGTGCGCGCGCTCCGCTGCTGGCGGCCCGGGTTCGGATTCTGGGCGCGCACCGACGTACCGCTTCTCCGGCCATGCTGAGGCCGCGTCCCACATACAGCAACTAGAAGGATGTGCAGCTATGACAGACAACTATCTACTGGGGCTTTGGGGGGAAAAATAAATAAATAAAATCTTTAAAAAAAAATAATAATCACAATTTCTGGATACTAAAAATTGGTTATTAAGTTTTGGGGGGCATAAACTCTGATTCTTAATCATCTGTTTAAACTTATAAAAGGTTCTATTATAATTAAAAAGAATGTTTACCAATTATGAGTAAATTCTATTAAGTGATATCAAAAACTTCATAGTACTCTATGTGAAGTACTTGATGGACTCATTTTCATAGAATCATCTTCATCTTTGTGGGATGATAATAATTATCTACTGCCAAGTGCTTAGTCCTGTTAAGATTTCAATTTATAAAAACTTATTTTATTGGAAATTCAGCAGGACAGCAGATCTACAATTAGGTTTCCTATTCCTGTTAGACTGAATGAAAACATATATTTATTGGAAGGTGGTATAAAACAAATAACATATTATACATATTAAAATTAGAAGTGTTCTTGAGTCTGCTTTTTTATAGGTACACCTTGAGAAAGGGTGTTTGCGTTGACTCTGAATGCGTTTTTGCTGTGGACAGACCCTTTAACAACAGTTCCCTTGTTCCCTTGTAAGAACACTGTTGAGCCATAGAGTGGGTTTCGCTTCCTTTATTCCACTACTGTCATTCAGAATAGATGGCAAGCTGCAAGATGATTCATTACTGTGAACGGCCGAACTATCGTCACACTCTTCTGTAGGGGCTTTTTTCAATAACGCTGCTGCCTACAGTGTTTAAAAGAAATAAAAATAAACTCTAGCCACATTCCCGTTGGTCTCAAAGACCCAGCCTTCAGACATAATTTTAGGTTAAGCTTTACTTTGGATTTAATTTGCTTCCTGACATTTAATTGAAATTAAAATGTCTTCAAGATAAAATAACATCTGATTATTTTGCAGCATAATTTAATTCTTTACAACAACTTACACTTGTAATAATACATTTTTTTGTGGCCTGAATCTTATGTCATGCTGAAGTGTTCTGCTTGTGAAGTACGTATGTGAAATGTGACCACTCTTGTGAACCTGGGCTGGTTTATCCAAGATCGACTCTCTCATTGCATGAATGCTGTTGGTTTGGATTGAGAAAGAGATGTGGAAAAATGTGACCTTGCAGTATCCCCATCCTTCCAGAAATGACCCCTGAACTTCCCTCAAATGAGAAGACTGTAGAAAAACTTGGTGGCTGAGAAGGAGACACTAAGCAAAAAGAGAATTGCCCTTATTTTAAAGCATAATTGTCAATCAAGGATAAACACACTCTGCACTTTGCTGCTAAGTCTGCTGGGGAGCTCAGGAAACTTACTAGCCACACTGCCTATCTGTTTTCAAAGGGCACCAAATTGTCTTACCCATATCGCCTCATGTGTCCTGGGCAGGGAGGTGGGCACAGATTTTATCACAGCCAACTTGAGAGGCAGAGAAAAAGTAAAAATTAACAGGACAGGTAAATACCCATGTCTCTTAATTTCTAGGTCAACACTCTTCCCCCAAGAAATAAAACTATACTGGTAACAAGAGTTAAACAACCAATGATGACATTGTCCCGCTGCCAGAGTGTGTTTCTCTCTCATTTCCTACTTGGAAGTGGTGATTTGCCCAGGCTGCTGGGAGAGGAAATCTCGGTGGTGGTGCTGACCTTTCCCTGGTCTCTGGCAACAGTAGTAAATACAAGGAAATGTCCAACTCAACCTGTAGAATGGACACGAGACTCTACAAGTTAATATGAAGAGCAAAACTGGACAAAGCCTCATAGGTCATCTTTAGTTTGAGAGCGAAGGGGTAACAACAGAATTCTCTAGTGAACAAGGGGGAAGATAATCATCTCTTCTCATGAAGATGCCCTGACAGGAAGAATCACAGAGGCAGAATATGGAAGATCTTGCCTTGTAAGTTTGGCTTTGAACATACAAGGCCACTGCCATCGGCCTTGATATCCCTGCAAGGCTCCTGCCCTCTGCCCTCCCCTGGACCAGCTGGCCACCTGGATCCACGGCCTATCCTAGGGGCCGGAGCAGCTGATTTTAGGGGATTTAAGGAATTCTAGTCTCCTCGGCCGAAGGACTTGGTGTCAAGTTAGCCTTGTAGCCAGCACCTGTCTGTGGTCCAGTTCTAGTAACCAGGAGCTCTTCCTCTATTTACATAAAGTAGTCCCTGAATTTTACTCGAGTTGTGACAATTCTCTGTTGGGATGACCTGCATTGTATCCCTGTTTCTGCATACTGGGGTTCAGGTGTAGAGTCCTGCCCTCGAAGCTCAGGCCAGCGCTGGTTCCCATCACTGGCTGCCATAATGCCTCAATCCCAGCTGCCTACATGGACCACTGTACTGCACCTGCTTCCAGAATCTGTCCAGGAAGACAGGTGTGAAGAATAGTGTCACCTCCTTGACCTGCCATCTCTCAACTGTCAGTGCGCAAGCTGGACCACTGTGGCCTGTCTCATTTCCAGACCTCCACCTCTCCTGCTCTAGTCTGTCTGCTTCCACAGAGAGATAAGCTCCTATTCTGTGTGCCCAATCATCCTGGATCTATGAAAAGCATTTTAGAATATGAACAAAAAGAACTGACCCAAATTCTGAAGTGAAAGTTATAATTTTCTTTTCCTAAAATAATTCAAACATTCTGAGAGAGCCTCAAATATGTATTTCTTCGTCGTATTACCTTATGCAATAGCTGTAACTAATAATTTCTTGGCATGACTTCGTAAGAGCCACTGTTTTAACACATAGTTTAAGAATAAAATTGTTAAAGGACTTTCTACACTTTTTACTGTAGAATTTGCAGATAATGGAAACTGTTTTGGATTGTCAATGACTCAGATTACTTGTAACTGGGCCCTCAATGATGACACACAATTTATCTCACTGTTTTGTGCACCTCTTTCATATTAAGACCCTCTTTTGCTTTAGCTGGGTTCCAACTGGGTTTCAAAAGAACACAGAATAAAATGCTATAATAATCCTGCAAATGTCTTTCTAATAAGTCCTTGTATACTTGATAAGAATACCACCACTGCTACTAGTTCTACACTCTGCCCTCTTTTTTTTTTTTTTACCATGGTGAGGTAAATAAAGTAGTGGGCATACTGCAGGTTTTCACTTATTTCATATATTTTATCCCATTTATCTTCACTACTCAATACTCTTATCTCTAGGATTTCTCTTACTTTTTTGATAGAGATGTTTATAAAAGGACTCATCTTTTAAGATAATCCTAGAGATAATTTCTCAAAGATGAGTCTTTTATTTTATAAGGATTTTGATGGATGGTCAAATTACATGAGAATGGTTGGCTTCACTTTACTGGACCACAGAGCCAAGAAAGAGAGCAGCAGATCTGCCCAATGGGTCATTCATAAGGGAACCCACAATATAAATCCCTAATAAGCAGGTAATAATGATAAGCAGGGACAGAAACAAAAGTCAATCTCAGACAAGGAATGGTTAGAGGTTTCTAGTCAAAAACAACTTCTGCAGAGTCAGGAAAAACATCTGTAATACATTCTCAGGATGTACTGTTTGCAGATGCTTTAGCCAGGCATATTTCTAAGGAAGTCCCCAATTTGAAGGAGCTTGCAGTCTGAAACTGACAACACTAACCCATACCTACAAAGAAACAAAAGCCCAGAGAAGAGGGAACAAGCTGCTTTACACAGCTCATGCTGGGACTGAATGGGCTCTGCAAATTGGAGCTCTCTATCTGAAAAATGCCACCAGACAACACTTTTACCATGGGCCTCCTGATGGTGCTTATGAATAGACTATGCTTGGGTCTCAACTTATCTGTTAGCTAATAAAGGCTCTCTTTGATTTCATACATTTGGAGCCCAGGAGGGAGACTGGGGACTGTCTCACTGTTCTCAGCAGTCTGGAGCCTAAGTCAATAGAACAAACTAGTTCCTCACTTTTCTGCCTTCCCAGGAGCCAGGAGAAAAGGCTTAGAAATTCAATGCCAAGGCACACACTATTTGTAGAATGACTGATGGTCATATTTGACATCTTAGAAAGGCAAATCGTCCTATGATTTACACTTAGCAGGACACTTAGAATTACTGGCTCAATTCTACCAGAATTTTTCTCAAAGGTCAGTTACGGTTCCTGCTAGGTCTAGAACCCCAAGAGTCATCTAGGCTGCCTCTTAATTTATATCCAGAAACTTAACTGTGATATTCAAATGCATAAATAGACAGATGAAGATAATAACGGAAAAGACTTTGTGTCCAAAATATCATTAAGAAAAATGAAAGGCAAAAATCAAACTGCTCAAAATATTGCAACAAATTGTACGAATTTATATAAAAACAATTCTTACAAGTCAACAAGAAAAACATTACTAACCTAATAGAAAAATGAGCAAAGGACACGAACTGGCAAATTATAAAAGAAGAACCACAAAGGGCTCACAAATAGGTAGGGGAAAAGTTTGACCTCAATGGTAAATATAAAGGTCAAATGAACAAAAAAATTGGATGTCATTTGCACTTCTCAATTTGGTGCTCAAAAAAAAAAAGGTTGATAGCACCCAGTTTCATAAAGAGCTCAGATTATATATATATATATTTTCCTCCATTCCTTGTGACTTTGATGACCCCTCCAGAGTGAGATCTGGCAGTGCAGAGCAAAAGGCTGAAAGACACACATTCCCTTCGACCTAACAACTCTACATCTAGGAATTCATTCTAAGGAAATAGCATGGATATTTGTACAAACTGAATTGCTCAGATGTTCTTTGAAATTTTTTTACTACAGGAAAAATTAAAAACAACTTAAATGTTGAACAAGAGGCTGGTTAAAGGGACAGTGGAATAGCCACACAGGGGTCTCTGCACAGCTGTTGGAAATGATGTAGAAGAACATGTGATGGTATGAAAGGAAGTTCACTTGTGACAAGTGGGAAAAAAAGAAGCTATGGACACAAACAGTACAACCCATGTTTGCCAATATATTAAATATTAAAAACCATGCACCACAACGTCAACGGGCAATTTTATTTTCTCCTTTTTGTTTACCTTAATATTCCAAGTTTGGTTTTCTTTTTTTCCTGCTAGTTTTTTAAGAAAAACACATGCTAGCTCCAAAGGAATCTGATTTCTGCGATGGATGGTACAAATACAAACAGAAAGCGAATGTGAAAGCATTTAATAAAATTACATTTCCTTCTGTATGTAAATCAGTGCTGTTAATGCAGAGACAGAAAAGCAGGAGAATTAAAAACCACGGATGTAGACAGCAGATGACAATTTCCCCTAATACACAGATTTAACTGACTTTTTCCTCAAGAACCTTCCTCTTGCACACCAGAAGTAATTTTTCAATGTTTAAAGAGAAATGCAAGCATCATCACCTAAGGTATGTCTAAGTTATAGGAAGGGGATTTTATCTGTGCAGCAATTAAAAGAAAGGGGAAAGTATTCATATGAGCCAGCAAATGAGTATTCAAGAGAGAAGACCAAGAGAACAGTCGATCCTTAGGGAGAGATGAAGGGATTTCTGTGACTAGTCATGTGTCTTTCTGGTATGTGTGGTGGGGGCACTCTATGAGTGCCACCAGTAAGCCACTCTGCTTTCCCTGGAGAAGTTCTCCTCGGTGGAAACAGACATTACTTAGGAGAGAAGGAGTATTAAGGCACTTTGTGTTTTAATGAAGCACCCAACTCATTTTTTTTTCCACATAAAGTAATTATAAATTTTTCTGATTTAAAAGCCTGCAGCTCAATTATGTAATTGCCTAATAGGGTATGGGGGTGCTGTGGATCTTATCTGGTCTCAAGGGGACATAATCTGAGTTTCAGCGGCTTTAATGATGTATTTACTCAAGAGACAGGACTGACTCTAGCTGACAGCAAGGGGACCCACAGGTAAACATCATTTACACGTGACTGTTTAATTAGCCATTTACCCAAGAGATCAAAGTAAATATTTCTGAGCTGCATTAGACTCTTAGCCAAGTAATTTTTAGTAGAACTTTCTTAAATTTTGAAAATCTCTTATTTTTAAGATTTTTATCTACAGAGAAATATGTAACTCATGCTATTTACTAAAGGTGTATATTGTTTCAATACAGGGAAACAACCAAAGATACTTGATTTTGCTAATAGTAAAAGCATGACATGTAAATCAAAGCAGTCCTAGAACTCACAAAAGCATTTTGTTCTAAAGTTCGCAAGGCTTGCCCTGCCCACGTCATTTTGGTAACATTGTTCTTTACGGCTGTGCATTTCTTCAGTCACAACCTAACCGTTTCAGAAACTGCCTGCTTACTTCGATTTTTAAGGACAGATTTTGTGATTAATTTATTGGTAATTTTTATGATTGTCACTAAGATGAGATCAGGATGATTTAAAAGGGAACAAAAAACCTACGAGGGGAGGCAGAATAGCACTTGATTCATAAGTTATTAATTGGGCAGCCCCTTCTCATTAATAATGGAGTTATTGGGCCGGCCCCGTGGCTTGGCGGTTGGGTGCGCGCGCTCCGCTGCTGGCGGCCCGGGTTCAGATCCCGGGCGCGCACCGACGCACTGCTTCTCCGGCCATGCTGAGGCCGCGTCCCACATACAGCAACTAGAAGGATGTGCAACTATGACACAACTATCTACTGGGGCTTTGGGGGAAAAAATAAATAAATAAAATTAAAAAAAAAAAACAAAAAACCAAGCAACACTGAGAGATCCTTTAAAAAAAAAATAATGGAGTTATTATTTGAAAAATTATGAGTGGATTGGTTGTCTGGAACTGGGAATATGTTTTCTAATATAAACAACACCTTTTTAAAAGAAGATGACTAGATAGGAAAGGGCAGTGGACCACTGTTTATTTCAGCCTTGACACGGCTGAGATGTGACCTACTCGAGTGAACAAGAATGGAATACAATGTTGTTACAAAATGGTACTAGAGAAAATGGACAACAAAACCGGAAAACAAATCCTTCTTAGGATCTACATTTATTGGGCCAGCCCAGTGGCAGAGTGGTTAAGTTCCCCTGCTCCGCTTCAGCGGCCCAGGGTTCACAAGTTGGGATCCCAGGCGTGGACATATGCATGGCAGGTGCATCAAGCCATCCTGTGGCAGGCATCCTACATATAAAGTAGAGGAAGATGGGCACGGATGTTAGCCCAGGGCCAATCTTCCTCAGTAAAAAGAGGAGGATTGGCAACAGATGTTAGCTCAGGGCTAATCTTCCTGACTTAAAAAAAGAAAGAAAGAAAAAAAAAAAAAGATCTACATTTATCAATAGGTGTGGAACAGATCTAAAAAACACAGGTTCTGTTTTTCCTCAAGAACATGGTTCTTTCTCAAAGAACATTCACACAAGTGGTATCATACCTCAAACAAAACAAAACTATAGGTTATTTATTGAGTCACAGGAAGTGCAGTGAAATGAAAATATGTGTGGGAAGGATAGCACAAGATTACCTCTGAAAAGGGGCAGGGGCTTGAGGAGAAGCGCACAGGGGCTGTATCTCCGTAATAATTTATTTCAGGAGAAAGAAATTGGGGAGGAAGGAGGTTAGAGGAGGGAGAGGAGGAGAAGGAGAAAAGGAGGGGAGAAGAAGAGGAGAGAAAGAGCAGAAGAAGGGAGGGAAGGTGCGTGAAAGGGGGAGAGAGAGAAGCCAAGAGGGAGGGGGAAAAGGAGGAGGGGTGGGAAGATGAGGAGAAGGCAGAGGAGGAGCAGGTCTGAGATAAATAGGGTGCAATGGTAACGACACATGTGAGTCTGGGCTGGGAGGCGTGGGATTCCTGGGTTCATTTTATCACTCTCTGTTTGTATGTTTGAAATGCTTAAAAAAGCACTTCTACTCTCTTTTAATCAAAGGGGCAAAGAAAGGGGGGCTTGAGAAGGACTGAAGGTGCTCTGAGAGGCTTGAGGGGTGATGGCCGAGGCTCTGGACCGCACAGCCACACAGGTGTGTGACTTCAGTGCAGAGATGGCAAGCCGCGCCTCCGGGAGGGGCACATGCAGAATCCTCGAACTTTGTGCATGATAAAAATAAAAAGCATCAAAGCCAGAAAACCCTATATTACATATAAGGAGGAGAAAACATACATGAAACTAGACACGTGCACAAGACATTAAATTCAGGAAAGGAAAGGCCATCTCTCTGAGTGTATGGCTTCTCCAGGGAATGACGAGGACCACGACGGGAACGCTCTAAATCTGGCTCCTGGGTGGGAGCCCCTCCTGCCTTCCTTGGGAGTCTGCTCCATGGGTTCCCTGGTCTCTTCAGCAGCTCACACTCCCCTCTGTGCCAGCTCCTGAGTCAGGCCCCTTGCTGTCTTGTCTGACCCACAGCAGGGCTCGCTCCTCCCCGTCTCAGTCCCACTCCAAGCAGACAGAACTCCCCAAGGCGCAGCAGAGACCTCATTACAGCCCCGCTCGCAAAGCTCTACCGGCTTTTCAGAATCTACTCAACTAAACACAAACTCCTTAGCCTAGGCTGGACCCGGCACAGCAAGGCTCCACTCCCTCGGACCTTCTCGCCCCCAGCCCACACACCAGCCACGGAAGACGGCTCTGTTTCCCGGGTCTCGATGGAGTGGAGAAAGAAAACCAGGATGCCACAAGAGGCTTCTAAGTTCCTTGGAAAATGCTGGGGTAGATATGCTTAATTAGGTTAGCTCCAAAACCTGAATCAACTTTACGTAAGGAGTTGAGATTCCTACATAAAACACTATGCAAAAGGCCTGAGAGCAGAAAGTTAAAACCAACCATAAACCCTCACTATTATTTAATCTTTTTTCAACTATGTTAACCATTGTTAAGAACATGACTATTTCCTTAAATGAATAATTTGTACATCTTGAAACTTATTAAAAAAAATAAAAATTACTAACCCCTGTCCTCTGGTCCACGTTTGTGACTAGGAAAACTTCAGACTTCTTAGCTACCTCTTCTGTGATAGAATTATCACGTTCTTTCAAGGTGGCCATGTGCTGACCCAACTGTGCCCTCAACAAGCCTGAGGCTGACGCTTGTTCAGATCTGTAACACAGAAATAGGAGACACATTAGAAATTTGTAGTACTGGGTTACTTATGAGATTCCCATATTTTCAAAGTCCCCTTAATCAAGTTGGTAAAAGACAGTTCATCCAGAAAAGTCTAGAACCTAATATATTCTGGACTAAGGGAATTTACAGAGTCTTGGTATTTCTTTTTTAATTTTATTTTGGTTACGATTTCATTGCTAGATGAGCATTCTCAACTTTGGCTGCATACTGGAACTACCTGGGGAGGTTTGCAAAATCCAGGTGCCTAATGCCACCCCTACAGAGTCTAGTAAAATTGGCCTGAGGTGTGGTCCAGCCATTTGGATTGTTTAAGGCTCACAGAGCGATTCTAATGCGCGGCCATGGTTTCAAATCACTGCACAGATAGTCAGCCTCCTCTTAAGTGTAGTTAAGAGAAACAGATCACATTTCCATCTCAACAACAGTTGATTCCTGTTATATACTTACTATGAAATTTTTTAAAAATTAAGATATTATTAGGAAAGAGTTAAAAGGAAGCCTATATTGCTGCCTAGACTATGGTATTTAGATACTAAAAGGAACCAGGTTCCCTTAGGGAAATGCCCTGTTCTAGTTCTGGGGCACGAAATGTACAAGATGAGCCTGGAAAACCTTGTCATACCAGAAAGCATGGAAGCTATCAAAGACTACTGAGTCATGTCAAAAGGCCTCAGAGGCCATCTTGAAAGGGTTCCTGCTGGCCAAAGATGGGACAATTTGAGCACCAAAAAGAACAATGAGTGCAATGGACTTAAACACAGCAAATATATAAAAATTTACAAGTTCATTTAAAAAATAAATAATAAACAGTTTTAAAAATAATAAAAAATCTTTGGATTCAGCCTCAAAAAGGCAGGAAATCCCGTCACATTCTACAACATGGATGAATCTTAAGGACACAATGCTAAGTAAAATAAGCCAGTCACAAAAAGACAAAGACTGCATGATTCCACTTACATAAGACACCTAGAGCAGTCAAATTCATAGAAACAGAAAGCAGAATGGTGATTGCTAGCTGCTGGGAGAGGGAGAAATGGAGAGCTATTTAATGGATACAGAGTTTCAGTTTTGTAAGATGAAAAAGTTCTAGAGATCTGTTGCAGAACAATGTGAATGTACTTAACACTACTGAGCTATACACTCAAAAATGGTTAAGATGGTAAATTTTATGTTATGTGTGTTTCACCAAAATTAAAAATATAAACAAATAAACAAACCTTTGGAGGCTGCTAGGGCAACAACTTGATATTCTGAAAATTGGTAAGCAAAGGGATAGAATCAAGCATTTATCCTGCCTTTGTGGTCAAAAAATGCATTTCACAATTAACAAGTAGTTGATGGGAAAAGTTCTTCCAACTAATAAGTGCAGAAGAACTTAACAAATTAGAAAAGTCACCATTTTGTAAGTCCAAATTAATGAATGCATCTAGGAAATGATCATAATTTTGTGGAAACTGCATAACAGTAAACTTTATACTGAAGCATCAGTCTATCAATGTTCAAACCCACAGACCAGTCTTCCTAACAACATGACAACCAGACATCACATGCGGCCTGAGGGGGGTGTAATAAGAAGTACAAGCACCAGGGCAGCCCGGTGGCGCAGCAGTTAAGTGCGCGCACTCTGCTTCGGTGGCCTGGGGTTCGCAGGTTCGGATCCCGGGCGTGCACCAACGCACCGTTTGTCAAGCCATGCTGTGGCGGCATCCCGTATAAAGTAGAGGAAGATGGGCATGGATGTTAGCTCAAGGCCAATCTTCCTCAGCAAAAAAAAAAAAAAAAAAAAGGAGGAGGATTGGCATTGGATGTTAGCTCAGGGCTGATCTTCCTCACAAAAAAAAAAAAAGAAGTACAAGCACCACCTATGACGTTGTCTTGCCAAAATAACTGGGCTGGAGTATAATCATGTATCTGGATTGAACCAGCAGTTTACAGGTGATAGCATTTCGATCCTGATACAAACAAAGCAAATGTAAAATGACTTTTTTGAGATAATCAAGACAAACTCACAAGAAATAGGTATCAGATAAAGTAAAGAATCTTGTTAAATGGTAATGTATTATATCCTTATATGTTAGAGATATAAGTATTTGTGAGTATTTATAAGTAAAATATGTTGTCTCTCTTAAACTACTCAAAGAAAAAAGTGTGGATGAGGGAAAGATAAAACAAGACTAGCAAAATGTTGACAACTGGTGGATCTGGGTGAGGGGTACATGGGACTTCATTATGTTATTATAGTGGCTTTTGTGAATGTTTTAAAAATTTCAAAGTAAAAAGTTAAAAGACAGTGTACTAATGTCTGCAACTTACTTGGAAATGCATAAAAATAAGAGATTGTGACTGATGGATGGATGGAAATATGAAGAGACAGACATATGGGAGTGCAATCAAATGTCAATGGTAGAATCTGGGTGGTGGGTATATGGATGCTCATTACACAGTTCCTTTTACTTTTCTGTATGTTTGGAAATTTTCATAAGAAAATATTTGGAAAAAAAGTAAGTCTAGGTACAATTCAGAACCTTCTTTAATAAATCTTAATTGTTATAATCTTTGTCTGACCTAACTCTAGTTTTTCCCAAGAGTTGAATAAAGTGGGATGGGTCATCGGAATCCTTGAACTTATTTAAAAACTTCCCAGAATGATTCTAAGGTTTCTGGCTGGTTTGGTAGAAAGCCCCTTCAGCAACTTGCCTTTCTTGGTTCTGTCTGGACCTCACCAATGTCATAATGCACCCAATTCCTTTGTTCTGTTTCTATGTAAATGAAGCAACCTTTTTCTACATTTGGTTTCACAAGAGATTTCCCTACCGGGAAAATGCAATCACAGGCTACCAGCAAATTCTAGTCCATTCAGCCTTTACATTTCTCATAATGAGTAAATCAATTGTGCTTCTGGTCTGAAAAGATGTTTACTTAGGTTGAGTTAAACTTGGAAACAAGTTGAAGTAGGGTGAATTAAGTTAGTTAAAGTAGTTGGGATGGACTGAATTATCAGAGACCGTCTCGCTGGTGACTGATACACGTGACCTCTGCAGAGGCAAAGCCAAGGCAAGAGGCTACTAATGTCCCCACCAACTGTAACCATCCTTTGGGCTCTGGTATGAAAGAACTAGCTAAGGTTTCCTATAATTATTATACATACCTCACAAAAGGACAAAACCCATTAATTGACTTGCATGGGGTCAAACAGCAAATGAGCTATGGAAGGAGGTACAGCATCTAGAGTCTGTGACTTCTGAACAGTTAAGCCAACACTTACAGCACAAAACCAGGCTTTCATGCAGATTGATTTCAGGACAAATTGGGTGAGGAGTACAACAGCCATGGCTCTCCTTGCATGGAGTCTTGCCCATGTTTCTACATAAACACACCAAATCAGAAAATTTGCAAAGTGGTACAAAGGATTTTTTTGTGTGTGTGTGAGGAAGACCAGCCCTGAGCTAACATCCAATGCCAATCCTCCTCTTTTTTGCTGAGGAAGACTGGCCCTGGGCTAACATCCGTGCCCATCTTCCTCTACTTTATATGGGACGCCGCCACAGCATGGCCTGACAAGCGGTGCGCTGGTGTGCACCTGGGATCCGGGCCAGCGAACCCTGGGCTGCCACAGAGGAGCGCGAGCACTTAACCGCTTGTGCCACTGGGCCGGCCCAAGGTACAAAGGATTTAAAGGAGTTTTTTTTTTCTCTTTCGTCTACTTTACATTGGAAAATTTATAACATCAATGCCACAGAGAAAAAACAAAGTTCAATGTCAGCTAAATTATATACTCCTTTAATTAAAAAGATAATAAAAGAATAGACTTTAAACAAACTATAATTAACTTCATACACTTGGAATGGCTTCCAATCAGAAAACTGCAATTTAAGTAAATGTACCAACATTTCCTAATTACAACTGATTTACAATAGATTGGTAACTTGACCAAAGTTTTAAATGCAGACAAAATAGTAAGTACCCTGAATTTTATTCTGAACATAATAGGCAGAATAAAATAAAGAGGTTTTTACATACTGTAATCCAAATAATATAAAGCTGACTCAATTTTTCAGCACGAGTTTGAGAGCACAATTGGGCAACTGTATCTGAAAGTAGCCACTAACAAGAGACAATTAATTAGTTGCACCTGGAAAAAAAATAAAATAATGAGTACTCTCAATATGGATTTCATATACGATAAAATTACTTAAGTAATCATTTTTATGTTAAAATATGTTTTCCAGAAGGCAATAATGAACAAATTTTTTATCAATTACCCCAAATGACATGAATTATATTTTAATAATTCAACGATTGTCTAAAATAACAACTTGGTCTTCCATCTAATAACAGTAAACTTTTCATATGAAGGTCTTTGAACACTTAATCCCTGATATAACAAAAATCAATAATGATGATAGGAACGGTTTTGTTCTTTTTCCTTTTAAGATGCTTCACTTTGTGAGCAGGAATTCAGAAGTCTTCTCACTATCTTTTAGAGTACGCTGTGGGGCAGGTATCCCATTTTGCAGATGAGATTATAGTAAAGAGATAGACCTCGACAGCCATGGTTGGGTCAGGGGCACAAGCAGGGCTGCCACCACACCAAACACAGTTCTCTTCAACAGGCTTTAAGGAGTTCATAACCCATTAGAGCCTTCCTACTCTGCCTGGCTTAGAATTCTAATGACATCAGTGTCATTAACAATTAAGGAACAAAAGTAGATCATTCTCTCCAAATCTGTGTTTCTGAAATAGTTTATCAAGTTGACCAGTTGACTGCTTTGGTCCAGGGGAGATCTCAAAGCAGATGGGAATATATCACTTAGGGGAGTGCCCAAAATAATTCCTGGGTGCTGAGGGGCACAGAGGGTGGCTAGAGCAAGAAGAGCAGCAAGGAGCCCGACGCCATGATTAAAACTTGTTAGAGGGGCTGGCCTGGTGACCTAGTGGTTGAGTTTGGCGTGCTCCACTTTGGCAGCCCTGCTTCACAGGTTCGGATCCCAGGTGTGAATCCACACCACTCACTCATCAGCCATGCTGTGGCAGTGACCCACATACAAAATAGAGGAGGATTAGCACAGATGTTAGCTCAGGGCTAAACTTCCTCAAGCAAAAAAAGAGGAAGACTGGCAACAGATGTTAGCTCAGGGCTAATCTTCTTCAGCAAAAATAAATAAATAAATAAAACTCGTTAGAAAGAATCTGTATTTAAAGACCTGACTGCTTATCTCTCAAAGGTCATATAAACACTTGGCACTTTTTCCAAGGCTAGACAGTGAACCAGTGACAATCAATGTGCATTAAACAGCACCCCCAGTCACAACACACAATGGGGCATAAAAGGGCAATCCTAATCGTAACAGAACATAACACTGACATTAGTAACCATTCCTGACTTCTTTATTTGGCTTAAAAAAATGATTGTGGTAAAGAAGCAGTCTTGCAGCCTCCAGATATTAATTTTAAAATTTGTGTTGGTCATAAAGAAGGATCATTTCTTAGGCAAAGCTGATTTATACATAACTGTAGACCAACAGTCATGCAAAATGCAACCTTTCATAATGGAAATCAATGCTCTCTTATGCATGTTGAGAAACTATTCAAATGTCTAGTCTAGTAGATGTAGATATTTTATCTCATCACCCACAATCACAGTTTGGCAGCGTAGGTTAAGAGAGTCACACAATGAATCATTTAGTCTAACAAGTCAGTTTGCACAGAGACTTATAAATGCATATATGCTTTCTACGCCACATACCACAACTGTGGTTTATGCAAAATAGTATATCAACAGATACAAAAAGCAGTGAGAAAGAAACAGGGGCCTGGTTACAGAGCCTCACAACACATAATCACCAAATGACCTATAGAGTGCAGAAAGACTCCGCCCCAGACAGCTTCTTCCACCACCTTGTAAAGGAGTATTTAAGACTGCTGTTTTTTATTTTGCATGATAAAACAACAGGAAAGAGGGGGAGCCGGCCCCGTGGGTTAGCGGTTAAGTGCGCGTGCTCTGCTACTGGCGGCCCAGGTTCGGATCCCGGCGCCCACTGATGTACCGCTTGAACGGCCATGCTGAGGCCGCGTCCCACATACAGCAACTAGAAGGATGTGCAACTATGACATACAACTATCTACTGGGGCTTTGGGGGAAAAAAGGAGGAGGATTGGCAATAGATGTTAGCTCAGAGCTGGTCTTCCTCAGCAAAAAGAGGAGGATTGGCATGAATGTTAGCTCAGGGCTGATCTTCCTCACAAAAAAAAAAAAAACAAAAAACAGGAAAGAGGATTTTCTTGCATTGCCCTTTACTGCTTCAGGTTGAAAAGTTACTGACCCGGAAGGTCATTTCCAGCATTTTCCACAGTTTGGAGATCACTAGTACAGATGCAGAAGGTAATGTATACACATTCAGGACTTGTGAACCTCATCTTGTGCTCTGTTAAATGGAACATATGATTGGCCAAGTCTTCTTGTGACAAGGCCCTTTTAGAAACCATCATCTTGACTTCTCACGCCTTCATGGGATTTATGCTGAATTCTACTCTGAAGAAAATCATTAACATAAAACAGCCTATGTGGCACACTGAAGGTAGAGAAAATGATGTTAGATATAAGATAACCAGACCCAAAGCCCCTCTCACTCTCAGCGAAACAAGGTCCTTTCCGGTGGGCTTTCACAGACATTCATCTGCTGACCATGCTCGAGAAATAATTTGTTCTCTGCTAGTAAATAGTGGGGATATATTTTAATAAAAGGAAATATAGTCAGTCCCCAAAATAAAAATCAGAGTTAGGTCACTGGCAACAATTATGCAACATGAATTAGGCACCGACCAGGTGCCAACACTGGACAAACCATTACACAAATTACACATATGTAATTCTATGAACTCAATAAGTAGCTCAGATGCCACAAAGCTTCTGAGGCCATGAAAAGAAACCCACACTACCTAAAAGGTGGGTAGAGGGTAGAGAACAGATTTCTGATTGACTCAGGAAGGATGTACAAGAATCATGGTTCACATGTGCCAACTACCCTGCAAATAATTAACCCCCTATCTCTCTCATCCTAGCTTTATGGCCTTTAAGGGATATCCTTGAAGTGGTGGCTCTCAAACCTGAGGGAGGGTAGTTCCCTTAAGGGCTCATTAAAACCCAGGTGGCTGGGTCTTACCCCCAGATTCCTGATTCAGTGAGGCCTGGGTGGGGAAAATGTGTTCCCAGGTCTTGTTGATGCTGCTGGTCCAGAGACCATACTTGCAGATTGGGGGCCTGTATCTTCTAGATTGGGGGCCTGTATCACCAGCATGACCTTGGAAATTGAGGAATCCATCTGGGGTTTGGACTTGCCAATGACATCTCTCTAGGGTGGTGGCTAGACTAGATTATATCCTGGGTTGTTCACGAAGGTATGCTAATATACCAGATGAAGGCTACCTGTGCTCCCTCCCCCCAAGTAAGCACTTAAAACGTTGTTATGAGTAGGGATTGAGTGGATATATCCAATTAACAATTAGAAACAAATACATTTACAAAGAAGTTAATGGTCAAGTCCATAAAACAGTTAAACTGACAACTACAAGTGTCTATCCCAGTGGTGACCGTGTGGACTAGTGTTTTGTTTTCATTTGGAAGCATCTGGGAACAAGAATGGCCATCCTTCCACAGCAGCAATTTCATCCCAATAATACCTGACTTGCTTTTCATGGCTGCCACCTCCAGGTAAGAGTCTCGGAGGCTGGTGAAGGACAGCTGTTCCACAGACTTCAAGGTCTTCTTTCAGAATGTCACTGTGATTATAGAGCCTATAAAATAAAACAGGTGCTGCATGAGATGTTTATTTAAGCACAGATGGCCCAGCTTCTAGAATCTATGGAGGTTCTTCGTGGTTTATTGACATATCTGTAATATAATCTAGACACAAAAATGCAGCAACTAGACTATCTCTCGACAAAGATGTAAAACGGGGCATTTTGAAAACCTTGTTTGTGTGTATGTGGCAGTTTTAAATCCATCAGTGGAAGTAACTTTTAACCCTTTGAAGACTTTAATGACCTTCAAATCGACAGCTATGCAATCTCATTCCACATTCCACCTGACTGATAGGAATGCTAGATAATCTTAACAGCAGAAAAGGCTAATTTTCTATTGTCAATCATAACAAAGTTAGATCTCCACAACTCATGTGAAATTTACTTAAATCGTCACTGCTAAGAAATTGAAAACTGCTGGCTGGATACTGGTTATGTCCTCTATTTCTGAACGCAGAAAAATGACTATTATTTCTCCATTCAGATCCCACTGCAATACAATTTTCTTTATTTTTAGTAAGAAGAGGAAGGGAGGGAAAGAGGGATTTAGCCTTCATTATCTATTTCCAGTCTACTGGGGGACTGGTCTAGTCTAACAATTTGGCCACTGTTTTAGGTTAGGTCTGTCACGGTATCATAGTAGCTTCCAAAGAGACTGGTTAGAAACTTCCTTTAAAAAAATGTCTATTTGGGGGAAAGCATGATTCTAAAAAGCTATAGGAGAAGATATCAAAGACAAAACAGTATTTCTACTTTAAAGAAGCTGATGACATACGTAGTTGGGAATATTCAACATGTACTCCAAAAAGAAAATGAAGCAACTTGTAAAGCAATGTGTTAATTAGCAACATCTTACTAACTTGTAGTTAGTACAACAGTGGGTTAAGTTACTGGATCCATTTGATGGCCATGTGCCTAATATCAAAAGGATGAAAGAGATGTGCTCTGTTTGTCTATTAGAGGGTGAGTGACAAGTGTAGGCTCAGGCACCCTGACTCTGAAGCAGGCTTTTATCCTGGGCAGGAAATACAAATGTCGTGTCATGTCCGTCCCCCACCCCCACCCCCCCCACCCCCCATTCAAGCCCTATTCTGGACCCTAGGCCACCCTATGGGCGCTCCAGTTCCTTGCCGTGTCTCAAGCTCTTGTCTAAACTCTAAGCCTAAGATTCTTAGTCCTTCTGGGCCACATCCTGTGTTGGATCCTTCACCTCTGAGCTCTGCTGCCAAAAACCTTCCATTTTTTGATCGGGTTGTTTTGTTTTTTGTTGTTGAGTTGTATGAGTTCTTTATATATTTTGGAAATTAACCCCCTGTTGGATATATGATTTGCAAATATTTTCTCCTAGTTGGTGGGTTGTTTTTTCATTTTGTTCATGAATGGCCAGCAGGCATATGACAAGGTGTTCAACATCACTAATTATCAGGGAAATGCAAATCAAAACTACAATGCGATTTCACCTTACATCCATCAGAATGGCTATAATTAACAAGACAAGAAATAACAAATATTGGAGAGGATGTGGAGAAAAGGGAACCCTCATACATAACTGGTGCAAATGCAAACTGGTGCAGCCACTATGGAAAACAGTATGGAGATTTCTTATAAAATTAAAAATAGAAATACCATATGATCCAGATATCCCACTACTGAGTGTTCATCCAAAAACATGAAAGCAACAATTCAAAGAGATTTACGCATCCCTATGTTCATCACAGCAATATTCACAACAGCCAAGACATGGAAGTAACCCAAGTGCCCATCAACGGATGAATGGATAAAGAAGACATGGTATATAGATACAGTGGAATACTACTCAGCCATAAAAAAAGACAAAATCATGCCATTTGTGACAAAATAGATGGACCTTGAGGGTATTATACCAGGCAAAATAAGCCAGACAGAGAAAGATAAACACTGTATGATTTCACTCATATGTGGAAGATAAACACGTGGATACGGAGAACAGATTACTGGTTACCAGAGGGGAAGGGAGTAGGCAGAGAGTGAAAGGAGTAAAGGGGCACATATGTATGGTCACAGATAAAAACTAGACTATTGGTGGTGAACACAAAGCAATCTATACAGAAACTGATATATGATGTTGTATACCTGAAATTTATACAATGTTATATGCCAATATGACCTCAATAAAATAATTTAAAAAATAAATTAAAAAACAAGCAAACAAAAAACCTTCCAGACTCCTGGCCTATATGACTTATAGTACCTATAATACTTCTTTTTCCTTTGGCAAAATCTGGGTCCTAATTCTTCCTGGAAGGCTTTATCTCGTCACCACTCAATTCACAAAATAACACCTGCCCTTAAGAAAAGGAAGACAGGCCCATCGGAGGTAAGCCAATTTCAGAGCAGTAAAGGAGAGCACACAATCACTGGGAAGGCAATCAGGAGTTGTGAGGCAGTAGAGAGACAGAGAGCTCCTCGGCATCACAAGGGCTTGACTATGGAGGAGGAACTTCAGTTGGGCAAGATTTAGACAGAAGGGGAGATGACCTTTAAGCTAAGGGGCGGCACAGGCAAAGGTGAGAGGAAATGCCAGGGTAGGAGGGGTGTCGGGACCAGCAAGGACACAAGTCTGGCCAGGTGGGGGTTGCTGTTTGTGGTGATAAGATAGTAATGGGAAATAAAATTCAATATGAAACTCGGGTGAGAAAATAGTAATAAATCTTGCGGATTTCTGAGCTATGGCTGGTTTCTTGAAAGCAGTGTTTTTGAGAGGGTTAGCCTGGCAGCCGTGCACAGATGCAGTTGGTGAGGGGACAGACACGAGACCCAGACCACAGCCAGGAGACTGAACTTGTGCTCTAGATGGCAGGGGAAGAGTGTGTAAGTGGGAGAGCAGTGGTGGGGGTGGCAGAGAGGGAGAACAGTCATTCACGGCTCAGCTGGGGGGAAGTCAAGCGCCTACAGCTGGTGGGGTGGGCTCGCGAAAAACTGGGGTGTGTGCCTCACTCAAAGGGCCAGTCACTCTCAGCTCCCACAGTGGAATGTGTCTCAGTGACGTCGATCTTCTTAGTTTTCAAGAGAAGCTGGAAATTCACAATTGCTAGTTTTATTTTTATGTGACATCTCCCAAATTTAAAAATCTGGCAGCTAATTCAAAAGAAGGTTAAATACTATGCTGGACAAACAGAGCTGGTCTGCAGGCTTGGGGTCTCCAGCTTAGACTGCCTCTAGTCTCACCTCCCGCCCCAGGTGGTAGACCCTGAGCAAGGACCAGGGCTTGATGTTTCTGCACCTCCTCTGAAATGCTGGTACAACGGCGGAAGTTAGCAGACGCTCACCAATGCTGGGGTACCACAGTGGGGTATAGGCAGGGTGTTCGGGTGGGAGCAGCCTCCCTCCAGGGAGGAGTATTTTATTTCTGCCATTCTTAGGAATGGTGATAAGAGAAAACAGTTTTAGTGGTTTTATTACTGTTTATAAATGCTTTACAGACAATGCACCCTTTGTTGCCTGTATCCCCACCCCCCACCATGGTATGCCAGTGCTAAATAATACCTGATTGTCCAGTCAGGACAGATGCCAGATAACCTTTGTTCTTTTCCAACCTGATCAACCCAAATATCAGGCTTACTTAGACTAGCTCTTCTCATACTTGTCTAGGAGCTTCTCTGACTACCTCATTCATAGGGATCTTTCTTATCCCTGAATTCCTTTAGCACAATACAGACCACATCCTACATTGTACTGTTCTCTAGTTATGTCATGTCTGTCTAGTCTTCTCAACAAGACCAAAAGCTTGTTGAGAACAACAATTGGACTTCTGAATTTTTATCTTACTTGAAGTTTCATGTCGCACTCAGCACAATACTGAAGACATACTTAACACCACGAGTTGAATGACAGGCCAAGATTTAAACCTAGATTAGAGAAATCCATGACACCTATTTTTACAGTATGTTTTTATATGGTTGCTGTTAGACCAGTCCAGGGCTTCCATGGCGTCCATGGCTTGGCAACGAGCGATCAAAAAGACGGCCACAAGTACTGTCTGCACAGAGCTTATGGTCTACTCTAGATTAACTCAGAACCTTCTCTGGCTAAAAGACAAGTTGGTCTGTGCTGAGGGTTTCTAGTAGTTATTTCTCCACGTGATACCCGACTTGACTTTACAAAATATTCATCAGTCCTTTGCTGAAAAAAATCTCTATTAAAGAATTCAAACACTATGGAGCTAAAGATTAAAGACTATGTGTTATAAAAAACACTATCCTAGAATTCAAGACCTCAATTTCTTTCATGTCTTCTATTTGCATTCCCATCAAAATAATTCCAGCTGGAGGGGCATCAGTCTGACCAGCCCATGCCCAGTCCTTCCTGGGGAATATGTAGACGGGCCTGGCACTAACACACTGTGCCTTACCATCAGTTTGTCTCTGTGAACTCCAGCAAGTGGACAAACGTGATGGATGACAAGTAATCTCTAGAAGCACAAAAGGCACTTTAAAGAGGTATATTTTATTTTACCCAACAGTGCAGGCAGATAATAAATAAATTTTTTTGGCCAAATTTAAAGTAATTGCTTTCTAGCTTCATTTTCTTCTTTCAGTCACACAGAATTTAAGAGATAATTTAAAAGAAAACAACTCCACTCCAGGCTAATGGGAACACTCAAAGGAAGGTACAATATTTTTTGGAAGCAAGGAAGAGAGAAAAAGTGCCATGCTTTTCCTTTCAGTACTGCAAACTGAGAATTACTTTTTGGCAAAAATGACCCTGTATGAGGGCTGTAGAAAATAAACTTTTCCTTAACCCCACCAGGTAACTTCCACACATTCCCGTGGGTGTTCTATCAGAGTGGACATGTTTCAGTTGCAGCACTAAAGGCATGACTTTCAGGTTTTATTTTCTCTAGGGAACAACAGTCTCAAAATGGTGTGGTAATCACTGCCCATAACTAGTAATGAGTTTACTTCATAATTTACATAATATAATGTTACTTTTAAAAAGTTTTATAAAATACATTTACTGTATTTTTAATGAGACTGAAGAATAATAAAGCACCATAGTTGGTCACATCCAGAACAACGTTTTGGGGAAGGAAATTGTATTGCTAAATGAGCAACGACAAAAAGGCATCATCTGCAGAGGTGGTCTGTAGTTCTGAGTGTGGGGTTTAGGAACAGCCCATATACAGAACGGTGGGCAAAGGGCAACACGACCGGCCTTTGCTTCCCGTTCCAGTGCCTGCAGAACACTGGCCTGCACACTCAACTTCTTCCTTCTCATGGGTTTGACCCTACACTCCTTCCAAAACATAAGAAGGTTTTGATCTTTAAACTAAGAACACATGGCCTGGATAGAAAAGATTACTTTTAAAACCATCACTTTGGGGCTGGCCCAGTGGCATAGTAGTTAAGTTCGAGCGCTCTGCTTCGGCAGCCCAGGGTTCTCAGGTTCTGATCCCGGGTACGGACCTATACACCGCTCATCAAGCCATGCTGTGGTGGCATCCCACATACAACATAGAGGAAGACTGGCACAGATGTTAGCTCAGGAACAATCTTCCTCACCAAAAAATAAATAAATAAATAAATAAAGTCTTAGTTGCATATTTTATCTCTATCTATTAAAAAAATAAATAAATAAAACCATCACTTGATCATGTTCTGGTTCTGTTTTTCACATTTAATTCCCAAGGAAATTTGTTGATTACAATCAACAACATTTAAAATCCTCCTAAGACCCATGAGACTTGTTAAGTTTAAACAGAAGTAACAGAATGCATTCATGCACCCAACACTTAAAGACCACAACTGCTACAAAATATAACTAACGAACCAAAGCGGGCTGTTGTCAGTCAAACCCTGATAGGCTAATTCAATTTGTGTAGCTTACTGGTCATCCTGAAGCAATTTAGCACCTTCACCAATAAGAGAAAACCTCCAGTGATCTCCCACCCACAGGTACACAAATACAACAGAGATCCAGAGAGGTCTGTAGAAGCCCTACCTCCATAAAGATGCAAATTAAGATTTAAACGGTGTAACAATTGGCGAGAGCTAATCCTTTCACAGAGGTGTAAATGGCCATTGAGAACTGAATTCCGGCTGCTAGCTTTTGTTAAGTAGCATTACAGACAAGTTTCACCCAAGAGCAATGCCACCAATTCTGAAGACTATTGATAAAATAGTTTCATAAAGCCAGTGCAATTTGTTTGCTCTGATACCAAGTTTCCTGACCATAAATCCAAACATGTAAATATAAACCACATCAAGAATTAGTGCCCTGGGAAAATAAACTGGGAGGAACTATCTCAAGCCTGACACCCGATGGCTGGAACAGCTGTATGTGCGGCCACAGTGAAGTCTGTATATGGGGTTTTGTTTGCCACACAAAACAGTTGTAGAAAGGACAAACACACACATAGTTAAAGAGTATTTTTCTTTTAACGGGCTGTCTTACACAACCTATGTTTTGGTGGCTCCCTTGGTCCCCATTGTGCAGCCCCCTGGGTGGTCCCTTCCAGGGGGCCACTTGAAGGGAACACAATGCCAAAAATGAGGGAAGGAGGTGTGGGAGATCAAAATTTGGCCACCCTGAAATATATCTCTTTACCTTGGTTGTTTTCTCTGAAGGACATTTGACCTCCCCCACTAACTGCCTAAAGAATTTGACATGGTGGCTCCTTCCTGGAACAGATCTTCCATCTGATGGCTGTAATATAATGTAAAATAGATGTTACAATAGGAAAGGCACCAACAAGCCCATCTTATCGGAAATTCTGTCTCTCTGGCCACATTCTCTGGATGGCCCTGCGAGGAGTTGCCAGACAGACATTTACATTTATAAGGGAAATCTCCATTTGTAAAGGTATCTCCCTCTCTGTCTTGGGAAGAGGGGGGATGACCTCATTTCTAGAAACTTATCAATGTGGAAGGTGAGGTCTTAAATCTGCATAATAACCTTACTCTTGTTTACTGTGCTTTAGTGGTAATCTCCTGTAACTGACTCCCCCACCCCCAAAATCCTCCTTTGTCATTGGCTGAAAATGATATTTAAGACGAGAATTTCTGCTATTGTGTTGAGAAACGCAGTGTCCCTGCTTTCTCCCATGTATACATGTTATTAAACTTGGTATTATTTTCTCCTGCTAACCTGTCTTGTTAATTATGTGGCCAGCCATAAGAACCTTAAGGAAAAGGGCAGAGGGAGATTCCCCCTCTTCCCCGGACACCTTTCAGAAATGTAATACAATCAGGCCTTGTATTTTGACTAAATTTAAAGAATACTATGAACATAATAAATTTTTTTATTAGACATTATCATAATTGGTTCTATAATTAAACTCTAGAGGGCGGTTTTTGTAAAAGGGCATCTGATATTTTCAGGGTAGAATCATCTTTGCTGGAGCTTAAGGACTAACAGAGGATCATAAAACAAAACACCAGACTTTTGCTGTCACACGTCTCTCCGTCTGTCTCCACATGTGTGTATGTGCATGTGCGGGTGTACGTGCGTCTGTAAGAGAAGAGATGAGGAAGACCAGACTGGGCTGGCAAAGATTATGCTACGTGAGGGGATCCAGGGAGAAGGCAAATCAGAAGGCATGATGGGATGGTGGATGGGCTTACTGAGGGCTCAGGCAACGTTCAGACTCTGAAATAAGTTAGTATGTCACTTCTCTGGGATAAGTGAGTCTCCTTAGAAGCCAATTAACTCTGATGAATGGGAATGGGGTCTAGGGCAGTCACATGCTACACTATGGGAGAGCTCAGACCTGTAGGGCAGGTCCCTCCCTGGGTTCTGACTCAGTGTTCGGGGCCCACCTCCATGATGACAATGAGATGGGAGTGGCAGCACCCTGGGAGGGCACCAGCAGGAAGGAGACTGAACACTTGGCTATTAACGTTTGCCTCCTGCTATGTGAGTATGGTAGAAATCAAAGACAGAATTACTGACAAAATTGTGCTGGTTTTCTGCTGGGTCCTTCAGAGGGCCAATACTGTATTAAAATGAAGAAGCTGAATCAATTTATTATTCAAATGCTCATTCACCTAAGAAGCTGCTAAAAGGAAGCCAAAAGAAACAAGAAAGTGAATGATAACAAACCATCATTATGAATGAATAAAGGGGATTAACCGGGAGGAAAGGCAGGCGGGATGCAAGCTAGGAAATAATGCCCTCCTGGGTAGACCCTGGGAGCCAGGTGAAAAGGCTTCTCTTGTCAGTGTGGAAGTTCAGGGGATGTAAGACAAGCACATCCCCAATTCCAGGTAAGTACACCTTTCAAAACAGCAGAAACCAGTTTCAGCTGTGCCCATGATTACAGATGTAATAATGCTCCAAAACAACCATGTCCAGCATACATCCATGTAATATATAACATCTGATCAGCAAGGACCATCAATCCCAGACCCAACACTGGAAATTCTTTTAGGGATTCAATTATCCCAGAAAGTAGTGCTTTTCAATGTTTAAGGTGGCAGAACACCTGGAATTCTTAGAACTTTCTGTAAAATATCATGAAGTACTGATATACGTCATTTCATCACACAAATTAGGAACATTTTTACTAGCGGACAATGAATATATGTATACAATATAAAAATCAAACCACTAACACACATACCCATGATGAAAAACCAATCTATCAAACCTAACAGGATCAGCTGATTTCACATTTTTCATTATTATTCATTTGGTACTCTCATTCATTTTCTCTTCCAGTAGGCAAGCTATAGCAGGTAACCAAAGTTTTATTAAAATAATTTTGAGGAAGTTCTCAAAATTACAAAGATTTATTTTCCTAAAAATTGGAAAAGACCACTTGACTCAATCACAGGAGAATTCTACTGGAATATATCTGAGAATCACTGCACTAAAGAAAACGAATCTAGCATTGTTTTAAGCAGCAGATTCAAACACACTTCCAGTCCACAAAAATGACAAGCAAATTAAAATGAATTTACACTGACAAAGGAAAATAGAAAAAAGTTAGACAACTAGTTGAAGGCCATTAAACACAAGGTGTTCAGAAGTGCTCCTCACATCTCTCTTGTAGGTTAAAGTAATACTGTAAGTCTCCTAACTGGGACTCAAAATAGTGAGATTCAGTACAAAAGCACAAGAAAACATATCAAGGTCTCACTTACTGCTTTTTGAGTTTTTCTTATCTGCTTGGCCCATCTGCACAGATTCCCTCACAAAAGCCCTCACTGAATGGAAGCTTTCCCACTCAGTTATCAAGCTCAAATGTTCCTTATCAAATCCCACCTTAAAATAAGTTTTGTTTTTCTAGAAGCCTATCACCAATAGCTCAACAACTGCTCTTCAAAAGGTGAGAAATATAAGTTTAAGAGAATAAAAGGGAAGATGAGCCATAAGGAACTGATCAAGTCTAAGATCAAGGTGCTGGCTGGCTTGGTTCCTGGTGAGGGCCCACTTCCTAGCTTGCAGACGGCTGCCTTCTTGTTGTGTCCTCACAGGGCAGAGAGAGGAGGAGAGCTCTCTCAGGTCTCTTCTCATAAGGGCACTAATCCCATCACGAGGGCCTGACCCTCATAACCTCATCTAACCTTAATTACCCACTAAGGGCCCATCTCCAAATACCATCACATTGGGGGTTCAGGCTTCAACATATGAATTCTGCAGGGACACAACTCAGTCCATAAGAACACCGCTGCCACCATCTTGTTCCTGGCCTAAGGATGAGGTCAGCACTGAGGATGACAGAGCAGGGAAACGGAAAGGACCTGGGTCTTTGATGACAAAAGTGAAGGGCAGTATCAACCAATCCCAGGGCCTGCTTTACTCCTGGACTTCCAGAAATAAACAAAAATGTGTTTATTGTTTAAGGCAGTTCGAGACAGTATTCCCGTTATTTGCAGCCTGGTATTTCAAGATAATTAATAGGTAAATGTTCAACAAGGCCAGAAAGCTAAGTTTGAAAAAAGAACTCTGATGGATGGCTTTTCCATAATTCAAATTTACATTTCATTGAAAAGAATTTAAGGGAGGTATCTTAAAATGACGATCCTACCCCTGTCACTCTGCTCCCCTACCATGTCTCCTTTTTATAAATACCAGTAACAGCAGAATCTTTGCTCTTGGTGTGGCTGGGCCAGCACAAAGCAGGATCGAGGGGCTGTTCATGTGCTGGGTGTGGAGGGATAAGAAAAAGACCCCTGTAGCCCCTGAATGTGTTCCCCTGGCCTGCAGTGTGCTATACTCTGCCACATGAGCCACTCCTTCAGCTGGAGTTACCAACAGTTCCCTAGACATGGGCCATGCTGGTCTGTCTCCAGGCCTGTGCTCCAGCCATTCCTCTCTTAAAATCTGGAATGGCTAATCTCCTTTAATCAGCCAAACCAATCACCATGGCTATTCTGGTTTTCTATTGCTTGTAATAGCTAACCTGAATTTAGTGGTGTAAAACAACAATCGACAACTTTTTGTTATGCTCGTGGCTTCTGCGGGTCAGGAATTTGGACAGGGCACAGGGCAGGTGGCTTGTCTCTGCTCTGCAGTGTCAGGGACCTCAGTCTGAATATCATGGGGTGATCTGGAACGCAGGTGACTGGAATTATCTGGAGGCTTCTACACTCACATCTGGGGCCTGGGCTGGACTAAATTCAGGCTCAGCTGGGCCTGCTGACTGCAACACTGACACATGACCTCTCCCTGAGGCTTGTTTGCTGTTAGCCCCACTTTCTTGGAAACCTGGCCATATTCCAGTCTCTCCTACCTTATTTGAATCTTAAACAACCAAGACTTGACCCCTAGAGTCTCCTCTCCGACTTTTGAAACCATAGGTAAACTTGTTCCACTCAGAATAAACTACTTTTAGATCTCAAATTTGTATTGAAAGAGGTCTAATTTTTCTGCAGCCCTCGTGGAATTTGGCCTGCTGGTTCCCTCCCTAGCAGAGATGCAGGCCTGCTATATTCTCTCATCAGCCTCCCTAGTCTCTCTTTCCCCCTGCCCTCCCTTTCTCCCTCTCCCCAATCGCCTCATCCCTCCCCTCCCTCTACACCTCTTATTTGGCTCCCGGAGTGCTGGGATAGGGCCTCTTAACACTCCATTGAGAGATCTCCCCCAAAATGTTGTAACTCACTTAAATATCAAATGATAAGAGGGATTCTAGGAAAACAGTGGCAGCACAGCCTTTATTTTTAAAAATCTCCCTGAATTCCCTTATATAAATATAAAAAAAAGATAGAACAACTAGGAGAGCAAACCAAAAATTCATGCATAATATCTATGACAAAATTATGTGACAAAATATGAGTGAGTGGAACAAACTACTGATAGCAACTAAACCCCCATTATATCTGCAATTGTACAGAAGGAAGTGGAGGGACAGCAAAAGTATGAATGACGTTCCTGAGAATGCAAGAACCTCCACATCGTCAAGCGGTACTCACTGGCAGGCTGAGGTGAGAAGGGCAGCCCATCTGGAAGGGGGCTGCAGGTCCATTTCAAGGGTTAGAACAGAGGGACTGCGGTAGGTGCAGGAGCAATCCGGGCCCTACCACTCCAGAACCTTACCAGTCTAAGTGCCCTTTCAGCAGAGCTCTGCACTGAGGAGAAGCTGCTGGGAGGGAACTCTAAATTGAACTTAACTGGGACAATAACGGCAGAGGAAGAATCTTCCCATTTCAAGTGGAGGAGGGGAAAAGAGCCAAGGGATCTAAGAAAGTAAGAGGCCACATACAAACATTCTGGGAGAACAACAGAAGAGGGAGCTCTGGAGCCATAAAACTAGGAAAGCCAGCCTGGCCCACCTGCCCCTCCTGAGTGCAGGAGAACTCCTCTCACCAGACATAGGCCCAGAAAAGATTCCAGGTCTCTTTATCAGTAAAGCGCAGGTAACGACACCTCCACTGCATAGGGCTGCGGTAGCAGATGAGATAATGTATGTAAAGCAGCTGGCACAGCATCGGGTACACAGTAAGCACTCAAAGATGATCGAAATTATTACCATTATTATAAACATTAGCATATCAAGTTTATATAACAACCTTAAGCCTAACTCTAACAAAAGATTAAAGATTTCAGTTAGGCCACAGTGAAGTGTGGTAAAACACCACTGTCCCACTCCAGAGGACATTTCCCAAGTTGTCCACCCCGGACTCAGCACCCTCCTCCGCAGAACAGTACTACCCAGTACATAATTGCTCAATTCTGCCTCTCGCCTTCCCTTTCCCCAGCTGCAGGCTGACCCTTTTCCAGCTGCTCACACATCCTTGCTTCAGAGAGCCTCTTACAGCTCCCTGGTCTACGATTTTCCTTTATGATCAATTTTCCGCCCTGATTATCTTGTTTCTGGAAGGTATCTCAGGTTTTAGGAAAACTTCTGATCACACCCAATTGGATGATGATTTCCTGGTTGAACTCGCAGACTTCTGGAGCCTCGCTGGTGACCTCATGTACTGATGCTAAGCACAAGCTCTACTTACGGTGCATCATACCCAACACTTCTCAGTGAAAAGGGCTAAATAAAACAAACTGTCCATTTTGTCAGGATTCTGATTCATTGATGCTAGAAATTAAATTTATCAAATTGCTAAGAGTCAGAGTAGGAGAGACAGAAGCCAAGTTCATTTCTGACTTCAAAAAAAAAAGAGGTTGGCCATTCCCTTTATATGTCATGTATGTCCCTGCATCTTGACTTCCAGAACCACACTATCAGATTACCATTAACTATCAAATGCCAACATGTGCCAGCCACTGTACCAGGTGCTTTAGCTGAAAAAATCAATCTGATGAAGATAGTAAACTAGAACTTTGAAGTCAAATTTAATTAGTCAAAAGATGATACTGGTCAAAAGGAGATCCAAGACTATAATCACAAAAGGTCATGGCTCTGCCAGTCTTCCTGTGGTCTAGAGCAGGGAAAGAGAAAGAGAACATTCCAAACAAATCAGTAAGTTCCTGATTTGTTTCTTGTGATCATCTCTAGTTAAAGAAAGGGAATTAGGGACAGGGCTAGCCTGACAGGAGAAATAAAAGGGAACAGGTTCATATTCTGGATAATTTTTCATAAATGTGTACAAAACATAATATTCTGAAATCACATATTCTCCATGTCAGCAGACGGTTATGAGTTTGGAAGGCTTTCTAGTAACCACACATAATAAAATAAGAAAGTACTGTGTATAATCTAAAAGGACAAATTGTTAAAAGACTTGGGAGGGCTCATCACAAGGAAAGAAAGATGAAATGGAAGGGGAGAAAACTGTTCCACCAATAGATTTAAAAGGTAAAACACAAACTAAATTAGAAATGACTTTGTCAAAGCTATGCATTTCATAACTAAAACTGAAAGTGGCCAAACAATATCTGGTTTCCCCGGCCTTCAGAAAGGAAGCAGCAGCCAAGTGGAAGCGACTATGAGGGAGAAGGGAAGAAGACACACCAGGTAGGCTTCAGGGTGCTGATACTATTTCTTGACTGGGTGGGGGTTACCAGCTGTGTTCACTCTGTGATAATTAATGGAGCAGTACACTCATGATTTGTTCACTAGTATGTAGGCTATACTTCAATAATAAAATTCATTTTAAAAAGAGCACATGACAAGGACTTCTGCTTCTTGTAAAGGCATCCTAGGTAATGCAGGCCAATCCTTGCACTAAGAACAAAAAAAAGTATAAAAAATATCTCTTTGATAGCTTAGAGAGATAAGGCAGTGATGAATTACAGGATCAAAACCTAGAAAAAAAGGAAATTCAGAGAGATAAGCCTAACATCTGGGGCAATTTTTCTTTGAAGGGCATGTGCCAATTCCAGAAAAGGCAGCTGAGAGTCTGAGAAGCTGAGTGGAGCTCCAGGCAATCCCACAGAGTGGGAGAATAAAAACTGAAGTCCAGGTCTACCAACGAAGGGGAACCCTAATAAATCACCCACACTTTGAACTGGAACTTCAAAGGGCTGCTTCCTGTGGATAATGGTGAAACTGAGTCTGGCCCTCAAAGGGACCAAGGCCTGGCTTCACACTGTCTCAATTCTTCAACCTGGATGAAAGGGACCCAGGATCACTTCTGCCCCAGGCGCCTGCCAGAAGCAAATGCAAATCCTCTTTAGAGGAGGAAAACTTCCTTGTCCTCAAATCACTCCCAAAATGCTCCTACACAATATCCATTCAAAAATTGCCAGAGATTTGAGAAAAACAAGACAAGAGTGATTAAAAAGCGAGAGAAAGAAAAGAAAACAGAAGCAGACCCATGGGGAAGAAATGGAGATCCAGTCTCTAAGGTACTTATACTGTCTGGAAAGAAAGTAAAAATATTAATTAACAATAGATTTTGAAAGGTCAGAAACTTATAGATGAAACAAAAATTAGTAAATATATAGGTGATTAGAATCATGTAATTATTAAGCTCGAGCTAACGGAAACATACAGAACCCTACCCAATGAAGAGTGAATATACATGTTTTCAAGCATTATGGGCATTTATAAACATTGGCCATTACTATGGCCAATCAACAAAGACCAAAGCACAGATGTTGTTCAGAACACATTTTCTGCCAACAATGTGATAAAACTGGAAATCTATAATGAAAAGAGAATCCTCTTTTCCCCTAATATGTTTAGAAACAACCAAAAATCATTTTACATAATACCTATGTCAAAGAAAAAGATATAATAATTATAAACATTTAGATAATTAAATTAAAATACTTAAAACTGAATGGGAGTGATAGCATTATTTGTCAAAACCAGTGGGGTGCAAGTCAAGCAGTACTTACATGGAAATTTAAAGCCTCAAAAGTATATGTTCTAAAATGGGAAAGATTGAAAATTAGGCATTCAACTCAGTTAGAAAAAACCACCTGGTAAAACCAAGCAAAGTAAAAAGGGAATAATAAAGATAATAACAGAAACAAACGAGATTTTTAAAAAGCAACAGATGGGATGAAATCTGATTATTTGGAGAAATTAATAAAATAGACAAATCTCATGCAGGATTGATTGATGAAAAAAGTTGGGCAGACAAAATTATGAATGAAAAAGAAACATAATTATTGACACGGTAAAAATTCTAAAATATAGGGTCCAGCCCCGTGCCCTAGTGGTTAAGTTTGGCATGCTCTGCTTTGGCGGCCCAGGTTCAGTTCCCGGGCGTGGACCTACACCACTTGTCGGCAGCCATGCTGTGGTGGTAACCCACACCCAAGATACAGGAAGACTGGCAACAGATGTTAGCTCAGGGATGATCTTCCTCAGAAAAAAAAAAAAAAGAAAAAAAGAAAAAAAATTGTAAAATATAAAAGCTGCCCACAAATTTGAAAACTTAGAAAAGTATTAAGAAACTAGAAAATTTTTCTAGTACACTCTACATTTTCAAAATTGACTCAAGATGAATGAAAACATCAATATACGTATAAGCATTTAAGAAACAGAAAAAGTAGACAAAAATTGAGAGAATTTTCATCAGTGCACCTGTCTTGCAAGAAATGTTAAAAGTTCTTCTGGTTTTAACCTTTGCAAGTGTTCTCAGTATCCCAGACTCCTGCCTTTGCTCTAGGTCACCCACCTCTTCTGACTGAGGCCAGAAGCCTATGGTGAGAAGGGTGGGAAAGGCTGAGGAACCAGGTTCAGGTCGGTCAATGGAGACTTCTTTTAACATCTCCCGTACAGACACTGAGTGACAATTAATGCCTACTTTGCTGACCATCTGGTCTGAGGACTGCTGCCCTCTTGGAAGCCTGGTTCTGGACTTTTAAAAATTTAAACCAAAATAAAGATAAGGAAAGTCTTAGATTTTTCAGATCAAAGTAGGTGAGCTAACAGGAGAGGCACAGGCAAGACTGGGGAATGAAGTGCCAGGCAGAACAGGAAGGGGATACACTGACAGCCCCACCTGCTGGCACCAGGTTATCTTTTCAAAAGTGTAATGCACAACCTTACTTTGGGAACAAAAGCGATCATTTGTGGGGCAGCAAGAAAAAGCTCAGGGGGCCACTTGTTGAGGGGCAGAGGTCAGGTCCAGGAAAAACAAGAGACAGTGGTGAAGAAAAAAAGCAAGTGAAGCAGACACCTGAAGGCATCATCACATCTGAAGGAACACTGAATCCATAAACATGCTTCCAGCTCCGCTTAGAGTGACTTGCGGGTAAATTCTACAAGAAACACAGTTTTATGCAAGAATTTCAGATGCAAGAACTTCCTTCCCATATTTAACTTTGAAGAGGGGCTAAATTAAAATCACTAGAGGAGATTCACTTCATGTGATCACATTTTTATGACCCTGAGAAACCAAGGCTTTCATTTATTTAGTGTAAAAGGCAGCATTACGTTTTGCTGTCAGCCATACTCTAGGGGGGAAGGAACAAAGCAACTCTGCGAGTGCTTTGCTCAGCTTGAAGAAAGGCACACAGCACTTCCTCAGCTTATTTGAGGCTGGAAGGCACAAAAATCAATACGGACAGAGCAAAAGGTCAAATTGCCACCGCTTAGTTTTCTTTTCTTTTCCTAATTAAATAATCTCATTTGCTTCTGGAGCTTCCTTATTCAACCTAATGAAATATTATCTCTGATATTCCAGTTTTTTAGGCAGTAGAGAGTTACTGGGAACCAGCCCAGGGTATCAGTTAAGAATACAGACTCTGGACCCAGACGGCCGAGCTCAAAGTACACTGAGCCACTTTGTGACTTTGAACATAACTTCTCTGTGTCTCAGTTTTCTCCTTTGTAAAAGGGTAATGATGATAGGAATAAATGGATTATTATAAACAAAGCTCTTCACAACAGTGCCTGGCACAGAGTGGGTGCTATTGAAGGGTATATCACCATTATGATTGTGATTTGCATGGTAGAGCACAGAAATTAAGAGCATGAATTCTGGCATCCGGCGGTCAGTTCGAATGCTAGCTGCACCTCTAAGGTTATTTAATCCTTCTAAACCTCACTTGAAATACTCCACTTGGCATCTGCAGCACAACTTCTTCTTGGTTCTCTTGATTCTTCCCTGCAGCTTCGCCTCAAACTCCTTTGCTGTTTCCTTCTCATTTTCCTGACCTTGAATGTGGAGCCAGGCCTTGGGCTGCTTTCCTATTCACACTCATTGCCTAATGTTCTTCTCAGGGTCCACGGCTTTAAAGTGCATTTATACTCTGATGATTCAGTAAAGTTGCAGGATACAAAATCAACATACAAAAATCAGTTGCATTTCTATATAACAATCCAAAGAAAACAATCCCATTTACAATAGTATCAAAAAGAATAAAATACTTAGGAATAAATTTAACCAAGGAGGCAAAAGACTTGTACATTAAAAACTACAAAACATAGCTGAAAGAAATTAAAGGAGAGACAGACAAATGGAAAGATATCTCATATTCATGGATTGGAAGATTTAATATTGTTAAAATGTTCACACTATCCAAAGTGAGCTACACATTCAATGCAATCCCTATCAAAATCCCAATGGCATTTTTCACAGAAATAGAAAAACCAATCCTAAAATTCATATGGAACCACAAAGGACTCTGAATAGCCAAAATAACATGGAGAAAATGAACAAAGCTGGAGGAGTCACATCTACTGATTGCAAAACATATTACAAAGCTACAATAACCAAAACAGTATGGTACTGGCATAAACACAGACACACAGACAAATGGAACAGAATAGAAACCCAGAAATAAATCCACATATATATAGTCAACTGATCTTTGACAAGGGCATCAAGGAGGCACAATGGGGAAAAGATAGTCTCTTCAACAAATGGTGCTGTTATTCACGTGCAAAAGAATAAAACTGGACCCTTATCTTACACTATACACAAAAATCAACTCAAAATAGACTTAAAAATCAACTTAAACGTAAGACCTGAAACTGTAAAACTCCTAGAAGAAAACATAGGGGAAAAGCTGCCTGACATTGGTCTTAGCAATGATTTCTTAAATATGACATCAAAAGCACAGGCAACAAAAGCAAAAATAGATAAGTGGGCCTACATCAAACTAGAAAATTTCTACACAGCAAAGGAAACATTCAACAGAGTGAAAAGGCAACCTACAGAATGGGAAAAATATCTGCAAACCATATATCTGATAAGAGGTTAACATCCAAAATACAAAAGGAACTCTAACAACTCAACTGCAAAAAACCAAATAACCTGATTAAAAAATGGAGAAAGGATTTGAATAGATATTTCTCAAAAGACGATATATAAATGGCCAACAGGTATATGAAAAGATGCTTAACATTACTTATCATCGGGGAAATGCAAATCAAAACCACAATGAGATATCACTTCATACTTGTTAGGATGGCCATTATTAAAAAAAAAAGGAAAGAAAAGAAAAGAACAAGTATTGTTGAGGATGTGGAAAAACTGGAACCCTGTGCACTATTAGTGGGAGTGTAAAATGTTGCAGCCGCTATGGAAAACAGCATGGAAGTTCCTCAAAAAATTAAAAATAGAACTACCATATGATCCAGCAATCTCACTCTGGCTATTTATCCAAAAGAACTGAAATCAGGATCTCAGAGACATAGCCGCACTCCCATGTTCACTGCAGCATTATTCACTGCAGCATTATAGCCAAGAGGGGGAAACAAACTAAATGTCATCGACAGATGAATGGATAAAGAAAATGTAGTATATAAATGCAATGGAATATTATTTAGCCATAAAAAGAAGGAAATCCTGTCAGATGCTACAACATGGATGAACCTTGAGGACATCATGCTACACGAAAGAAGTCAGTCACAGAAGGACAAACACTGGTTGGTTCCACTTATATGAGATATCTGAAGTAGTCAAATTCATAGAAGTAGAAAGTAGAATGGCGGTTGCCAGGGGCTGGGGGAAGAGGGAAATGAGGATTTACTGTTCAATGAGTATGACGTTTCAGTCGTTCAAGATGAAAAAGTTCTAGGGATATGGTATACAACAGTGTGCTTACAGTTAACAATATTGTACTGTACATGTAAAAATGTTAACTTTTCAATAAATGGTGCTGGAACGGGATATCCACATGAACAAAAATGAATCTAGACACAGATCTTATACCCTTCACAAAAATTAACTCAAAATGGATCACAGACCTAAACGTAAAATATAAAACTATAAAACTCCTAGAAGATAACATAGGAGAAAGTCTAGATGACTTTGGGTATGGTGATAACTTTTTATTTGTTTATTTATTTTTTATTTTTTTCTGAGGAAGATCAACCCTGAGCTAACATCCACGCTAATCCTCCTCTTTTTGCTGAGGACGACCGGCTCTGCGCTAACGTCTATTGCCAATCCTCCTCCTTTTTTTTTTTTTTTTCCCCAAAGCCCCAGTAGATAGTTGTATGTTATAGTTGCACATCCTTCTAGTTGCTGTATGTGGGACGCAGCCTCCGCATGGCCAGAGAAGCAGTGCGTCAGTGCACACCCGGGATCTGAACCCGGGCCGCCAGTAGCGGAGTGCGCGCACTTAACCGCTAAGCCACGGGCCCGGCCCTGGTGATGACTTTTTAGACACAACACTAAAGACATGATCCACGAACAAAATAACTAATAAGCTAGACTTCGTTAAAATTAAAAAACTTATGCTCTGCAAAAGATAACATCAAGAGAATGAGAAGACAAGCCACAGACTGGGAGAAAATATTTGCAAAAGACACATCTGATAAAGGACTTATATCCAAAATATACAAAGAGCTCTTTAAAACTCAACAATAAGAAAACGAATAACCCAATTAAAAAACGGGAAAAGATCTGAACAGACACCTCACCAAAGAAGATATACAGATGGTAAATAAGCATATGAAAAGATACTCAACATCATATGTCATTAGGGAACAGCAAATTAAAACAAGAAGATATCATTACATACCTATTAGAATGGCTAAAATCCAAAAAAACTGACAATAACAAATGCTAACAAGGATTATAGAAACAAGAACTCTCATTCATTGCTGATGGGAATGCAAAATGGTACAGCCACTTTGGGAGACAGTTTGGGAGCCTCTTATAAAACTAAACATAGTCTTACCAAACAATCCAGCAATTGCACTCTTCGGTATTTACCCAAATGAACTGAAAACTTACATCCACACAAAAACCTGCACATGGATGTCTACAGCAGCTTTATTCATAATTGCCAACAATGTGGAAGTCACAAAGATGTCCTCCAGTAGGTGAATGGATAAACTGCAGTACATCAAGACAACATAATATTATTCAGCACTAAAAAGAAATGATCTATCAAGCCGCAAAAAGACATGGAGGAACCTCAAAGGCATATTACTAAGTGAAAGAACCCAATCTGAAAAGGCTACATACTATACGATTTCAAGAATATGACATTCTGGAAAAGCCAAAACTATAAACTGTAAAAGGATCAGTAGTTAGCAGGGGGTGGGGGTGGGGGTATGAATAGGTAGAGCACACAGGATTTTTAGGGCAGTGAAAATACTCTTTATGATACTATAATGATGGATACATGTCATTATACATTGTTCAAACTCATAGAATGTACAATACCAAGGGTGAATTGTAATATAAATTGTGGACTTTGGGTGATTATGATGTGTCAATGCAGGTTCATCAGTTGTAACAAATGTACCACTCTGGTGTAGGATATTGATGATGGGGGAGGCTATGTATGTGTAGGGGCAGGCGGTATATAGGAAATCTCTGTACCTAATTCTTAATTTTATTGTGAACCTAAAACTGTTCCAAAAAATAAAGTCTTAAAAAATGTTAAGAGGATAGATCTCATGTTATGTATTATTTTATTTTATTTTATTTATTTATTTTTCCCCCCCTAAGCCCCAGTAGATAGTTGTATGTCATAGTTGCACATCCTTCTAGTTGCTGTACGTGGGACGCGGCCTCAGCATGGCCGGAGAAGCGGTGTGTCGGTGCGCGCCCGGGATCTGAACCTGGGCCGCCAGCAGCGGAGCGCGCGCACTTAACCGCTAAGCCACGGGGCCGGCCCTGTATTTTTTTTTAAACACAAAAAATATATGTATATCCAGAATTTGACACTTCTCACTGCTGCCACCCTGACCCAAGGCACCACCACCTACTCCCTAGATTACTGTAATATTCTCTAAACAGGTCTCCTTGCTCCCACCCTGTCCCCTACAGTTCATTTTCCATTAAGCAGCCAGAGTGGTTCTTCACCTCCCTTGAAGCACAATCCAAAGTTCTTCCGACAGCCTACAAGACCCTTTGTGATGTGGCCCACTGATATTTCTCTCACTCCATCTCCTACCTTCCTCACTCACCTGTTGTGGTCCAGCTGCACTGGCTTCTTTGCTGTTCCTAGAAACACCACGTATGCTGCCACTAGAGGGCCTCTGTACTTGCTGTTCCTGCTGCATGGTATTCTCTTCCTCAAGATATATCCCACTCATCTCCAAGACACTGAAGGAGAGAAATGAAACATAAATTGATAAACAAACAAATATACCAGGGTGAAAATTAAGGTAACAAAGAATAAAGCAGGTTAAATAGACAGAGAAGGCATGGGTACAATTTAATGTGGCTTACTCTCACTCACTTTAGATCTCCTCTCAAATGTCAAATCACCACAGAGACTTTCCCTGAGTATCCTACACTAAATTGCATCTATGCATTCTCTATGCACTTAACCTGCTCGTTCTTTGTCATAATATTTTCACACAGATTGTTTATTGGTTTGTGTTTTCTTCCTCCCCTCCACACGCATGATCATAAATACCATAAGAGCAAGAGTAGTGCCTGGGACAGAGTAGGCACTCAGTAAATATTTAATGTTAAATGAACAAAGTCCTATACTAGCTATCTATAGACTCGTAACAAACTACCCCAAAGCTTTGTAGCTTAAAACAACAACCATTTTGGGGCCGGCCCCGTGGTGTAGTGGTTAAGTGTGCGCTCTCCGCTGCTGGCAGCCTGGGTTTGGATCCCGGGTGGGCACCACGCACCACTTGTCAGGCCATGCTGTGGCGGCATCCCATATAAAGTAGAGGAAGATGGGCATGCATGTTAGCTCAGGGCCAGTCTTCCTCAGCAAAAAGAGGAGGATTGGCATGGATGTTAGCTCAGGGCTGATCTTCCTTACACACACACACACACACAAAAAAAACAATAATAAAAAAAAAAACACCACCATTTTATTATATCTAATGACTTTGTGGATCAGAAAATCAGTCAGGGCTTGGCTGAGTGGATTCTTCTGTTTTAGGTATTATTGACAGAGGTTATTCAGTGATATCAGCTGGTGGATGCACTTGGTAGAGGGTCCAAGAAGGCTTCGCCTACATGTCTGGTACTTTGGAGGGGATAGCTCCAAGGATGGGCACAGCTGGGACCACAGTCTAGAGCACCTACACATAATTTCTTTACCACGGCAGTCTCAGAATAGTCAGACTTCTTACATGGTGGTTCAGGGTTCCAAGAACACATGTTCCAGCAAAAAGAGTGGCAACTGCACGGCCTTTTATAACTCAACTTTGGAAGTCATAGAGGATCAATTCTACCATGCTCTATTTGGTTGAAGCAGTCATAAGCCCATCCATATTCAAGGGAAGGGGAGAGAGATCCCATCTTTTAATAAGAGGAGTGTTGAAGAATTTGCAGCCATATTTCAGATTGCTACAACCCCATACCTCACAGTACAGAGCTTTGGGCCTACTAGGTATTCAGGAAATTTTGGTTGACTCAAAATGGAATTACAAAATGGGATTTTCAACTAAGGTACTATAACTAGAAGAGAGAACAGTTTGGTTCTTTAATACAGGGGTTTATAAAAAATAATTAATTTTAAATGGTCTACATAATTTCAAAACCAAAAAACTAAACATCAAACTCAAAACAGACCATCTATGAGGGGCTCACCAATACACTGGACATAGCTGAGGAAAGAATCAGTGAGCTTGAGGATATGTCAGTACAAATTTCCCAAACTGAAATGCAAAGAGAAGGAAGAATGAAAAAAAAATGGGACAGAACATCCAAGAATTGTAGGATAATTACAAAGGGTGTAACATACAAGTAATGGGAATACCAGAAGGAGGAGAAAGAGAGAAAGGAGCAGAAGGAATATTTGAAGTAATAATGGCTAAGAATTTTCCGAAGTTAACAACATATACCACCAAACTACAGATCCAGGAAGCTCAGAGAACACCAAGTAGGATAATTACCCAAAAAATCTACACCTAGGAATATCACAAAAATCCTTAAAGTGTATGCACCTAACAACAGAGCATTGAAATACACAGGGAAAAAGTGATAGAACTGTCAGGAGAAATAGATAAAGCCACTATTATAGTTGAATATTTAGTCACCTCTGTCGGTGACTAACATATCCAGCAGGTAAAAAGCAGCAAGGATATAGCTAAACTGAATAGCACCATTAAATTGGATCTAATCGACATTTATAAGATACTTCATCCAACAACAGCAAAATACACATGGTCACATGGAACGTTTGCTAAGACAAACCACATTCTGGGCCATAAAACACACCTCAACAAAGTTACAAGAACAGAAGTCATAGAAAGTATGTTCTCAGACCACAACAGAATTAAACTGAGATCAATAACAGAAATATAGCTAGGAAATCTCAAAATATTTGGAGATTAAACAACACACTCCTAAACACATGGGTAAAAGAGGAAGTCTCAGAAGAAATTTAAAAATATTTTGAACTGAACGAAAATGAAAATACAACTTATCAAAATTTGTGGGATGCAGTGAAAGCAGTGCTTCCAGGGAAATTTATAGCACTGAATGCACACATTAGAAAAGAAGAAAGCTCTAAAAGTCAATAATCTAAGCTCCCACCTTAGGAAACTAGAAAAGAGAAGAGCAAATTAAATTCAAAGTGAGCAGAAGAAAAGAAGTAATAAAATTTAGAACAGAAACCAATGAAATTGAAAATAGGCAAACAATAAAGAAAATCAAAAGACAAAAAGCTGGTTCTTTGGGGAAAAACCCAACAAAATGGATAAACCTCTAGCCAGGTTTATTAGTCTGCTCAGGTTGCCATAACAAAATATCACAAATTGGGTGATTTAGACAACAAAAATTTATTTTTTGCAATTCTAGAGGCAGGGAAGTCCAAGATCAAGGTGTCAGCTGATTTGGTTCCTAGTGAGACTTGCAGATGGCCACCTCTCACTGTGTCCTCACATGGCAGAGAAAGAAAGCTCTGGTGTCTCTTCCTCTTCTTTTAAGAGACCAGCCCCATTGGATAACGGCTTCACCCTTATGATCTCATTTAATCTTTATCATCTCCTCATAGGCAATCTCATTTAAAGCTCAGGGTCCTCTTCCAAGTTCACTGGTTGTTGGCAGAATTCAGGTCCTCGTGGCTATAGGACTGAGGCCCTCAGCTCCCACAGGGCACATACCATCGTCTGCCACGTGGCCTTCGTCACAAGATGGCAAGTTTGCTTCTTCAGGTGAACAGGAGAGTATCTCAGCTGCTTTGAATCTGATTTCAGTAAGTGCCCAGTCCCTTTTAAAGGTTGATCTGTTTAGGTCTGGCCCACCCCGAACAATTCCTTTTTGATTACCTCAAAGTCAACTGATTTGGGGACTTTCATTATGTTTGCAAAATTCTTCACCTCTGTCACGTAACATAGCCTAATCACAGAAAGGAAATCCTTCAAACTCACAGTCCTGCCCGCACGCAAAGTGAGGGGATTATACAGAGTGTACATCAGGGGGCAGGAACCTCAGGGGCCATCTCAGAATTCTGCCCACCAGTGTATACAATTAATCCTGATGAAACTAATGATGTCAGATTAATTCTCCTAAATCAAGTTACTCACCATACCACTCTTCTCTTAAAATAACCTTCAATAGTTCTGGAAAACACAGAGAAGGAACTTTAAATTCTTTACCCTGATATTCAAGGTCTTTCTCAAACATGACCCAGGCAACATTTTAAACCTTTACTCCAACAAGCCCTGCTCAATGAGCCCTTAGTCACACGCTTTGCTCTGCCCTCCCACGCCCTTTGTGTTCTCTGTATCTGCATTCCTTCTTGCACTCTTCCTCCAGACCTCATTCACTCCTTTCCCTCCTCCTTCTTATTCAAGCCTTTACAGCCTTCAAGATGCTGCATCAACACCCTGGGATAAAACCTTTCCTGACCCTTTTGACTCACACTGAGGTTATCTTCATTTGAATTTGTCCTCAAGTACTGTGGTGGATTGCAAAAAGCAACCGTAATCTTCTCATTCCTGTGTGCAATCATTTGCAATGTGACTTTGCCACTCATCCCATCAAGAGGTGGATTATATTTTTTCACCTCTTGACTCTAGGCTGGGTCCTGTGACTTTCTTTAACCAATGGGACATGAGCAAACCTGACACAAGCAGACACTTTAAAGCATTTGTGCACTGGGGCTTGCCCTCTTGCTGTGCTGGGAACCCTGCTACCACCACCAGGTGACTGAGGTTGGACTACTCTACTGGACGATAAGGGACATCTGGCCAAATAATTCTTGTAGCCCCAAATGACACTGGGCCAACCACCTGGCACCTGAAAAATAATAAATGTCTGGTGTTTTAGGTCATGGAGCTTTGTACCAATGTTTGCAGCAAACTACTCTTTAACAATGAGATTCAAGGTCCTCCTTTTTAACAACATTGCTTTTACTGAGCTTCATTCTAGTATGCTTCCTTGTGAGAAATGTGAATTATAGCTTGCAATGAAGGAACTGTGCAGGAAGCACAAGCTGGTCTTCAATTATCTGGAAATATCCATGGGGGTGGGTCATGAACCTTCTCAAAGATGCTTGGCTTTTAAACAGAGAAGCAATCCATATGTCCATCAACAGATGAATGGATAAACAAAATGTGGTATATCCATACACTGGAATATTATTTAGCCTAAAAAGGAATGAAGTTCTGATACCTGCTACAACATGGATGAATCTTGAAAATGTTATGTGAATTGAAATAGACCAAAAGGACAAATATATAAGGGGGACAAAAAAGTTTTGGAAATAGGTAGTGGTGATGGTTGTACAATATCATGAACATAATTAACGTCACTAAATTGTACACTTAAAAATGGAAAATTTTATGTTATATACATTTTAACACAGCATTTAAATATTAATAATATAATATGCCAAAAACTCTTGAATTATACACTTTAAATGGGTGGATTGTATGGTACGTGAATTATATCTCAATAAAGCTGTTAAAAAGTTTTTTTAAATAAAACAAACAAAAAACAAGAGAAAACACCACCAAAAGTCACCCTTGATTTCACTTTTCTCCTCAGATGGAAACTACGCTGCATACTGCATATCTATTTTCCCTTCACTGCCAGGAAGCTTAAGACCAAGTTTTATGTTCAAGGTCAGCAACTCAGCTGGCACATAGATGTGCTCAAACATAGTATCTATCATCATTCTCATCAAATCAGAGGTTCCGCTTTCCTGTTCAGATCCTTCTATGTGTCTTCCTTTGTCCCATCTCTCGATCTTTGTTAACTAAAATTCATTCAAGTGACTTTTCTCCAGGCCCCCAACAGACCCTAAAGTAAACTGAGATAATGAACCTTTGAGGTCATAGTATTAGCTCTGTAAATATGACACTATAGTCTCAGATAAATAATTAACCCTCAGAGCAAGGAGAAGAGCTCATGCTAAAGAGGAAATAAGAGAACGCAGCGCCTCAAAAGCGGTGAGGATGTCAGCAGGTTAACCAGGATCATTTAAACCACCTTCAACCTATTCCTGGGTAGTACTTTTTTTTTTGTTTTGTTTATTTATTTATTTATTTTTTCCCCCCAAAGCCCCAGTAGATAGCTGTATGTCATAGATGCAAATCCTTCTAGTTGCTGTACGTGGGACACGGCCTCAGCATGGCCCGAGAAGCGGTGCGTCAGTGTGCGCCTGGGATCCGAACCTGGGCCGCCAGCAGCGGAGTGCGCGCACTTAACCGCTAAGCCACAGGGCCGGCCCCTGGGTAGTACTTTTACCACAGAAAAATCAATGGGCTCAAATTTGGTAACAGACAGAAAACAACCATTGGTGACTGACCTTTCATTCTGGGACCATTCCATTAGGACAAACTATTCAAAAATTCCCCAAATGCCCATATTTTCTAACAAATTTTGGAAAACTATATCCCAAAATTCTGAGGAACTTGGCTTTAAGATCATAGGAAAAAGTCAGTCATATAGGAGAAGGAGAGAGAGAACATTCTTAATTCTATACACATACCCAACTTTTTTCATCTCAGAAAAAGCCTGAGTCCTGGGTAAGTACGCTAGTCCCCCAGTTAATCCACCAAACTACTTACTGGTCCAATGAATTGCTATAAAAAGAAGCCTACAAATACGAAACCCAAAACAGATACATTCTATCTCTAGTAATAAAGTTTCTGATGATGTAGTATATAATACCTGTACCTCTTTGACGAGAGAAGTATTCTTACTAGAAAAATCCAATGGGGGGCCAGCCCGGGGGCACAAGCGGTAAGTGCATGCGCTCCGCTGCGGCGGCCCGGGGTTCGCTGGTTTGGATCCCGGGTGCGCACTGACGCACCACTTGTCAAGCCATGCTGTGGCGGCGTCCCATATAAAGTGGAGGAAGATGGCCATGGATGTTAGCCCAGGGCCAGTCTTCCTCAGCAAAAAGAGGAGGATTGGCAGATGTTACCTCAGGGCCGATCTTCCTCACACACACACAAAAAAATCCATTTGGCTTGCCACTCTAGTAAATCAAATTTCCCAATGACAGGAACCATGTTGGTTCTTCCATCCACAGTACAAGTACTTTGTACTTGGATGTGCTATTAATAAATATTTCTTGAACATCACTTTAAAGTCAATCAGACTATAAATTAAAATTTTCACCATAAGTAGATAATGAATGGTAAGAGGCAATACATTAAAGGTGCAATGCTGCTCTAAAAGAGAACATATCCCCTCATATACAAGGATGCCCACTTGGCTTTTCACTGTTGCTGGGACTGTTGGAAAGAAAGAGTGATGGCATCACAGTGTAACAGAAAATTCTAGTGGTGGCATGTGGGTTGGGGAGGCAGGCTGTATGGAAGGTCTGCCCCAACGGCCTCCGTGTCATTCCTATGCCCCTAGCCTTGATTTCCTCATTTTTAAAAGGCGAGATCTACCTTAGTTTGTTACGTAGGTTCCTTCCACTCCTAAAAGAGATTTGATGCTATTAGAGTTATTTTTCATTGCAGAATTGGTTTTCAACAGTTTCCATGTTTTCTACACAATTCCACCTAGTACCTCCAATCAATAATAAAAAATTATACATGAGCTTTCATGAGTTGGATATTATAATAAGTGCTCAAAATGTATAACACTGATGTTGTTCCTATTTAACATTAAAGATTCCAGTGTCCTCATATTTACATTCAGAAAAGGAAAGCTGGCTTAGATATACACTTAGAAGAACTTATTAACTCATATTTAATCGTATGACAAAAATGACACCATGGCAAGGGATATTAGGATTAAGCAAATTAATTAGATACAAAGTTCCTAGCCTCTAAAGCTGAATTCCTAGTAAGTTTAACCATTTGTCACCTTCTTTGTTACCACAACTTCAAAATGATTTGTTTTCTTAAAAGGCTGGAGGGTAGGGGTGGGGGGAATGACTTATGAATTAACCAGGGATTGTTTGGATATAATTATAAACTGCAAATCACCATGATTTCAATGATATTCAGACTTTTAAAGCTATTTTATAAAAAAAGAAAAGAAAGCAAATTAGACCTTTGCTAAGAGATTATTTATGAGTAAGGAACTTATACATTCATGACTGAGTGTTCGACAATACATTCCCAGTGGAATGATCTCTAAAAATGTCTATAATTAAAAACAGAATAGTAAAAAAAAATTCAATGGCTTACTCTCTTGTTGGTGAGTTAGCGGAGGATTCCTTTTTTGAATCAGGAGAGCTTAGAGTTTGCAAAATACAATTATGTTTTTCGGTGGATAGGGCACCTCTTTCTTGCTCAGAGTGGATTAATTTTAAGGCCTCTATTCCATCTTCTCCCTCCATCTTGTCACTGGGATCTGGCTGTGGTTCTGGACTCTCTAAAATCAGATCATCTTCACTTACGGCAACTGTGAGGTCACTGCTGCTGCTCAGACCTTCCTCTTCCTGCTGTTGCTGCATTTTCCTGAAGGGCTTCTGTGCCTCGGGGTCCCCGTGAGGAGGATGATCTGTAACAGGGGATATGAAGAGACTACTGATCACTAAGTGCAGGGAGAAGCGAGGTAAGACGTTCCACCTCACGGAGTGCGATTATTCATCAGTTAAAACATGTAGAAACAATCTATGATTAATTACAGTATTTAAAAACTCATTAAAAATATTTTATTAAATATATTAAAAATATAACAATGAGTTTAAAAATCAGAGAATTCGCTTGTAAGAATATTTCCACATACATATTTAAGAATTCATTAGAATGGAATTTGTTGGCAAAGTCAGCACTGTACTTTGTTTTTTGACAAAAGATAAAATTAGAGAGTACACTTTGTTCTTACATAAGACCACTACCACCCAGAAAAACTAAATACCAACAAAAATCAGCAAACAATCTCAGCCTCTCACCCCACCTGAGAAACCTTCCTGAGCAGAATGCTTCTCTTGAGAACACTTACTTTCAGATGCACAGTATTCTGAGACTGATATCGGAGCGACTGGTAGTCTGGCACTGTCTTCCTTGACTTCAATATGTTCCCGTGTCAGTATATCTCCCTCTGATGCCCCTGATCTGCTGGAACTGTCACACTTTAAATCAGTGGTTCTGCTCCCTGGACGTAATCTTCCCCGTAACAGGGAATGGAGTTCAGCAGACTTTCTGCTTTCAGATAAATTACTCTTGCCGTGATGTGAGTTGCTTCCTATCTCCAAGCAATGAGTCTCTTCCTCCTCAGACAATGGGCTGGCTGTGACTGGCATTTTCTCATCAATCTGAAGAGATGTCCTTCCATCTATTTTGTCAGACTTATTTAAGCACTGTGTGCCACTATTAGTGCAGACTACATAGCTGTCTGTCACATCACTGCTCTGGGCTGTCTGTTGCTGTGAACATGGGTCAGGAATTGTTCTGAAGTTCTTCGTGGGTTGGGGAGATTTCCGCTCTGTACTAACATCTCCAGTGCTTGAGATGGCTGACATTTGGCGGCCCATAAAGATTGTTGCTGGTTGATACAATCCTCTTGACACAGCTGTCTCCAAGTTAATCCCTGCCTGCATTGCAACCTGCAGCACCAAAAGAGACGTGAGTTAAATGTATTGTGTATGAACAATTAGGTTGTTTAGGTTGTTTTCAGAAATGAAATGAGGTAAAGGAAGCATGACCATTGAAATCAACAGCTACCATGTTTATAAAACTCATGGCTTCCTACAAAACGAATGAGCAAAAAACTGGTATAGTCCATACTCTTTAATTTTAAAAACAGTGTTGGTTCACAAAGCAAATATTGTCAAGGAACTATGGAATCTATATTTTTCAAAAAGAAATGCATACATTGCACAACTATGTGAATGTAATTAACGCCACTGAATTGTACACTTAAACGTGGTTAAAATGGTAAATTTTATGTTATGTATATTTTGCCACAAGCAAAAAAAACAGCTGTGAGTTCTAGCCTCTTTCCTCAGAGATGCTCAGATTTGATGGAGCTAGGAAGGTACCTGATGGAAAAAAAAAAAAAGGGAGAGGGAGAGAGAGAGACGCATACAAAGGACTACCAGAGGTTTCAAAACTCTATTTCTGGTATTATGTGTAATATAAAAAACCCTCCAATAATCACATTCGAGATTGCATTAAAATATTCTGCATATGTGCAAACAGCCATAATTTCTAGTCAACCTCAAATAACAACAGTTTTTCCTGAACATCTTCAAATCATTTTAAATACATTTAAAGCAATTTAAATTTACTGGCATGTCTATCAGGAAAATGAACATTGTCTCTTCCTTGAAAAGAGAGAGGGGAGGGGAGAGGTGGAAAAAGAAACAGAAGCAATTGGTTCAGTGGCTTGATCAAGGACACACAGTGGGAAGCAGAACTGGAAGTAACAACCCTGAAGCCTTGAGGAATTTAAGTGCTTTTCTTCCAAAGAGACCAAAGCATCTCCACATATACAGTAGCATTTAGTTCACAGAGCCCTACAGAATAGATGGGGAGACGTATTTGCACCCCTTTTCTGCATATGGAAAAACTGAGGCCCAAATGTTCAGACAGAAAATGCTATAAACACAGCTGCAACAGAATCAGGTGTTGCTTCTCTTCAAATATACCATCTCTTCTATTCCAAAAAATAAAAGAAACAACTTGGATGTTAAAAACAAATGAACAGAGATGTCAGAGAAAATGGTAGAATAAGAACCTCTCAAAATTCTATGTTTCATAAAAGAAACAGTGACACTGGAAAACATCTTCAACACTGGAAAATAACTTAGAATTCCGGAGATTAACCACAGGCTTGCAGCAATCAGGGGAGCATTTACTCAAGAAAAACAACTGAATCTTGGTAGGAACAGTACACTTTATGGTGCTTTAACTTGTCCTATTCTCATTTCCCACTCTTCAGGTCTGCGGTAACTTTGAAAATCCACAGCCTGTAACCCAGCAGTCTAACAGCTACTGGAAGGAGTGGAAAAGAGATGGAATTCCTTCAACGCCCCATTCTCAGAGAACTGTCATTACGTGACTTATCTGGTGGTTTCCTGGAAGGCTACACTCACAAGACTGTCTTTATTTGACTTGACTTGGAGCTCACACAGTGCAAAAAGCCTTCTCCTTGGGGGTATTTGTCAAAAATAATCAGAGACAGGGGCCGGCCCAGTGGTGCAGGCGGTTAAGTGCACACACTCTGCTGCGGCAGCCCGGGGTTTGCCGGTTTGGATCCCCGGCATGCACTGACGCACTGCTTGTCGAGCCATGCTGTGGCGGCATCCCATATAAAGTGGAGGAAGATGAGCACGGATGTTAGCTCAGGGCCAGTCTTCCTCAGAAAAAAGAGGAGGATTGGCATCAGATGTTAGCTCAGGACTGATCTCCCTCACAAAAAAAAAAAAAAAAATCAGAGACAATTGTTTAACATCAAGGCTGTATATAAAAGTTGGGCAGTAGATAACAGTTGGGCAAACAACAGGCTAACCAAAAACCTTAAAAGGAAAAGCTGATTAACAAGATGTCCATAGGGGGCTTTGAAAAGCTCCAACATACTCCTGGAAATCCAGATGGCCACCTGCACCCTCAGGCCTTGGGCATGCTCAGCAAAAGTCCTGAGAAGGGCCTAAGCTCTCACCTCAGGCTTACCCTGAGGCTCTGTGCAAGCACTTAGCAAAGGTCAAGGTGGAATTGTAAACTGTCTGGATGAGGGCTGAAGGTGTGCCTGAAGACACACTCAAAGCCCCTTGTCAAAGACTGTGAAACTTACTGGTTTTAGGCATTTCAAAAAACTCTGTCTAATCATTAGCTGATCACTAATAAGTGAATAGACCCTTCAGTGACCACACATGACAAAAAAATACTTTACATAATTAGTCCAGAAAGTCAGTAAACAAACAGCAACAACAAACTCTGAGAGGAAGAGAATCAGATGTTCAGAGTTGTCATATTTTATTATTTTCAAATGTCCAAATTTTAACAAAAAATTATGAGACATGAAAAAAAACAAGAAAATAAAGCCCATACACAGGAAAAAAAAAAAAAGCAGTCAAAAGAAACTATTCCTGAGGAAGCCCAGATGTTGGACTTACTAGAAAAAGGCTTTAAATTAGCTATTTTAAATATGTTCAAAGAACTAAGGGAAATCATGTCTAAAAAAATAAAGGAAAATATGAGAACAATGTCCAAAAAGAGATTATCAATAAAGAGATAGAAATTATTAAAAAAAAAAAAGAACCAAATAGAAATTCTGCAGTTGAAAAGTACAATCACCAGAATAAAAAATTCACTAGAAGGGTTCAGCAGCAGATATAAACAGGCAGAAGAAAGTATCAACAAACTTGAATATAAGTCAATTGAGATTATCAGACTGAGGAAAAGAAAGAAAAAAGAATGAAGGAAAATGAACAGAGAGAGATCTGTGGGACACCATCAAGCATACCAGCATAGGCACAATGAAAGTCCCAGAAGGAGACGAGAAAGAAAAAGGTGCAGAAAGAAATTCTGAAGAAATAATGGCAAAAACTTCCCAAATTTGATGAAAAACATTAATCTACACTTTAAAGAAACTCAACAAAGTCCAAGTATGATAAACTCAGAGATCCTTACCTAGATACATCATAATCAAACTATTGAAAGCCAAAGAAAAAGAGAGAATCTTGAAAGTGAAAACAGAGGAGTGACTCCTCATATATAAGGGATCCTCAATAAGATTAGCAGTTGATGTCTCATCAGAAACCATGGAAGCCAGCAGGCAGTAGGATAACATACTCAAAGTGCTGAAAGAAAAAGACTGTCAATCAAGAATTCTATATCTACCAAAACTTTCCTTCAAAAATGAAGGAGAAATTGAGGTATCCCTTGCTAAACAAAAACAGAGAAAATTTGTCATTACCATACCCGCCCTACAAGAAATACTACAGGGAATCCCTCAGGCTGAAATGAAGGGACACTACACAGTAACTCACATTCATAGTAAGAAATAAATAGCACTAGTAAGGGTAACTACATTGGGAAATATAAAACAAAGCATAAATATATTTTTTGTTTGTAACTCTTCTTCTTCTCCTATATAATTTAAAAGACAAGTGCATCAAGCAGTAATTATAAATCTATGTTGATGAGTAGCATATAAGATATAAAGATTAAGTTTGTATTACAATAACATCGCAAAGGAGTGGGAAAAGAATGGAGCTATATAGGAGCAAAGTTTTTGTATGCTATTTAAATTAAAATGGTATTAATCCAAACTAGATTATTATAAGCTAAGATATTAATTATGACAGCAAGGTACCCACAGCAAAATAAATGACAGAGATTTAAAATGGTATACTAGAAAATATATATTTAGTGCAAAAGAAGGCAGCATGGAGGATTAAAGGAACAAAAAAAGATATATAGAAAACAAAGAGCAAAATGGCAAATGCAAATCCTACTTTTCCGATAATGACATTAAGTTTAAATGGAATAAATACTACCATTAAGGTAAGAGACTGGTAGAATGGATAAAAAACATGATCCAACTATATGCTGTCTAAAGAGACTCATTTTAGATTCAAAGACACAAAGAGGTTCCAAGCAAAGAGACAGAAAAGGGTATATGAACAAAGCCTCATGGAAAAAATATACTATGCAAACAGTAACCAAAAGAAAGCTAGAGTGGCTATATTAATATCAGACAAAATAGACTTTAAGACACAAAATTGTTACTTGAGACAAAGGACATTTTATAATGATAAAAGGATCAGTTTATGACAAATTTATAACAATGAGAAACAGATATCTATACCTATATCTATATATCTACACATATCTTAACAACAAAGCCCTAAAATACCTGAAGCAAAAACTGAGAGAATTAAAAGGAGAAATAGACAATTCAACAATAGTAGTTGGAGACTTCAATACCCCACATTCAATAATGGATAGAACAACTGGATAGAAGATCAATAAGGAAACAGAGGTCTTGAACAACTATAAACCAATGAGACCCAATAGACATATACAGAAGACTCAACCCACCCAACAGCAGAATACATATTCTTCTCAACTGCACATGGAACATTCTATATGTTAGGCCATAAGTGAAGTCTCAATAAATTTAAAGGGATTGAAAGTATGAATTCTGCTGACAATAGAATGAAATTAGAAATCAATAAAGGAAGGAAATTTGGCAAATTCAAAAATATGTGGGAATTTAAAAACACACTCTTAAATAACTAATGGGTCAAAGAAAAAATCACAAGGGAAATTAGAAGATAGTTTGAGATGAATGAAAAGGAAAACACAACATACCAAAACCTATCAGAAGCAGTGCTTAGACTAGGGAAATTCATAGCTGTATGTGTCTATATCAAAAAAGAAGAAAGAACTCAAATCAGTAACCTAAACTTCCATGTTAAGAAATTAGAAAAAGAAGAGCAAATTAAACCCAAAGCAAGCAGAAGGAGGAAAATTATAAAGATTAGAGCAGAAATAAATGAATTAGAGAAGAGAAAAGCAATACAGAAAATCAACAAAACCAAAAGTTGATTCTTTGAAAAGATCAACAAATTGAGATACCTTTAGCTAGACTGACAAATAAATAAATAAATAAATAGAGAGAAGATTTAAATTACTAAGTAAATCAGAAATGAAAATGGGTACTATGTTACCTACCTTACAGATATAAAAAATATTATAAAGGCATACTAAAAATAATTGTATGCCAACAAATTAGATAACCTAGATGAACTGGACAAACTCTTAGATGGACACACACTAACAAAATCTACTCAAGAAGAAATAGAAAATCTAAATAGGCTTATAACAAGTTAAGCAATTGAATTAGTAATCAAAAAACTTCCCCTAAAGAAAAGTCCAGGACCAAAGGCTTCACTGGTGAATTCTACCAGACATTTAAAGAATAGTTAACACTAATCCTTCATCAACTCTTCCAAAAGCAGGTGAGGAAGAAATACTTCTCAACTCATTCTATGAGGCCAGTCCCTAACACTGAAACTAGACAAAGATGTCTCAAGAAAATTACAGACCAATATTTCTTATGAATATAGATGTAAAAAATTTCAATAAAATACTAGCAAACCAAATTCAGCAACATATAAAAGGGATTATACACCATGATCAAGGAGGATTTATCCCAGCAATGCAAAGTCGGTTCAACATATGACAATCAAGTAATGTAACATACCATATTAATAGAATAAAAGACAATCCCTCTGAATAATTATCTCCATAGACACAGAAAAAGCATTTGACAAAATCCAACGTGTTCATGATAAGAAAAAAACACTCAACAAACTAGGAATAGAAGGGAACTCCCTCAACTTGATAAAATGCATCTAAGAAAAACCCACAGCTAACATCATAGTCAACAGTGAAAGATTGAAAGCTCTCTCCCTATGATTCAGATTAACACAAGAATGTCTGCTCTCATCACTTCTATTTAACACTGTACTGCAGATTCTAGCCAGGAAGTATGACAAGAAAAAGAAACGAAAGGCATCTAAACTGCAAAAGAAAAAGTAGTCACGTGCTGAATAATGATGTTTCAGTCAATGACGCACTGCACATATGACGGTAGTTCCAAAAGACTAGTACCATATAGCCTAGGTGTGTAGTAGGCTATACCATCCAGATTTGTGTAAGTACACTCTATGATGTTTGCACAACAGTGAAATTGCCTAACAATGCATTCCTCAAAACATATCCCCATCGTTAAGTGATGCATCACTGTAAATCTATCTCTATTTGAAGATAACGTGATCTTATATAAAGGACTCCACAAGGAACAAACAGAGCTAATAAACAAGTTCTGCAAGGTTGTAGGATACAAGATCAATATATAAATAGAAATAATGTACTTCTATACATTAGCAATAAACAATCTGAAATTGACATCAGAAAACAATTCCATTTACAATAGCATCAAAAAGAATAAAATACAACAGAATAAATTTAACAAAGAAGTGCAAGACAAATACACTGAAAACTATAAAACATTGAAGAAAAAAATTAAAGGAGACCTAAACAAATGGAAACACATTCTGTGTACAAGCAATGTAAGACTTAATATTGATAAGACAACAATACTCCTAAACTGATCTACAGATTCAAAGCAATCTCTATCAAAATCCCAGCTGGCATTTTTTCAGAAATTGACAAGCTGATACTAAAATTCATATGGAAATACAAGGGACCTAGAACAGCCAAAAAAATCTTCCACAGAAGTGCAAAGTTGGAGGACTCACACTTCCCAATTTCAAAACTTACTACAAAACTAGAGTAATTCTAGTCTGTACTGGTATAAGGACAGACATACAGATGAATGAAACAGAACTGAGAGTCCAGAAATAAATCCATGCATCTAAGTCAATTGATTTTTAAGACATCATCTTTTTAGAGCAATTTTAGGTTCAAGGGTAGAAGGGGCTGGAATTGGTTATTTCCTTTTCTCCACATAGAAGCCTAGGGCCTTCTGGAGTTGGGTATTTCCCTTCCCCTAGATCAGTTAGGCTCTGGTTAAATAGCTTCTCCTGAGGGCAGATACTGCTAAGAACAGAATGCTCTAGTGCATTTCAAAAATGGTTCCTTTTCCCCATTCCTCTACCTGAATTATGAGGGAATTTTTCTCCGATGTTCACTGTGAGGACCTGTAAACTCACAAAAGAGGGGAGTCTCCCTATGACTAGTCCCCCTGGAGTTTTTAATCTCTTGAACCTATTTACACTGAGCCTCCAGCAATTTGTCAGTTACAGTTGAGGTTTCTCTCTCTCAGCACTGGTTATTGTAGAGGTTTCAGCTCTGTTCTGGTAAGTTGTGTTTTCTCTATGCACCTGGCGGTCCCTCCAATTTTAGGAGTAGTGGACTGCCCTATGATCTCACTTCTCTGACAGACTGAAGAAGAGTTGCTGATTTTTTGGTTTGTTTGTGTTTTTACTTGTTAGGATGGAGTGGTGACTTCTAAGTTTCTTACTTGTTGGACTGGCAAAGAGACTATATTGCAATTTTAACAGCTGCATATTATCCTGTTCTATAGATGCACCATAATTTATTTAACCAGTCTCATTTTGATGGACCTTGGTTTGTTTCCCACCATCTACCACTGCAAACCATGCTGCAACAATATCCTTGAGTGTATGTCTATCTGCAAACGTGACAATACTAGTGGGACAGCTTCCTAGAAATAAAATTGTTGGGTCAAGATTGCCTTAGAGGATATTGCAATTTCACCATCCAAAGAGGCCATTACGTCATTCCTAAGAGTTTTCCATTATACCATATGGTTTAATTAGCAAAATTATATTAATCAACATTCTGATTTATCAATATGAACAGTATTTGTGATACAATGTGTCTTCTATTCCTTTTGTAATTGAAAAGCTGATATAATAACAAAGACAAATTTTAAAACAGGCAAAAATCACCTATTACCAGTACCCTAATGTAACAACTACTTTCATTTTTCCTGTTCTCAAAATAAGTTATTTATAAAGATGGCTCCAAGTGATGTGCTACTGTGCTTGAGCTTCAGCTGGCTGCACGTGAGGACTCAGAGTAGGTACACAATAGCGGTCATTTAGTGAAGACCTGAGGCAAATCAGTGACCAGACTTGTGAGTTTGGAAGGCCCTGGATATTTCACTTTCAAGACTCATTTAGGGAGTGTTGATGAACCAATACCAGAGAAATTACTAACCCAGCTCAGGGAGTACACAGCAGTCCCTCCCTCTTTGTTGGTCTGTTAAAGGTCAAGACATAAAGCAAAGGTGTAGGCCTGTCTCAGAGATGAGAAAGCCACCTGGGAGGGCCAAAGGAAGTGCCTTGAGTTACTCCTTGCAACCAGTAGTTCTCAAACTCCTCTGACCCACTAAGAGAGGCAGAAGACTCCAGGCCCATTTCCACTGGACAAAGAATGCAGAGAGCCAAGAAGCGGAGAGAAACAACAAGAGTCTAAATGGTAACCTGTGCGATCAACAAAAGTAGCACAAAACCATGATTTAACTTACAGTAAACGCTTCCGTAACCACAGGAACTGAAAACAATGACCAATTCAAAAAAGCACTGTTAACAGTGGGTACTTCCTAAAAACAGGAGAAGTTACAATTCTCTGTGATAGCAAGTAGTTATTAAGTGCCATTTTGCCAAGAATTCCAGACTTTTTAGAATATGGAACTCTGGGTCCTCAACAAACTCTAGTAATACACTAATTAATGAGAACATTATATTTTAGTGGCATGTAATAAATCAGGAGTTATAAAAAGATTACCCTTAATTATGCATAAAAATCAGTCTGGTGCATTATTCCCCCATAAGGATCAAAGGAGGCAACTTGTATTTGAGGATCTGCTGAGACCCAATAGGAATAAATAGAAAATTATTTAGGAGACTCAATAGGGAAAAAAGTTCTACTTTTTTGGAGGGGGAGAGGGGTAACTTTTTATTTTGATATAACTTCAAACTTACAGAAAAGTTGCAAGAATCATACAAGAAACTTCCCTAATACTCTTTAGCTGGATTTAACAATTGTTTATGTTTTGCCCCATTTATTTTATCATTCTCTCTCCCTCTACATACATGCATGTGAGTATGTTTATATATATGCATACTATTTTTTCCTGAACCATTTGAAGGTAAGTTACAGACATCTTCCCTCTCTCCCCCTAAACAGTTCAGTATGTATTTCCAAATGTCCACAGGGACATTCTCTTTCATGAGCAGAGTTCAATGATTAAAATCAGGAAATTTTACATTGATACAATCTTATTTTTCATTCCACAGTCCACATTCAGATTTTGTCAATTGGCCCAACAATCTCCTTTGTAGCCAACTTTTTTCCAGGTTCAGGATCCAATCTAGGGTCATGTCTCTTAAATTTCTTTTAATCTGGAACAGCTCCTCAGTCTGTCTTTGTCATTCTTGACCTTGACATCTTTTTAAGAATATAGGCTGGCTACTTTGTAGACTGTCTCTCAATATGTGTTTGACTGATGTTTCCTCATGGTTACATTCTGGTTATGCATTTTTGGCAGGAAGACCACAGAAGTGTGTTTCTAGTTTTCAAGTGACAGGAATAACACTTTCATAAAGTAAGTTTTTTTTTTTCTTTTGTGAGGAAGATGGGCCCTGAGTTAACATCTGCCAATCCTCCTCTTTTTGCTGAGGAAGACTGGCCCTGGGCTAACGTCCATGCCCATCCTCCTCCACTTTATATGGGACGCCGCCACAGCATGGCTTGACAAGCGGTGCGTCGGTGCGCGCCCGGGGTCCGAACCAGCGAACCCTGGGTACTGCAGCGGAGCGCGCGCACTTAACCGCTTGTGTCACCAGGCCAGCCCCGATAAACTAAGTTTATTGGGAGGGAAATTAACTTCCAATCTTTCTCCTATCAAACAAAATAGTTAGAAATATTCCCTTAAAAACTTGGCTTAAAAAAAACAAAAAACAAGACTGACAACAATGTAATATCATTTTATACCCATTACATTAAATTTTTTTAAATTAAAATTATAACACTCAATCCTGGACTGGGTCCTGGAACAGCAAAGAGGCATTAATAGAAAAACTGGTGAAATCTGAATAAAGTCTGGAGTTTAGTCAATAGTGATGTACCTATGTTGGTTTCTTAGATTTGACAAGTGTGGCACTATAATGTAAGAGGTTAACAATGGCGGACACTGAGTAAGGAATTCAAGGGAAATCTTGATATTATCTTTGCAGCTTTTCTGCAAACCTAAAATTATTCTAGAATGAAAAGTTCACTTAAAAAATTATAACCCCCAGTACTGATGAATGATAGGTAAAATAGAAGCTCTTGCATTCTTGGTAGCAGAATAAACAGGCAGAATCCTCTTGGAAAAGAGTCAGACATTAAGGGTCCTAAATATCCTTGTTGCCTTTGATTCTATAATTCTACATGGAAACATTGTAAGGAAATAAACCTAACAGAAAAAAAAGCTACGTGGACAAACAAGTTCATTTGCAGCATTATTTATAATCATGAAAAGTTGGAAGCGACCTATATGACAACAAAATAGGCAAGATTAGGAAGTCATAAAAATGAGGCAAATGAAGACTATGTCACATCAAGGGAAATGTTGAAATATGGTAAATGAAAAAAAAATTATATATTCAGTATGCTTATACCTATGTAAAGATCAATCTAAACACAGGAAAAAGAAATTACCCAAAATCTGTTTGTAAAGGATTATGCCAGGAAAATGAACATTGTCTTCTTGGCTTTTTTTCCCCAAATTTAACAAATTTAACTTAATTGAAACTGTTAAAAAGTTTTATTGAGACATAATTCACAGATCATACAATTCATCTTTTTAAACTATATAGTTTAGCAGTTTTTTAGTTTATTCACAAAGCTGTGCCACTATCACCACAATCAATTTTAGAACATTTTCATCATTCCAGAAAGAAACTCCATACCCTTTAGCAATCACTCCCCATCCTCCCCAACCTCCAGCCCTAGCAACCACTTACCTTCTGTCTCTAAAGATTTGCCTCTTCTGGACATTTCATATCAATAAAATTATACAATAGGTGTAATAGGTGGTCTTTTTTGAGTGGCTTTTTTCTTTTTCGTTTTTTTGGTGAGGAAGATCGGCCCTGAGCTAACATCTGTTGCCAATCTTCCTCTTTTTGCTGAGGAAGATTAGCCCTGAGTTAACATCTGTCCCCATCTTCGTCTGTTTTGTATATGGGATGCCACCATAGCATGGCTTGATGAGCAGTGCATAGGTCTGTGCCTGGGATCCAAACCTGCGAACCCGGCGGCGCCAAAGCAGAGCGCGTGTACTTAAGCGCTACACCACTGGGCCAGCCCCTGACTGGCTTTTTTCACTCAGCATAACGTTTTCAAGGTTTATCCATGCTGTAGCAGTTATAAGTACTTCCGTTTAACGGCCAAATAATATTCCATTGCATGGATATACCACATTTTGTTTCTCCATTTATCAGATGATGGACATTTGAGTTGTTTCCACTTTTTGGCTGTTATGAATACTGCTGCTTTGAAATTTGCACATAAGATTTTGTGTGCATGTTTTTACCTCTCTTGAGTATATACCTAGGTGTGGAGTTGCTGGGTCATATGGGAACTATATTGAACATTCTGAGAAACTGCCAAACTGTTTTCCAAAGTGGCTGTACCATTTTACATGCCCACCAGCAATACTTTAAACTTTTATAACAAAAAATGTACAAGAAATCTGCAAAAATTAACTCCTGCTCACCATAAGGTAATGCTACATTTGAACGGGCTCAACATTTGCAAAGTAAAATATTGGCTCTAGCGAAATACAAGCTGGGCTTTTGCAGGTTGGCAGATTTCCCACTTGCCGAGAACAGGCACAAAGACAGGCGTCTCTTTTCTTTTTTAAAATAGTCTGTCAGTTGGTTTGCTTAGCAACAGGAAATAGGGTGGTCTTGAATCTTAAAATTCTGAACATAATTATGCGTCTTCTCAAAGCAGTTACTGAACCAGGGAAGCTGAAGAGAGAATGTTGCGTTTCACATTATTGTTGACACTAGAATAATATTAGGAATTGACAGGTTTTTGAGAGACAGATGTTATTGCCGAAAGAAGGATCGTGTATCAGAATTTAAGGATCTGACATAATGATCAACTTTTTTACGCCTTCCTATTACTTTCTGTAGTTGAGTGCTTGAGGTAAATCTATAATCAAAGATTTTAGTTCAGTTCTTCCTTTTCCTGTCACAGTTACCCATCTGCAATTTCTTAAAAAATATTGAGAGTTGGGCAAAGTGATAGCAAAGCAAACAAACACAACTGAAAATACTTATTAAGGAACAGAAGGTAACTTCTTCAATCAGGCATTCCTCTTTGCTGGAGGAAAAGAGGGGACATATATAAGGAGATATCAGCAAGTTTAGAATTATTATAATGATGTCTCGGTTAATAATTACTAACCGGAATTTTCAAAGCAAGAGGATCTTGACCACTACTGTACTTTGAAAAAATATTTGTTATACTTCGTTTTACAATATGCTGAGGAAATTTTAATTTTTTCTTAATATATTTTTTCCCCAGACAAGGGAATTGGGAAGCATCAAGGTGAATGTAGAATGGAAACAGAGCTGTCAGACTAAATTTTCAGCTTTTCACACAGTATAATTATCACTTTTTAGTTTCCACATAAACAAGTCCTTAAATTACATTAAGAAGATTTCAAAAATATCCCTTAATAAAAACACATATAACAATCCTGAAGGAATTATTTTACTTTACCATGTGTTATAAACTGAATTGTGCTGGCCCCAAATTCTTATGTTGAAGCTCCAATCCCCAATGTGACAGGGCCTTTAGGGAGGTCATTAAGGTTAAATGAGGTCATAAGGGTAGAGCCCTAATCTGATAGGACTGGTGTCCTTAGAAGAGGAAGAGACAGCAGAGATCGCTCTCTCTCCACGCACAGGCACAGAGGAGAGGCCATATGAGGACACAGAGGAGGGTGGCCACATGCAACACAAGGAGAGAGGCCTCACCAGAAACCAACCCTGCTGGCACCGTGCTCTTGGACTTCCAGCCTCCAGAAGAGGGAGAAAATACATTTCTGTTGTTTAAGCCACCCAGTTTGTAGTATTTTGTTATGGCAGCCTGAGCCAACTAAGACACCACACCAATGTGATTTGTAACTGTTCTTTCCTTTTTGCCACTGTGATAGATTATAGACACAACCAAATTTTCTCAACTGAGGCCACAAAGAGATGTCTCTGGCCATTAAATCCAATAGTCATTGGAACTATCTAAATTTTAAAATGGATCCATTAAATTTAGGCTTCAAAGGATGTATTCTAAGTTATTTTGTAGGATAAATCACTATAAAATCAATATATTATGAGTTGTTACCACCAGGGGGCTTTACTTCCCATTTCTTTAATTCATAGCTAGCCTCTCTACCCCCATAGCTGGCCTCTCCACTATCCTAGATCAGCGGCAAGAAGCCAGGACCAAAGTATGGCTAACCTAGTGGAGAATAAAGATGGTGATGATGGTGACAGTGGTAAGAGTGGTGGTGACAAGATCAGTGAACATTTGTCAAGCACTTACCAGATGTCAAGCAGATATCTATTACCTTTTTTAATCTTCAAAACAACCATTATTATTATCCCCACTCTTACAAGATTTAGCAAGGTTGAACAATTTGCTCTCTGTCACAGGATTCAAACCCAGACACAAGCACTCCAGTGCCCATTTCTTATGCTACAATTCTCAAAACTGAATCATTTAAACTCAAATTGTGTTACTGAACCATAGCTTTTTTGAAAAAATAAATAAAAATCCCTAATAATGAATCTGAAGTCTATGTCTAATTTCTTAGTAAATACAACCAGTACAAAACCAGATCTACTAAAATAGACTCTAAATGGAACTTGTACCTGATAAATAAAATCAAGTCCCTGTAGGGTAAATGGGAAGAGTAGAAAAGCAGACAGAAGCTTCAGGAGAAATTCAGCATTCCTAAATTGTACCAGTAGGTGATTTTCAAAAAATGATGGAACATTTTTTGTTCAACATTTTCCCCAATAACTCTAAGCCAAAGCAACTGCCTTCATCAAAACAATACAAGTTAAGTCTTGGTTTCAAGTAAAGAACAGAAGCTTAACAAGTGTCTGAGAATATCAAGGCAACAGCTCATTCTTTTATAATACAATTTAATATGCCCTGTATCTGCTTGGAAATTCCCAAATAGGGTGACTCAGGATATAACTATGTCTCTTAGAGTTCCCTGTTCACTAAAGAATTACCACAGAGAGACAGAACACCAACTCCATTTTCTAATTCTGAGAGACCTGAGTAAAGATAAAAGCAACTCATACTCTACCACAATTAAAAAAGCAATCTCATCCACAGGCAGGCTCCTTTTTCCTAAAATGGATTAACCACCTGTCCATTCCTTCCTCATATATTTAATTTTTTTTCACTATATTAACATTATTAAATTAACTAGAGCTTCTATTCCTAGAGCATAGATTACCAAAAGTTGGATGGCTGGGATAAAGTATATATGGCTATTAACTGTGATGGTTATTGCTAGATTCCTTTCCAAAAAAAGTTCTAGGCACTAACATTTTTTTTCAGACTATATGAAGCAGGCTGTCCTTTTCTACTAATACAGTATTTCATAGAATATAAGTACACAAAGTTTGGAAAGTCTTCTAAAGAACAAGAAATCAATATTTGTTCTCCTGTGGAGGCCTCTGTAATCCCTTGTACTATCAAAAGGAGAAAAGAAACTGTTACTCACAAAATTTATCTGCCTCATGCAAAATCGACTTATGTTTCCTTTTCCCATTCTCGTTCACTTTTTCTCTCTTCCCCGTCACTCCACTGTAAGATGTGCACCTATATGTATGAACACAGCTTTCTCACTTGTAAGAGCCTTGACACCTAACACACTTGTCCCATAATTTCACCACAGAGAAGGCGAAAGGAACGATAGTTGGGTAGCCAAACATTTCCACAAAAGGTAAGACTTTACTGTTATTTTCTTTCTTGACTACGAGAGAAGCTAAATCCCTTAAAGAAAGTCTCCCTCTCATCATTTTCCTAAGTGAAATCTTTCTTCCAGTAACTGAAAAGTGAGTAGATATATTTATTAATTAAGGCTCTGAACCAGTCTGCTGAGATTTGCTCTTCTACCGACCAGTTGTGTGACCTGGGAACAAGTTACCTAACTTCTTTGGCCTCTGTTTCTTAATCTGTAAAATGGGTACAAAAATAGTTCTTACTTTGTAAGGTTGTTGCAATGAGAGTGTGTATATGTTTATGTTTGTGTGTATATTTATAAATATTTATATACACACATATATAAAGACCTTAGTACCTGAAACACAGTAAGACCAATGTAAGTGTTAGCTGTAAATCTGAGCCACATTTCCCACTACCCACCTGGAAGGCACCCCTAAAAGGAAGCAGGATGTGGAGAGTTCAAACTTCATTTGCCCTCTAACTCCATGTGAAATGGGAGGCGTGCACACCTGGCTCAAAGAGAATAGCTGTCTCCTCTCCCTCTTTGAAGTCAGCGGGCCATTCTCACTCACCAGGTGTAGCAGGGGAAGGGGCCCTGGGCCCTGCCCCACGGGAGCTCATGGTCTAGCGAGCCTGGAGAGAAGAGCAGTTACTACCCTCTCCTGAAAACAGGCCTGCAGATCTAGTTTTAGGGCCAGGACTTGAAAAACTGTTTGTGTATTCAGTTTAATTTCTAATTGTTTTCTGAATAGAAACACACATGAATTAAAAGCTATTAAGATAAAAGAGGTCCAGCTGAACACAGAGAGACTACCTTTCGACTTGTCATCGCTCTGGGTCAAATGAAGTCACATCTTTGAGGATGGCAGAGCTGAGGGGTCACCATCCCCATGAAGGCACAATAGCTTGGTATTAGAAACCTGGGCAACCGCTCAGAGCCGCACATTAGGGAGATTCTTGTGCACTGTGTATAACTGAGCAGTGATTCAAGGGGACTGTTGGTGAAGGAAGCACTGTGGGCCAGCAAGGATAAGAAACTGAGGCTTATACAGACAACTTTAAGTAAGAACCCAACTCCTTCACCCCCTTCCCCTACTGTTCTTTCCTGTAGCAAGTATGACAAGGCCAGGCCCATATCCCTGGGGCCCTCACCACCCCAGTACATGCCCACAGTGTCCTCCTACAAGCACCCATGCCTCCTGGCCGGAGCACTTCCCTCGCTGCTGTGCAGCTGCCAGAAGTGGAGCCAGGCACAACACTCAGTCAGTGACAGACGGGAGGGGAAGGGTAAACGCCTCCCTTTCCCACCCCCGTGTGCAATAACTCTGAGGCATGTTCTACAGTCTTCCAAGGTTCCGTAAGGGGACTGAGCTCCAGCTGCTCACAGAGGTAACCTACTCAGTCACACTCTTTATCGGCCCTGTCACTTTCCTCTCTCCTCTATTTGGGATTTTTGGGACCACCTCCTACATAAACTACTTATACTCAAATCCTTGTCTCAGGATCTGCTTCCCGGCAATTCCAACCTAAGTCATTTCCTCTTTAAATATGGGCACTTCAGGATAGTCTTATGACTCCTTTCCCCTTGCCAGGATGTTTATTTTAACCAGGTGTCCCCTCCAGAACACGGGTCACTTCACCCCTTGGAGATAAGCCTGGGCTCTACAGTGGCTGCCTTGGTCTTATGAATACTACTCAGATCCTGGGAGCTGCAGGCTGTCCTCTCAGGATGGAACTCTTCCCACTGTGTAACGCTGGGGTGTCTTCGTCTGGTGCCTCTCCTGCTGTGGGGCTTCTTCCGCTCACAGCTCCACCACCTCTCCTGACATGGCTCAAATCCACAGCCAAAGCCACTGCAAAGCCACTGCACACTAGGCACACATCTGTCTTCTTGCTTGAAGTTTTCTTCAGTGGAGCTTGAAGGTATTTCTTCTCTCCAAAAAAGCCAACTCAAATGGATGCTCCTTTTATTGGAAATGTGAGCAGTTTAGAGATGGGCACTCTGCTTTTCACGGCTCACCTGATTCAGCTGGAATATTACAGCACTAAGGGAGACCATTTCACTAGCTCCCAGAGTTAGATAAAAATGCAGAATCTAAATAAATAATTGAAATATTTCACATGATGTAGCTAGGATGTTTTTATCTGATCAGGAATTCCTCCCAACTTTTGAAGAGCCTTTCACCCATGCTCACTTATAAGGCAGTGCAGCAAGATGGCTAACAGTATGGCTGCTGGGGCCAAATGGTCAGGGTTTGATTTTTGCCTCTGCCTAGCTGTACAGTCTTAGACAAGTTAACTTACCCCTCTGAGCCTCCCTAGAAAATGAGGATAACAACAGTATCTACCTCCAGGATTGCTGAGAAGATTAAACGAGTGGGCCCTCAATTCAGTGACTGGCATCCTTGTAAGAAGAGATGAGGACACAGAGACATGGAGGGAAAAAGATCATGTGAAAGACATAGGCAGAGATTGGAGATCTGCTGCCACAAGACAGGGAAGCAGGAACCACCAGGAGCTGGAAGAGGTGAGGGAGGGTTCTCTGCTGTGTGTAAACTGTGTGTCAATTGTAGGCCTCTCCCTTTGTTCTCACTCAAACCATAAAACCTAACAGTACCTTGTCTTAAAAATTCTGATTATCATGTGGCTTATCATATGGCTGTCCTGAAGATCATGGACCATGCCCGATGCCATCATTTAAATTTCTCAGGTCCACAGTTATCACCCCTGAACTCCTTCATTTTTCATTGTAACTCACTGAAATCACAGTCTCCATCTAAGAATCAGTAAGGAATAATTTTAAATGTATGGGAGAGAAAACCCAGCTAAATTTAACTTAAAATAATTTAACAATATAAGAAGAAGGAAAAAAGATTCGATGAGGGAAGAAATCAGCTCTTGGTAACGAGACTTGAGGAGCAGATTGTGTCCAGGCACAGAGATGCAGCATACAAATGAGGGGGCAGGTCTTGTCCTGACCGTCCCTGATGCCCACCCCTACTCTGCTCTCATCCCAGGTGGCCTCAAACCCAGTCAGCGGCTCTACACTGTGGCCTCACTCAGCTCCACTCCCCAGAACTCCAGGTCTGGCAGGTAAGAACCCCGTGTATACCCAGCTCCTCCTCCTGTTCCATAAAGGGTCCTGTGCCTGGATCCTGCTGGACCAGAGAGGGCCATTTGACACCCCATTGCTAGGACAGTGGGGATTTGGAATATGCAGATTAGCTCACACTGAGGAATTAGAACACCCTAGTCCTAGGGAGGAGTCAGCCCCACACCAAGCTGTGGGCTCTGGGAGGGAGACATCACTGTGTTAAATCCAGAGGCCACTGTCAGGAGGCACAAGGCACAGCTGTGCACCTCCACTCCCTCTCTGCCCTTCTGTTTCTCAGTCACTCTTTGACCCTCTGAAATAGGCTTCCTTCCCCATGACTGCTAAGACTGCTCTATCAAAGCTCTTCGAGAAAGTCCAGAAAATTCCAGATCCTTCCAAAACCACCTCAGTCCTTTTCCTTCCTGACCCAGTGAAAGATCCCCCCATCTCACTTCTGTAACTTGACCCTTTTTGGTTAATTTCAGGTGTCAACTTGACAGAGCTAAGGGATGCCCAGAAAGCTAGTTAAGCATTATTTCTGGATGTGTTCACACGGCTGTTTGTGGAAGAGATTAGCATTCAATTCCATAGACTATGTAAAGAGGCCCACCCTCACCAGTCTGCGACCTGATACTACCACAAATACGCAGGCAAAAGATAAGTTCATCAAATACCATAAGAAACTGCAGTAACAATTCAGAGCAGAAGGAAATGACAAATCTCCAGAAACCAACCTTGAAGTCACAGAAATTTACAATCTAAATGACAGAGAATTCAAAATAACTGTCATAAAGAAACTCACCAAGTTACAAGAATGTTCAGACAGTTCGATGAACTCAGGAATAAAATTAATGAGGAAAAGGAATACTTCATCAAAGAGACTGAAACTATTAAAAAAAAACAAGCAGAAATTCTGGATATAAAGAACATAATTAATGAGATAAAAAAGAATCTAGAATCCTTACAAAATAGAGCTGATATCATGGTTGAAAGAATAAGTGATTTAGAGGATAGAAATATAGAAATGCTTCCAGTGGACGAGGAGAAAGGACTCAGATTTTTAGAAAATGAAGGAATTCTTGGAGAAATATATGACGCAATTATAAAAGCAACCTAAGAATTATACGTATTCCAGAGGGAGAAAAGAGGGAGAAAGGAGCAGAGAGCTTGTTCAAAGAAATAATAGCTGAGAACTTCCCAACCCTGGGCAAGAACCGGACTTACAAATACATGAAGCCAACAGAACGCCTAATTACATCAATGCTTAAAGACCTTCTCCAAGGCGTATAATAGTAAAATTGGCAAAAGACAATGACAAAGAAAAAATGTGAAGGGAAGCAAGACAGAAGAAAATAACCTACAAAGGAACCCCTATCAGGCTTTCAGCATATTTCTTGGCAGAAACTTTACAGGCAAGGAAAGAATGGAATGATATATTAAAAATACTGAAAGAAAAAAACTTTCAGCCAAGAATACTCTATCCAGTGAAATGATCCTTATGATACAATGGAGAAATAAAAGTTTTCCCAGATAAACAAAGGCTGAGGGAGTTCATCGCCACGAGATCTCCCATACAAGCAATGATCAAGAACGCCCTCATACCTGAAACAAAAAGAAGGCAAATGTCTACAAAGCTTTGAGCAAAGAGATAAATAGACAGAATCAGAAAGCTACAGCTCTGTTTCACAACAGGGTAGCAAATACTTAATTATAACTTAAAAGAAGAAGGGAAGGAAGGCATCAAAAGTAACTATAAACACTTCAACTCAGTCACAAACGCACAACACAAAAATGAATAACTTGTGACAACAATAACTCAGAAGGAGAAGAGGAAAGGGATGGAACCTGCTTAGGCTAATGGAGATAAGAGGCTATCAGAAGATGGACTGTCTCATCTATGAGATCTTCATACAAACCTCAGAGTAACCAGCAAACAAAAAATCAGAGCAGAGCCTTGGATCGTAAAAATAGAGAAAACTGCCACAGAAAACCCCCAAAATGAAATGGTAGTCAGAAACACAAAGGAAGAGGAACAATGGAAATATAGATTAGGTGGGATTAAGCCCTCATGTATCAATAATCACTCTAAATGTAAATCGATTGAATTCTCCAATCAACAGACACAGAGTGGTGGGGTGGATTAGAAAAGAAGACCCAACGATATGCTGCCGCCAGGAAACACATATCAGCTCTAAAAACAAACAGGCTCAGAATGAATGGATGGGAGACAATACTCCAAGAAAATGGCAAATAAAGGAAAGTAGGTGTTGCCATACTTATATCAGACAAAGCAGACTTCAAGATAAAAAAGACTATGAGAGACAAAGAGGGGCAGTATATAATGATAAAGGGGACTTTCCACCAAGAGGACATATCCCATTCAACATAGTACTGGAGGTTTTGTCCAGAGCAATTAGGCTGGAAAAAGAAATAAAAGGAATCCCAATTGGAAAGAAAGAAATGAAACTCTTGCTGTTTGCAGATGACATGACTGTAAATAGAAAAAACCATAAAGAATCCATCAGAAAACTATTAGAAATAATCAACTACTACAGTAAAGTTGCAGTGTACAAAATCAACTTACCACAATCAGTTGCATTTCTACTCTAATAATGAACTAACAGAAAGAGAACTCAAGAATACAATCCCATTTACAATTGCAACAAAAAGAAAAAAGTCTCTAGGGATAAATTTAACCAAAGAGGTTAAAGACCTATACAATGAAAACTATAAGACATTAGTGAAAGAAATCAATGATGACCTGAAGTAATGGGAAGATATTCCATGCACATGGATTGGAAAAATAAACACAGTTAAAAAGTCCATATTACCTAAAGTAATCTACTGATTCAATGCAATGCCAATCAGAATTCCAACGACATTCTTCACAGAAATAGAACACAGAATCCTAAAATATATATGGAATAACAAAAGACCTCGAACAGCCAAAGCAATCCTGAGAAGAAAGAACAAAGCTGGAGGCATCACAATCCTAACTTGAAAATATATTACATAGCTATAGTAATCAAAATGGCATGGTACTGGCACAAAAGCAGACTCATAGATCAATGGAGCAGAACTGAAAGCCCAGAAAGAAAACTAGACATCTGTGGCCAGTTAACCTCTGACGAAGTAGCCAAGATCATACAATGGAGAAAGGCAAGTCTCTTCAATAAATGCTGTTGGGAAAACTGGACAGCCACATGCAAAAGAATGAAAGTAGATCATTATCTTCCACCATACACAAAAATTAACTCGAAATGGATAAAGACTTGAATCTAACACTTGAAACCATAAAACTCCTAGAAGAAAATATACGCAGTACAGTCTTTGACATCGATCTTAGCAGCATCTTTTCCAATACCATGTCTACTCACGCAAGGGAAAGAAAAGAAAAAATATACAAATGGGACTACATGAGACTAAAAGGCTTCTGCAAGGCAAAGGAAACGATGAACAAAACGAAAAGACAGGGCCGGCCCCGAGCCTTAGTGGTTAAGTGTGCACGTTCTGCTACTGGCGGCCCAGGTTCGGATCCCAGACGCGCACAAACACACCACTTTTCCCACCATGCTGCGGCCGCGTCCCACATACAGCAACTAGAAGGATGTGCAACTATGACATACAACTGTCAACTGGGACTTTGGGGGAAAAAAAAAGGAGGAGGATTGGCAATAGATGTTAGCTCAGAGCCAGTCTTCCTCAGAAAAAAAGAGGAGGATTACCATGGATATGGATGTTAGCTCAGGGCTGATCTTCTTCACCAAAAAAAAAAAAAAAAAAAGGAAAGACAACCCACCAACTGGGAGAAAATATTTGCAAATCATATATCTGACAAGGGGTTAATCTCCAAAATATATAAACAACTCATACAACCCAACAACAAAAAAACAGATAATCCAATCTAAAAATGGGCAGAGGATATGAACAGATACTTTTCCAAAGAAGATATACAGAAGGCCAACAGACAAATGAAAAGATGTAAAACATCACTAATTATTAGGGATATTCAAATCAAAACTACAATGAGAGATCACCTTATACCTGTCACAATAACTAAAATTCCCAAGACAAAAAGTACCAAATGTTGGAGAGGATAAGGAGAAAAGGGCACGCTCACACATTGCTGGTGGGAATGCAAACTGGCGCAGCCACCAGGGAAAACACTATGGAGATTTCTCAAAAAATTAAAAATAGAAATAGCATACCTTCCAGTTATCCCACTACTGGGTATTTATCCAAAGAAATTGAAATCAACAATTCAAAGAGATTTATGCACCCCTGTGTTCACTGCGGCATTATTCACAATAGCCAAAACATGGAAGCAATCCAAGCGCCCTGCTACAGATGAATGCTTAAAGAAGACGTGGTATGTATTATATACAATGGAATACTACTCAGCCAGAAAAAAAAGACAAGATCATCGTGTTTGCAACAACCTGGATGGACCTTGAGGGTAGGATGTTAAATGAAATAAGCCAGACAAAATCAAATATGCATGATTTCACTCATACGCAGAAGATAAACATACACAGGGATAAAGAGAACAGATTAGTGGTTACCAGAGGGGACGGGGGCTGGGCATTGAGTGAAAGAGTTAAAGGGGCACATATGCATGGTGATGGATAATAGTTAGACTACTGGTGGTGAGCATGATGCAGTCTATACAGAAATTCACAAATAATAATGAACACCCGAAATTACACAATGTTAACACCCTTTATAATTTCAATAAAATAATTAAAAAAGAAAAAAAATAATTCATTCTTTTTTATGGTTGAATAGTATTCCACCGTGGGGATATACCACACTTTGTGTATCTGTTCACCAGTAGATGGACATTTTGGTTGTTTTCCGTTTTTGTCTAGAATAAATAGGTTGTTATCAACATGTGTGTACAAGTCTCTGTGTAGACATATGAGTTTATTTCCCTTGGATGGATTCCTAGGAGAGGAATGGCTGGATAGACGTATGTAATTATTAAAGACGCATCCAAGCTATTTTTCACCAGCACTCGATGAGAGTTTCAGTGACTTGACATCTTCAACAACACTTGCTATATTTAGTCTTTTTAATTTTAGCCATTCTCAAGTGTGGTAGAATCTCATGATGACTGTCACTTATATTTCCCCAATGACTCATGTTGTGAAGGAGAAGGCAAGCCACGCACAGACTGGGAGAAAACATCTGCAAAACATATCCCTAGAAAAGGACGTGTACTTATAATATATAAAGAGCGATTACAACCCAATGGTAAGAAGACAATCAACACGTCATGGCTTACCAGGAGACAGCAGATCACGCCTGTGATGAGCACCAGGAGGCCTGCCAAGCAGATGAGGATGAGGGTCCAGAAGGGGAGGTCTGGGGAGACAAGTGGTGGGGTGAGCCACCTCCTGTCATCGCCCCAGGGCTCCTGCTGACCCCACTGTGCCTCAACCGTCCTTGACAAGGGTTGGCCAACTTTCCTCATCATCCAAGACCCTGTGCGCATGGTTCTCTTCAATGAGGCACAGCATCAAGATACTCGCCCCCTACCATGGGCTGGGGTTTCCTGCAGGTTTACCATGCTTCTCAGTCAAGGTGTCATCTCTGTTGGGAGAATATTCTGGAAGTGAATGAAATGGAGAATGCATGTGAGTGTGTTTCACTCTTTTTAATAAAACTTTTTAGACACAGAAAAATAAAGGGAACAGTCTCATAAACATCCATCATCTAGATTTAACAATGTACATTCCATCCAATTAAAACAATATTTCATCAATGTATAAATTATTAACACTTGCCACCCTTGATTCATCCCATGTTTTCAATGAAATATTAAACTCAAGTAGACATCATGATGTTTCACCCCATTTTACTTTCCATCTCTAAAAAGTGAGCACACTTTGCTACAAAATCCAAGGCCATTATCACAGAACAAAAATGTAATAAATTAAACCAAATTAATACCTCTGGGCACAGAGGACTGAATTTGGGTTGGACTATCTTATGACGGCCGGGGGGGAGACTGGGTCATCACAGTTGGCAAGCCTATGTGATCTCTCTAAATTCGTAAATTCCCACTCAAAATTGTTCTTCCGTGCCTAGAAACATATCATCCCCTTCTCCTTTATCTATTTGCTTAATATTCATTTCCTAGGATTAACCTACAATGTAATTTCCTGCAGGAAGTCTTCTCTGGTTACCCCCTAAAAATATGAGTTTGTTCAGATCAAATAATTGATAAGTTTCAATTCTCTATTCTTGTTATTGCCAGCTACAACATAAACTCCAGGAGGGAGTGGGCATGGGGGGAGGGGTGCAGGTCACCCTACTTGTGCCTCTACCCAGACAACCTCTTAGAGGTGTGCTGTCTGATATGCAGCAGCAACAAGTCTCTTTTTGAATTAAAATTAATTTTAGTTAAATAAAATAAAAATTCTAACCTCAGTAACATTAAAAATCAGTAACAATAAAGACCAGTCACAATACCATCTTTCGAGCACTCAACAGCCACATGCAGCTATGCACTGGACAGCACAGATATAGAACATTCCACCACTGCAGAAAGTTCTAGTGCATTGGTGCTCACCTAGAGCGGGACTTGGCAAACTATAGCCTGTGGATCAGAAACCACATCCACCCCCAAACCTGTAAGTCTGCTTCACACACAGCTGGAGGCCCTCATTGACCATCTGGCCCAGTGGCTCTCAGTGCAGAGATAAGGAAACAAAAGTCCGTAGAGGGGAGGTGACTAGCTTGAGGTCACTGAGCTGTCTAGGAGAAGGTGAGGGCCTCCCATACTACACTGGTGTCCTTTTCTCTCTCTCAATGGTGGGTAAAGACTGGGGGACTATGCCACCTCCTGCCAGCCTGAGCAAGTTCAGTGTTCTCTCAGTCCCAGGCCTCCAGAGTCCCTAGAAAGGCCTCACTTTCTTCCCCAATGACCAGGGAGCCTTACCATCCCCAAGGGCATTCTTTCCGTCCAGGGTCAAGTTCTGCAGCTGGGTACCCTTCTGGTCAGCCGCAGGAATTCCTCATAGATGGCAACTCTATCCAGTCTCTGTGCCAAGGCGGCTAGGTACACAGTGAGTCCACCCAGTGTGGTTACCATGGGAGACCGACCTGGAAGGACACAAGGGATGAACAAGGGTTTCTGGAATTCTACCCTGATTCTAGATTCCCTGCTTCTGGGTCCTGTCCAAGAGAACTTTCAGCAATAATGTCAACATTTGCCTGCACTACCAAATACACTCATTATTAGCCCCATGTTGTTATCAAGCACTTAAAATGTGGCTAGTGTGTGTGAGTGAGGAAATGAATTTCTCATGTAATTTCATTTAAAGCTTGGTGACCTAGAACAAACACAAGGGAGAGTAGGTGAGAAGATGGAGGTCTCCTGGAGATGCAGGGGGCCACTGGAGCCAGTGAAAGATCACAGACCTTGGGGCAAGGGAGACCTGACTTCAAATCCTGGCTCTGCCCCTAACTCACTGTGTGACCTTAGGCACAATAATCCCCTTTCTGAGCTTCAGTTTACCCACGTGAGAAATGGGGAAGGCAGCTAGGACATCACCTCTGGACACTGAGAGAACCCAGGTACGCAGGGAAAGTGAAGGGTTGAAACAATCACGTAACAGATGTAAGTCAGATGGAGGAATGACGGTGCCCTCAGGGCAAGGAGAGACGGGACAGGGCAGAACCCACCTGGTCCTGGGTGTCCCTCAGCAGGGCGGTGTATTCCCAGGATGTGGGCTCCGGGTTGCTGAGGTTCCAGCTGATGATGTGGAAATGTAGCTGGTGCTCTCTCTGGATGGATAAACTCTGTGCTGCAGAGCCTGGAGCCACCAAGAGGAAGAGCAGACAGGTGGAGACTCTCCGTTCCCAGCACACAGGCATGGTGGCCCACGGGGTCAGGATGGTAGGTGCAGACAGCGTCCACACTGCTGGCTTCCCCATCCTTTTCAGGCCTGGGGAGAGAGGGACGTGGGGACTCTAGAGAGAGGTCCGGAAACCTCTGGGGTGGGGGTCAGAACAGGAAGGAGGAAATGGGAGGACAGGGGCGAGACAGAGAGGGGTGGTGACAAAAGTGGTCATTAGGGGCAACTAATCAGGGGAGGGTCTCACCTGAGGGAGACCAGTCTGCAACTCAAGGAGAAGAGGCCCAGGCTGCTCTTCTTGAACAAGGATCCAGCTGGGGAGGAAGGAGGAGGAGGAGGAGCAGGAGGGACAGGGATTGGGGGAGGGGCTGGGTGGGATTAACCCAACGGGAGCTGCTGGGACCAGGGTCTCACCAGGCTCTGCAGGACCCTCTCAGTGAAGTTGAACGTGGCTGAGCCGTTGCTCCTGTCTGATGAATACTTGAGGGTGGAGATGGGGAAGGTGACTGTGAGGGACTTCAGGTTGTGCCCCAAAGCTGCAAGACGAGAGGGAGAGCGATGGCCATCACTGAGAGCAGGACCAGAGTCCTGCACTCATTATCATCTGTCGTCTTCTCTCCCAGTGGCACCACCACCCACCCGTGTGGTCACCCAAGTCAGAACCAGCACATCTGCTCAGCTCCTCCTCCCTCCCAGTAACACAAATTCCAGTTGCACACTGGTCCTCACATATACTCCCTCTCTCCATCCCTGTCCCAGCTTAGGTGTTAACTTCCTTCACCGGGACCAACACCCCAGCAGGCTCACTGGATGCTCTGTCTAAAGGATGTTCTACATGACTACTAGAAGAATCTTTCTGAAATGAATACCTCACTAGGGCCACCACTGCTCTAGTACCACCCATTGCTCCCTATGGCCTTCAGTGTTTAGTTCAACCTTCTTGACCTGGCACTCAAGGCTCTACTCAATCTGGCTTCTGCTGACCTTTCAGTCTCATTTTATCCATCTACTGCGGGTTAAACATTATGCTTCACGCAATCCAAATTCATTTCAATTCTCATCATACAGCATGTTGTTTCTGGCCGGAGCCTTTGATCATGGAATCCTCTCTGCCAGGAAAACCCTTCATCCTCTAGTTTCCAGGGTCCCTCCTACTTATTCTCAAAGACTCCATTCTGGTGAAACTTTCTCTAGCAAGCTCTTCCCTTCCAAATTATGCCAGGCGCCTCTCCCCAAAACATCCCACATCATACTATAATGGTGTGTTAATTTCACAATATTAGGGGCTCTCTGAGGGCTGGCATTAGACTGAATCGTCAGTATAATCTTTGTGATCAGCATGATTGCCCTAAAACCAGAATTTCACACCCTGGCTTCCCAGCTCCTGGATCACAACTGGCTGGTGGAGGAGTGGGGCCGGAGAGCTTCTCTTGGGAAGGAAAAGGGGCCCCCAGATACCTGTGGTGGCTTCTGGTGGCACAGGTGATGATGAAGTATGCAGGGACGTGGTGGCTGGCTTGGGAGCTGTGGCGAGGGCTGTCATCAGGGAGGGACAGAGTGGGAGGAGCCCCCAGGCTCACCCGGGCTCCAGCAGTGGCTGTGCCAGGACCACCATTCACAGGTGAAGCATAAATGAGAGTGAGGGGACGGATGACTGTGTGAGTAGAGGGATGAGCAAGCCTGTGGATGAGAGGAGCCCGAGAGAGAGAGATAGGTGAACAAGAGAGACTGAACTCGGAGGAGAGACAGATGGACGGGCAGAAAACTGGACAGACGGATGGGATACCTGGAAAAGGAGGACCAAGGGCGGGGCTTTAGGAGAATTAAAGTGAAAACCACATGGGGTCAGAATGTGGTGGAGAACACGTCTGTGTCTAAGGCTTTCTCACACTGGGCTGGGACTCTCCACCAGAACCCGGGAGGGAGAGAAGGGATGAATTAGGGCCCTTCCAGGTGCTTCCCTCACCAAGGACAGCGGGTGAAGGAGAACAAGTGCTCCCCAACCCCAAATGTCGACGGGACCCAGGAGATCAGGACCAGGAATACTCACTGGTGGTAGTCGGGGCTGCGGCTCCATAGGTGTAATCTGTGGAGAGAAGGCGAGAGGAGGTGAGCAAGAGTTGGGGTGAACATAAAGGATTAAGGGAGAGGGAGGATGTAGGGAGCTTTGTGGGGAAAGCAGAGGGGAAGAGGGGAGGGGAAGAGGGGAGGGGAAGAGGGGAGGGGTGTTCAGGGGGGAGGCAACGAGATGGAAGGTGGCTGGACCCAGTGATCACAGTGATGAGAAGACTGATCCCAGACCAGGAGCATAGAGAGATGGATCATAGCTCACTTTAGAGCAACGCAGGCAACACAGAACTCTGACTGGGAGAGAGAGTGTGGCTGTAGCACAGCCCCTCACCACTGACGTAGAGGCTGTCCCCGTCCAGGGTGAGGGAGCCCAGGTGGGTGACGCCCTGGGTCTCATGGCACGGCTCCCAGTAGAGTCACTCTCTGTCCAGCCCGGGACCTGCGGGGGTCAGAGTGGAAGGTGCAGATGATGTCCACCCCAGTGGCTGCCCCACCCTTCTCAAGCCTGGGGGAGGGAGAACCTGGGGACATGGAATACTGAGCAGGGGTCATTCTGGGTGTGGAAAGCGAGAGAGGGGAAGGGAGGAGGCTGAGGGAGAGGCTGAAGGGGCTGCTCTGATGTCTGGAGAGGCTCTCCTCGGTGTCTCCCATGTGAGACAACCCCCTCACAAGTAAGGCCTGACTTCCTGTAGGATGTGGAGGGGGGCCTGTGAGTGACAAAGAGGGGTGAACACACAGCCCTGGGTGAGGGGGCGCCTGCAGGTCTGCACGGACAGCAGCGAGGAGAACCGTCTCTGCCCTGTGCCATCTGACACATGCAGGCAAGAAAGTAACGTTACGTTCTCTCGGTTCTACCCTCCAAGGTCTTTTCTTTCTATTTGATTAATACTCCACAGCCATCACCCAGGCCTAGGGAACAATCATCTTATTCCTCATCTTATTCCCAGCACCTCCCATCTTGCCTCTTAAGTCTACATTCTTAACCATGAAATCCATTTGAACCAACGTGCTTAGACCAAACGCTAATCACATCCTCCTTCTACTCGCATCTCTCCAGAGTCTTCCCACTGGTCTTAGAACAGAGTCCCAAGTCACCCCTGATCTGGTCCTGCCTGTCCCCCATCGCCGGCGTGGCTCACACCCCTCCCCCTGTGTTGACTCGGCTCAGCCATCCCTCTTCTCAGTTCATGGACACACCAGGCTCTCTGCTTCAGGGGTGTCCTCATGCGGGTCCCTCTGTCTGAAACGCTCTCTTGAACACACTCCCACATCCTCACTCCAGTCTAACCCTCCAACTAGCTAAATCCTGTCCAAACTCTAGCTCTCAAGCTAAATATCAGTCCTTCTCAAGAGGGCTTCCCTGCCCCCTCAGGTTTAGTCCCCTTGTGCCAAACTCCCACATTACTCTCATCATTAACTGTTTAAAATCCAAATTCCCAAATACAATATAAATTCCACGGAGGTGGGACAAGGTCTCTCTGGTTCTCCAGGTCCCCATGCATGTGGCCCAGAGCCTGGCTCATCAGATGAGGAACCATCCCAGTTTGTCTAGGACTGCCCTGGTTTGAATACTAAACGTCCTGTGTCCTGGAAAACCCCTCTGTCCTGAATAAACGAGGATGGTGGGTCACCATAAATTATAAACTCAAAGACTATCTATTGCATGACAAGCACACATTCCCCTCAAGAACATCACAGGAAAGCTAGAATGAAAAAGGCACACACACATACACACACAATTAGTAGAGGCCAACAACTAAATACAAAATTACTTAACAAGATTCTCTGCAACGTGAATCACCAGACCGTTATTTCAGAAAAGTTTCAAGAAACAAAGTTAATTCCCTTTAGAAGGCAAGGTGGTGAGAACAGGTTTTTTAGAGACTAGTGCCCTGCCCTGCAATCTACAGTGTTGCTTAGTACTCCTCCAAATGATTTGAAATGTCATAAAGAAAAAAATGCTCAAAATAAATCTGGCTACTGGCAAATTCAATGTTAAATTTGTTATTAATACAAAGAAGTTCCAATCATCTTTTTCCCTGAATGCTCCTTTATTTCAAATTTTTGTGGAGGATTTATAGGACTTTAGAAGTCAAGTTGAATGGGTCTAAGGAATGTTGCTGAGTATCCCTGCTAATATTTAATGGGATGTCTTCTAATACTACATACACACGCAAAACATTTCTGTATTTATATTATATATAAATCCTGACTTTTGAGTATTATGCAATGCAAGTAAATCTATATTTTCTACTATAATACACATTTGCAGTTATTTACATTTGTTTTATGTGTTCTTATTTGCATATAACTGTACTTACTGAAATATTTACCACACAGAACCACACACAGCTTACCATCTTTCCCTTGAATATAATCCATCAAACATCAATAATTTTTCTCAAGATACCCTCACTCTCAGTGTCCATGTGGTGACAACCTGAGCCCAGGAAAGCCCACTGGCAGGTCTTCTGCACAGCGGAGGCTGCCGGAACCTGTTGGTACCAGGTCCACAGGGTACTCACCTGGTCACACAGAAATCCATGGATCAGCGAGGACAGGTGGACTCTGAGCCTGCTTTCACCTCAAACTTGAGCTCCACGGATGTTTTCGTGTCTGAGGGGAGAAGAAAAGCGCAAACAAGCTTTTGAGGCCTTTTCTAGGGTGTTGGATGGAAAGGCCACCCAATTCACTTTTCTTTTTTGTATTTACTGATTTAACTGTAACTGTTGGCTGAAACTGGATTTTTCCGATTCCTATCCAGTCACCTGCTCCCCAAGATGGGAGGAAGCAGCTTCGTGCTGTGTGCACTTGTGTCGCTCAACTCACTTGGCTGGACAGAGACTTTTTGCTGACTCTGGACCCTTTAAACAAGCTTGTCATTTAGGGCCCCTGTAAGTGACTCGCTGACTTGTAAACAATTTCCACACTTCATTCAGGGCTCGGGAGATTTTCAGGCCCTGGAGCAGGTTTCCCAACCTCGGCACCACTGACATTTGGGGCCGGATGATTCTCTGTCGGGCCGTCCTGGGCCCTGGAGGACGCTGAGCAGCATCCCTGCCTCCCCCTCTAGATGCCAGGAGCGCCCCCATTTGTAACAACCCAAACACCGCCTCCAGACGCGGATAAGCGCCCTGCGGACAAAATCACACGGAGGACGGTGACGGGGACTCTGAGGAGGGGCCGGCGGCGCCCGGAGCCGGGAGGAACAGCAGCCTTGGGGGCCCTGAGCGAACAGCCCGGGGAAACGGGGCTCCGGGGGGACGGGGGGACGCCGGGCCGTGACGGGGCTGCCCGCGGCCCAGGCCCCTCCCTGGACCGCGACCGGAGCCGGGACCGCCCGCCGCTTACCGCGCGTCGCCCCTTCGGCCGAAGGTCCACGGGAATCCCGTCCGCGCCGAGAAGACTGGACACACCGCGCAGACCTCCCGCTCCATCCACCGCGCCGCCCCCGCTTCCGCTTCCGGTCTCGGGCGGGCGTCTGGGAGGAGAGAAGTTCGGGGAGAACGGACGATTGGGGGCTCCGGGTTGAGGCCGCGGGGGGGACGGGGCGGGGCGGGGCGGGGCCTCTCACCCCAGCCTCGGGGGAGGTGTCTAGTTTCTAGAGTTAATGTGAGACCGGTCCGCGGGCTGGGTCAGCACCAGGGACAGGGACCAGGTCTAGGGGCGGGGCTGTGGGTGGAAACCAGTTAAAGAGGCGGGGCTGTGGGCGGGGACAAGGGTGCGGGCGGGGCAAGGGGCGGGGACCAGGCTGTGGGCGGAGCCCGGGACCTGGCGGGGAGAGACGGAAAGAGCCGAACTGTGGCCGCGAAATCGGAGAGAGAGGAACCCGAACCGCTGAGCCGAGGAGCGGGTGAAGATAATGTCAGTTTTATTTCATCCTTTCCAATAAATCATTCCTTTTGTATCATTTCCTGCCAATATTGCATTAAGCAGGGCCTCCAGTGTGTGTTTCGTAGAAGCAATGATAATGAACGTTCTTCTCTTATCCTTGATTTCAACACTGCACCATAAAGTTTGACTCTGTAAATACTCTTTATGAGATTGACAGAGTTCCCTTCTATTCCTGATTTTGTAAGAGTTGTTTTTGTTGTTGCTGTTTATTTTTTAATACACAAATGGTGTTGAATTTAATTAAATGTCCTTTTCTGCAGTTATCGAGGTTATTATTTCTCCCTTTTCAGGGACTAGAGTACTGAATTACATGGCATGACCCAAGCTTAGTCATGATATGGCCTTCTTATAAAATATAGCTGGATTTGGAATGCTGATTTGATTTTTATTTAGGATACATGAACTTAATTCAAGAAGGAGAGTGGCCTGTTATAATAGTCAATTACTAAATTGACTAAGGAAGCATTTCAACTCTGCAGTTCTCATCCAGAATATTTCCTCGGATGAATAACAGACATAACAGAGAGGTAGAGAAAGTCTCTGTAAAGCATATACTCACCTGTCTCATTGGAAATCTCATTCTCTGGGCAGGGAGTGCAGTGAAAACAACAGAAAGCCTCTCTCTCCTGAGGGCTCTTCCTAAATCCAGGACTACAATTCTCCCTGCATAAGGAGCATGAAGTCTGGAGATAATCAGATACCTGTTGGTAACAGCTGTGACTTTTAACTAATTTTCTAATAACTAGAATGTTTTAGATTATTGGGCATTTAACAAATATATATATATATATTTTTTCATTTTCTGAGGAAGATTCACCCTGAGCTAACATCTGTTGCCAATCTTCCTGCATTTTGTTTGTGGATTGCTTCACTCCTTTCCATGGCTGCATAATATTCCAATATATAGCTATGTCACATTTTGATTATTCATTCATCCATTGATAGACATCTAGGCTCTGTTTACCTTTTGGCTATTGGGAATAGTGCTTCTGTGAATGGTTTTTACATTTTTAAATGGTGAAAGAAAGTCAAAAGAAAAATAATATTCCATGACACATGAGAAGTACATGAAATTCAAATTTTGTTGTCCACAGATAAAGTTTTATTGGCACCCAGCCACATCCATTCACAACATCGATGGCTGCTTTCACATTATAACACTGGAGTTGCAACAGTGACCCTATGGCTTGCAAAGTTGAAAATATTTACTACCTGGCCCTTTACAGAAACAGTTGCTGAACCTTCGGCGAAGGAATCAGAAGGTTCATTATTAGTCACCTCCTTTGCAAGCTCTGCTTGGATGAAATATTAATGCTCTCTTGTTTCTTCTTATTATGTTCTCCCACATTTGCGGGCTGCAGACAAATTAAGAGAGAGCCTCATTGTAATATCCTGTAAAAATAATATATGTACATATTTGTATGCAGTGTATAGTAATAGTGATAGTAGCTGATAGATATTTACTGTGTACATCCTACTCTGCCAAATGCTTTCTGTGCATTGTTTCATTTAGTCCTCAAGATAACTGTGTGAAGTAGACAAATATTTTTTAGTAGATGAGGAAACTGAGGGTCAAAGAGACTGTCAATTGTTAAGGTCACATATTACATGGTTGGATCTGGAATGCGGATGTTATGGCTGAATTGCGTCTCCCCAAATTGGTATGTTGCCGCCCTAACCCCCCGGGACCTTAGAATGTGACTGTATTTGGAGACAAGGCATTTAAAGTGGTGATTAAGGTAAAATGAGGTCATTAGGGTGGGTCCTAATCCAATATGAGTGGTGTCCTCATAAGAAGAGGAGATTAGGACACAGACATGCACAGAAGGGAGACCATATGAGGACACAGGGAGAAGGTGACCGTCTGTAAGCCAAGAAGAGAGGCCTCAGGAGAAACCAACCCCACTGACACCTTATCTCAGAATTCCAGACTCCAGCACGGTGAGACGATAAATGTCTGTTGTTTAAACCACGTAGACTGTCATATTTTGTTACAGCAGCCCTAGCAAACTAATCCTGTGAAACTCATGCGATCTGCCAGAAAAGCCAGTCCTCTAAGCTCACAGAATTTATTGTCCCTGATTTGGGCTGTACCCTTCAGACGTCCCTCTCCTTCTAGAACCTCTTCCTTCTCAGAGGCTTAGGCCTGGAGGCTCACGTTTTTTCTTCTCTAGATTCTTGCAGATCCACTTCCCTGAAATTCTGGCCCGTGGGCCCTGTGCTTGGGGAGCAAATGTGATGATGTATTATTTTCCTCTCCAAGCTTCTGCACTTTCACATCTTCCTCTGGTTCTACTTCTGGGAGTGTCTGAAGGTCTAGGGTGACAGTTCTTCTAGCTGTTCCTTCTGCCTTTGAGATAGAATGATAAGTAAGAGCATTCGTGGAACTGAGTTTCTGCAGTAATCTGCAGAGGGAGCGTGTGTGTCCAGCAGGGCTTGCAAACACCAGGAATCTGCTCCAAGGGGGTGGGAAAGCAAATTGTGACACACTCACAGAACAGCACACAATGTAGATTGAAAAGAGTGTGGCCGAGCTCTAACTATTGCTAAGGAAGGGGTTTCCAAGAAATATTTCTTATCAGTCAGAGTGCAATTAGGAAATAGAAACTGTACACATTTTTATTGTTTTATCTTGATTTTTAAGGAAGTATAGCTAGAGGTTGTATCTTAGCTTTCTAAGGTCAAATGTATTTATCTTTGTGAAATGAGATCAAGCCCCATATGAAAACAAATTTAAGAGACAGCGATTCTCTGGAGAAACTCAAAACTCATGTCTTTTGGTCCCTTTGTATAGCATAAAATAATTTTGTCCCTTTATATAGAATGGGCAATAAAATAACTTGGCAGAATGGTGGGCACTCTTTATTTTGGAGCCAATCTTATCAACTTTTGGAGGGATGATTCACATACAACACACGGCTTCCTTTCACAATGTAAAATTTGCTGTGTTTTGACAACCTCTGTCACAATCAAGATAAAGAACATTTCCATCATCCCCCTCACTTTCCTCGAGGCTTTTTCTGATACATCCCTCCCTCTGCTTCACCCTAGGCCACCATTGATTTGTTCCTCCTCTCTCCCCTATATATGGTTTGCAACCTCTAAAATTTCCTATTGTTGGACTGTGTGATGGCTAACTTTATGTGTCAGTTTGGCTAGACTGTGGGGACTAGTTGTTTGGTCAAACACCAGTCTAGGTGTTGCCGTGAAGGTATCTTTCAGATGTGATTAACACTTAAATCAGTAGATTTTGAGAAAACCAGATGGCCCTCCATAATGTGGGTGGGCCTCATCCAGTCAGTTGAAGGACTTAAGAGCAAAGATTGAGGTTTCCCAGAGTGGAAGGAATTCTTCTTCCAGACAGTAATGTAGAAATATAGAAATTCTGCCTGAGTGTCCGGCCTTCAGCCTCAAGACTAGAGCATCAACTCTCACCTGAGTCTCCAGCCTGCTGGCTTGTCCTACAGATTTTGGACTTGCCAACCCCCACAACTGCATGAGCCAATTCCTTAAGATCTCTCTCTCTCTCTTCTATTGGTTTTGTTTCTCTGGAGAACCCTGACTAGTACAGAACTATTCCAGCATTTACTCTTTTGTGTCTTTTATGTCAGATTTCTTTTCCTCAGCATAATGTCTTAGAGATTCATCCACATCATTGAGCAAGTCAGCGCTTCATAGTGTAGATATATCACCTATCAATGGACGTTTGGGTTCTTTCCAGTGTTCAGTACTTGTGAATAAAGCTGCTGTGAACATTGGTGTGTGAGCCATTCTATGGAGGTATGTTTTTATTTCTCTTGGATAAATACCATATGATCCAGTAATCCAACTTCTGGGTACATATGCAAAGGAAATGAGAACAGGATATTGAAAAGATATCTGCACCCCCATGTTTATTGCATCATTATTCACAATAGCCAAGATGTGGGGACAACCTGTCTGTCAACAGAAGAATGGATAAGGCAGATGTGACATATATATGATGGAATATTATTCAGCCATGAGAAAGAAGGAAATCCTGCCATTTGTGACAATATGGATGGACCTTGAGGGCATTATGCTAAGTGAGATAAGTCAGACAGAGAAAGACAAGTACTGTATGACCTCACTTATAGGTGGAATCTAAGAAAAGCTGAACTTGTAAAAACAGAGAGTAGAATGGTGGTTTCCAGGTGCTGGGGTGTTGGTGCAATGGGGAGATGTTGTCCAAAGGGTACAAACTTGCAGTTATAAGATGAATAAGTTCTTGGGATCTCAAGCACAGCATAGTGATTATAGTCAACAATACCGTATTGTTTACTTTAATGTTGCAAAGAGACTAGATTTTAAATGTTCTCACCACAAAAAAGGATTGATAATCATGTGACATGATGGAGATGTTAACTGATGCTGCAGTGGTAATCATGTTACAATATGTAAATATATCAAATCAACCCGTTGTACATCTTAAACTTAAAAAAGTGTATGGATATATTTCCATTCTAGTTGGTAAATCACGACTTCAGTCCAGCTGCATATCTAGCCTTTACCATAAGATATCCCCCAATCCAGCTACTGATGAGTTAGTGGCTGGCACCAGGGGTGGCCCCTAGGATCTTGTCTGAGGCTCATAGCCAGTGTCCGTTCTGTATGGTCAGTGCCCTGCCCAGACCAGGAATCCTATACTTTGAATATCACCTGTGCAGAAAAATATTAACATAATTGGCCATTGGTTGGGGTCTGGGAACTTGGACCCTGCCATGAGGATTCTTGTGCACTGGGTTTATTGAGGGAGGACATTTAGCAGAGGAGGAGTGAGGGGAGCAGGGTAGGACAGAGGGAGGAGCTGAGCAAGGAGGTGGTCTCAGTTGGAATCTAGCCTCAGCCTAATCCCATGGGGAGCCCTGGAGCCTGAACAACACCACCGAATTGATCTCACCTTGGGGCGAGGGCTGGCTTTTTGTACTTCTGTGACCAGTTATTGGCTGTGGGCTGGGTCAGAGGGCTTGTGCAGCTGTTGGACTGGAAAGCAGTCCTCTGGGGAAGCGGAAGCTGTGAGCTTTGAGCAGGCGACACCCCCGGAAGCTGGGGGATGGGTGCACCAGCTGCTCAAGGGTGGCTGGACAGGGAGGCATCAACAGTGTCTGCTACAGGGGGCTTCAATTAGTTTAGGATGACTGGGGTTTTGGGGGAGTGGGGAGGCTAGAGGGGGAGACCAGTGTAAGATGAGGGAGGGTCTCGAGTGCCATATTAATGAGCATGGACTTCATCCTGAAGGTAATAGGGAGCCATGGGAGGGTTTAGAACACAGAAGGAGCATAGTCAAGGTGGGCAGGGCTTCCCTGGAGTCCCCCACACACAGTGTGAGGATGAGTGACATCTCTGGGGCTCCTCCAGGCTGACCTCTTCCGTCTTGAGTGTCCTTAGATTTCCCCTTTGCTGGGAAAGTCACAAGGGGTTAGGTTTCTGCAATCGCTTGACTAGAATGGTTCATTTCCTCCATCCCATCTTTCCCCTTTTTCTCCCTTTACGACTTCCCTCATCCTTGCAGGACCTCTGTGGTCCAGATATTATAGCCTTGGTCACCTCTTTTGGGTTTGAAGGGTGAATGGCATCTTGTGTGCTCAATCACTCACTAAGACCCCAGACCCCATCTGTGGTAGGTAGAATAATGTGGCTCCCCACCCCAAGTTGCCCACATCCTAATCCCTAGAATCTGTGAATATACGACCTTACACAGAAAAAGGGACTTTGCAGATGTGATTAAGTGAAGGATCTTGAGATGGGGAGATTTTTCTGGATTATCCAGGCGGGTCCAATGTAATCACAAGGGTCCTTTTAAGAGGGAGGCACAAGGGTCAGAGAGAGAGAATAAGAGAAGGAGATGGAGGGGGAGAGAGAGAGATTGGGATCTATGTGTCTGTGTATCTATATATGTATCTATGTTTCTATGTATTTATGTATCTATATATGTATGTATGTATGTACGTATGTATGTATGTATGTATGTATGTATGTGTGTATCTATCTATCTGTCTATCTATCGAGAGGGTGAGAGAGAGAAAGAGGAAAAGGTAGAAGAAGAAGAGAGAGAGAGAGATTTGAAGCGAGAGATTTGAGGAGGCTACACTGCTGGCTTTGAAGCTGGAGGAAGGGGTCTTGAGCCAAAGAATGCAGGTGGCCTCCAGAAGCTGGAAAAGGCAAGGAATGGATTCTCCTCTGGAGCTTCCAGAAGGAGCACAGACCAGCTGCCGTCTTGATTTCGGCCTCATAAGACTCATGTGGGACTCTGACTTCCAGCCCTGTGACATAATAAATTTGTGTTGTGTCAAGCCTCTAAGTTTGTGGTGATTCATTATGGCAGCAGCAGAAGACTCATTCATCACCTCATCCCATTTCCATCCCCAGGAGGAATCTGGGCTTGATCAGAAAACCTTCCAATTCCTTAATGCAACCTCCAAAAGTCAACTCTTCCTTCTGTCTCAGACTCCCCACCCACATCCTGATGTTACCCCAATTCTCTTCCTACTTCCCAAATTCCTCTCCATCTCCACAGCCCCTGTCCTAGACCAGACCACCACCACTCTTTTCTCTCTCTTGGATCAGCCTCACTTTCTCCCTGTCTCCCCACCCATGACCACATCCTGTGCAACACCCACTCTACACAGCACAAGTGTTGTAAAACACCAACCTGCCCATTACTCCCTTCCTGAACCTCCTTAAATTGTCCTGAGGATAAAGCCTCAACCCTTTCACCCACTTCAGAAGATACTGGATGAAATGATCTTTAGCGACCTCTTCAATTCAATTGTGGCTGGTACCATGCCTCCTATGAGTAGCTGTAGCTATTTGACATAGTGGGATAATGATATTGACAACAGTAACTAATACTCTTGAGCATTTAATCTGTCATGCAGGATTTTTTGATTTTATCACATGAAACCTCAAACCTTATGAAGTTATTATCGTCATTTTACTGATGGGGAAACGTTGCTTCTCAGTGTGTTAGTTACTTCTTGCTGTGTAACAAATTACTCCAAAACTTAACAACTTTAAACAACATATTTTTATTTTCTTATACTGTATCGGGGTCAGGTATCTGGAGGTGGCCTAGCTCGGTGGTTCTAGATTGGGGTCTCTAATGAGGTGGCAGTCAAACAGATGGCTGGAGATCTCAGTTCCTCCTCACAGGGGCTTCGCCACTGCGCTGCTTGAGTGTCATAACAGCATGGTGACTTGCTTCACCTCAGTGAGTGATCCTGGAAAGAGAGAGCACGGAGGAAGCCACAATGACTCTTACAACCTCAGGTGTCTCAGATGTCACACAATGTCACATCCTGCTTTTCCTGTTCATTAGAAGCAAGTCACTAAATCCAGCTCACACTCAAGGAGAGAGGAATTAGGCTCCCCCTCTTGAACCCAGGAGTATCAAAGAATTTGTGGACATCTGTTAAAGCTACACCATTGGTCTTTCTGCCTCTAGGGTCCACACTCCTGGATGCATTGAACAAGGATTATAGAAGAAAGTGCAAGTCCCAGCATCCCCTCCCAGGTAGCAATGTTACCAGACATTACTGCATGCCTTCCACAGCGATCCTTTGGGACAGGACCTATTGTTATTCCTCTTCTCCAGATGAAGAAACTGAGGCCCAGACAGGCAAGTCATCTCCCAAGGTCACTTTGGGAATATCTTGCAGAGTCAGCATTTGATCCCAGGTCTGTCTGACCTCAGACCCTCTCACTGTGATAGCCAACGCTTGGAGATTTCCTGTGTGCCAGGCTCTGTTCCAGGCACATCACATATGACCACTCCTCGGATGTTCATGTCAGCCACACGGAGTAGATCCTACCATTACTGGGCCCATCTTATGGATGGGAATGTTGAGGCATAGAGAGATTGAGAAGTTGCCCAGGACAACACATGATTGGCAAGTGGTGGAAATGGGATTTGAACCCCCCAGCAAGGTGGTTCTAGAGTCTGCTTTTACCCTCCAGTGCTTCTCAAACACAACACAGCTCTGTTTATCCTCCTTCTTGGTGGAATTTGCTGCATTTTCATGCTGGCTCTTAACTGCAGCCTCACTGGGGCAGGGTCCCTTGATGAATCTGCTTCAGTGATCATAACTCCAAGATGGGTATCTTGCCTTGCACAGATCAAAAGGGAGAATGCAAAGACAAGTGGGGCTTTTCTTCCCAAGAACTTGGGGCTGGTCTTTCCATCTCACTTTTTAGCTTGTAGCAGATAGTCTTGGTGCCTGCCCACCCCCGTGACCCTCAACCCCTCAAGGCACACTAGACTGACATCTGCCAGCCACTGCATTTTGTTATCAAGAGGGTTACACTCTGGAGCCTCAATCTGTGAGTGACAGGAGCTGGTGGATAAACACCCCAGTTCCTTCACCCCTAAGTTGGGATAACTCTGAAAAGTGCTGTCTATGCTGCCTTCTAGAGGTGCCAGGGAGATTAAGATCCAGTTTCTCGCTATGTAACCTGCTTGATAACACACCCACTGTGGGCTCTTTCCCTTCCCTATCTCACTTCTCCTCCTAGCTAGCTGGAGTTTTTGGGTACCTCCTTGATGAACTACTCTTACCAGAATTCTTGTCTCAGCATCTGCTTCTGGGGGACCCCAACTAAGGCATGACTAGACCTCCATATGTATGAGATTGTGCATGTGTGTGTGTTGGGTTGGGTTGGAGGGCTGGGAATGGGGTGGGAGTATTGTTGTGCATTGTGGTGATGATGGATATGATCAGATATAATGGAGAGCTGAAGGCAGATGAAATGATTATACTCTAGACCTTGGATTCAGAGGGTCCTGGATTCAAGTTTCAGGTCCAAGTAATCTTGGACAAGTCACATCTCTTCTCCAAGCCTCAGTTTCCTTTTGTATTTTTTGGTAAAATAGGTGGGGGTGGGAATCCCTACTTTACAATGTTGACATGATGATGAAATTAAATTTTGTTGGCAATGTGTCTACACAGTGCCTGGTACATGATGGCTATGGTGCTTATTTTTATGGAGCAGGCTGGGAAGAGACCCTTGAGTTGGGACTTGCCTCATCGGGGTCAAGTGGTGGAAGCCCATTTATTATTGGGTGCAATGGAGGAAGGTGATGAGAGATGGGAGGTAGATGTTGGTGGGGAAAGAAAAAAGAGAGCAGGAGGGAAGGAGAGAGAGAACATGGTGACACAGCAGCCAGACCAATTTTTCTTCACGGTGATGAGAGGAGAATATAAGGGGTTTGCCGCCCTGTCCTCATTTAGTGGGAGCAACTCAGCAAAAAGGGTCATGATATTCTCACAGTGTTGAGCAATTCCAGCTCCACCCCTGCCCTCTTCCCACACTTTCTGTAATTGAAAACCCGGAGAACAGAGAAAAGGTTCCCCTCTTTGAGTGACAGAAACGCAGCACGATGTGGACCTTCAGCTTGCTCCTCTTCTGGGGTGAATGTGAGGCTGAATGGGGCACTCGGGGAAGCCTGGGCTGGAAACAGGCTGTAGGAAAAAGGGAGGGCCATGGACCGTCCAGCCAAGAGGTCATAAATGTAGGTTGTACACTGCAAACACCTTTATTGGGGGACCTTCAACAAAAATCACTCTAGCTCAGGGAATTCCATCCGTCAGAGCAGAATTCCTTTATAGCCATTCACTTGACATGTATTTCCTGAGTACCTACTATGTATCAGGAGCTGTTCTAAGCAATGAGGATAGAGAAGTGAATAAACAGGCGAGGTTCCTACTCTCGTGGGGCTAACATCCTAGTGGGAGGGGGTGGGTGGAAAAGAATCCACTAACAGTAACAGCAACCACCCACTTACCATCATTCTAAGTTCCTCAAATATAGAATGCATTCAACCTTCACAGAATTTCTCTGATATTGGGTCATCAATAGCTCCATTTTACAAAGGAGAAAATTGAGGCAAAAGAGATTAAATATTTTGCCCAAGACAGCTTAGCTGGTAAGGGGTAGAGTCAGGGTTTAAAACCAGGCAGTCTGGTCCAGAGTCTGTATGCTTTATCACTACACTATGCTACCACAAATAATAAACAAAAGCATTTCAGGTAATAATAAGTGCTATGAAAGAAGTCGTTATAGAGTGTGACTAGGGGTTGTATTGAAGGCGGAAGTCAGGAAAGACATTTCTGAGGGGATGATATTTGTGCTAAGATCAGAACAATGAGATGGAGACTTTCTGTCTGTCCTCTTATTGCTTCTTCTTTAGGCGTCAGTTTTTCTTGGTATTGTTTATCTTCTATGTTGTGGTTTCTTTGACATGTCTTGTGAGTTTGGGTCATGAGTTCAAATCTAAGAATGAGGGATCTTTTCTAAGTGACAAGTGTGGGTTTCCTCTGCTGTTGTAGAGTTTCTCCTATTTTATGAAGGAGGAAACTTAGGTATGATGAGATTAAATAACTTCCCTGAGGCCACATGGTCTGTAATTGGTGAAGCCAGATTTTTAAACCCGCATATTTTGATGCCAGATTTGGTATGCTTAAATACGATACTCGGTTGCCTCTAAGATAATTCATGAGCAAGAGGATTTCAGTTAGTGATGGTGAGTTGGAGTGTTGGGAGTTTGGGTCTGTGGAACTGGTTGACTGGAAGGCTTCATCAGAAGGAGCAGATAAGTCATGGACTCCAAATGCAGGAATGCAGGGTTGTTGCTTTGGGGGGTCAGCACTGGTATTAGCCATTAGCACCCCTCATTATGCCCTGAAGTCAACCAGCAAAGAGTAGTGATGATGACTTTGATGATGTTGATGGTGAGGGTGATAATAATGGTGGTGGTGGTGGTGGTGGTGATGATGGTGATGGTGATGATGAAGATGATGATGGTGGTGGTGGTGATGATGATGGTGGTGGTGGTGGTGATGATGAAGAGGATGATGATGGTAGTGGTGGTGGTGGCAGTGGTGCTGATGAAGATGATGATGGTGGTGGTGATGAAGGTGATGATGGTGGTGATGATGATGATGGTGGTGAGGGATAATGATGATGATGATGATGATGATGATGATGTTGGAGAAGAGCTAAATGCTGGAGGACTACACTGCCTTTTAGATATTTAAAAAAACTAATTGCCCTACCATTTCATGAAATTTTAATACCACAGGTAGACTGTACATCTATTTGTGTATTATATGTATATCTATATGTGTATTATACATAAAGGAGTAAGATTTTTTTCATCTTTCCCAAAAGAACCAAGTTTTGCCCTTTTGGGGGAGATGTCATTCCTTTTGAGAATGCGTGTTTTATTGTACATCTTTGAAAACCGGCTGGAGCTATTTTTGTAATTGAAAAGAAAATGAATACAATCAAAATGAAAAACCAAAATAAAGTGCAGAAAGGCAGGAATGGTGGCTGTGAAGATTATGTGCAATAATGTATGTTTCTCACTCAATTGGGTCTCTCATGTAAGCTCATCAAACCTGAGGCCATGCCAGGAGTAATTTTTAAGGTTGAGCCCAAAAAGCTTCTTGCTGCTTCACGGTATTTTTCTTTTCTTTCTACACAGGGTGTTGTGGTATATGTAGCTGCAGAATATTCGCATCAACCCCACCGGAATCAGCGACATGGCGTAAGTTGGTCCAAGAGAATCCATATGTCCAATGTGGTGGGAGGACGTCTTCTGGAGAGGAGATTCTTTTGTTCAGAGGCTGACAGCTGGTCACTTGCTGAGAGCTAGTTAGTGGCAGAACAAGGGATAACTTCCAGGTCTTCTGGTTCCCACTCCAGGCTCTTTCCTTTGTACCTTAGACTTGCTGTGTGACCTCAGGCAAGTCACATAACCTCTCTGATCTTCAGTTTCCTCAGCTGTGAAATACAGATAACAAGATTCCTATCCCACAGGGATGTTGTGAAGCTTGAATCAAAAGAGGTAACTTTGTAAACCACCTGGTATGTGTAATAAGAACTTCATAAATGGTAGTGTGGTGGGTATTGGGATGAAATTTAATCAAACTACAACTCAATGTGAAAAAAATACATTTTTTATGTTTAATTAAGAATTCTCATCTTCCATATAAGCTCCTGTTGGATAGAGGAGGAAAACGTTGTCAGCTCTTAGTGTTCTCAATGTCTCAGTTTCTCAGTTTAGTCTTACTTGGAAAACCCAGTTTATATTGTGTGAAGACTTAATCTTTCAAAATTTCTCACCCTGCTCTTGTTCCTCCCAAGATGGCATCTGGGTGTTGGTGTAGGTGCAGCTTATGGGATCTTGTAGCTGTGAAGTGTGGACTCTGGTTGGGGTGTTTTGTCTACAGATGGAGCATGGTCCTACCTTGGTTCTTGCTTGTCCATCAATCCTCTCAGAAGCTCTGCATCTCCCAGGGGTCCATGCAGTAGCTCCTGGTTTCCATGTCCAGGCTATAGAAATCAGAAGAGTTTTCTTGGGTCACCTACTAGCTCTCCCCGTCTGCTGGTTCTAATCCTTGGCCCCCACACCATGTTGGATGTGGCAACAGCAGAAAGAAAGCTTTTGTTGGGAGAAGTCACCCCTTAGCCTTGATGCCCCTAAATTCACCCACTCCTATCTGGAAGTCTCTGAGGTGACCCATCTCCACTTGCATTTAGCCTTGAGGTGAGATGGCAGAGAAGCAGGAATCCTGGTGAGTCTTCTTCATCTTATCTCTCTTTTAGCTTCCCACAGTTTTCTTTCTGCCTGTATAACAGGTATATCCCTTACATCATATCCTGAGTCCTCGCTACACCACAGCTTAATGAAATCTCTATCTTCCAGTCCTCCAAGCCTGGCTATTGAAAAATAAAATTTATTGAGATATAACATTGTGCAAGTGTAAGGCATACAATGTGTTGATTAGATACAGTTATATATTGCACAATGATTACCACCATAGCATTAGCTAAGACCTTCATCACCTCACATAATTACCATTTTTTTTGTGGTGAGAACATTTAAGATCTACTCTCAGCAACTTTTAAGAATATAATATAGTATTGTGTACTATAGTTACCATTCTGTACTTTAGACCCCCCCAAACTTATGCATCTTGTAAGGCTTTGCTTTCAAGACTATTGTCTTCTTGGGAACTCAAAAACCCAATTTGATAAGGAAAATCTGAACATTACCGTTTGGCTGTCATTGTGTGTCTGCAGCTAAGACATCTGAAATTTTCCTGAATGAGATGAAATCCTTTGGCAGAATGGGTTTGAGGGGGGGGGTATCACATCCCTATAAGTGGAAAAGAGAAAATTACGTCAATATATTTCCAAAAAGATCATCCTTGATTTAAAAAATCTATCATTTTTTAAACAATAAAAGTCTTTAATAAAAATTTTTAATAAACCTGAGCCCAGAAAGCCTTTGGTTGGTGAGAAAGAGCTAATCTCCACAGTTCTGGGACCCCGCCCAAGCCTGGCAGAGTGTGGGGAAGTTAGGTGGATAAATGAAGAATATGTGCCCCACAGAGAGAGTGTGAGAAAAGTATGGGAGAGGGATGTACAAGGAATTTATAAACGGGAATTCAAAAGGCTTAACCTTTGAGAAAATTTGGTACCATCAGGATTAAAAATCCATAAACACAGGTGTATTAACTTTGTGAGAGTTCATTGAACTGTACACTTATGATAGTTGCACTTTTCTATACATATATTACCCTTAGTAAAATGTTATCAAAATGCGCATACACTTGACACAGCAATTCTTCATCCAGGAATTTACTCCAAAGAAATAGTCATATAACATAGAGAGATATCTCACTATACACTCAAGGGTGTGCATGTTAGTACTATCCTGGTAACAACCTGGTATAAACTAAATGTTTGTTTACACTCAGGGACTGGTTGGGTTAATTGTTGTGTTGGTTAGAATAACTCTAGCTACTGTAACAAATAAACCCAAAACTGTCAGTGGCTTAATAAAAAGAAATTTAATTCTTGTTTGTTTAAGAGTCCAATGCAGATATTTCTGGCTAGTGAGTGGCTTTCCTCCACGCGATGATTCAGGGACAAAGATCCTTCTGTATTGTGGCTCAGCCAAGCTAGGGTCTCAGAGTCTTCTGCAGACAGCGGCAGAAGGGGAAAGAAACAGTGGAGAAGGCACATCCACTTCATAAAATCCTAGGCCTGGCCGTGACACATGTCACTTCTACTCACGGTCACATGACCATACCTGGAAGCAAGGTGAGCTGGGAAATGTAGTCCATGGTTGGGCAGCTGCCTTCTAGTGACAATTCCACACCATAGAAAGGGGAGTGTGGAGTTTTTGTTTGATCTTTGGCTACCTCGCTATCTCTGGTGCATCTATAGCTCATGGATATAATGGAATACTATGCAGCTGTTAAAAAGCATGAGTTAGGTCTATATGGACTGACTTGGAAAGTTGTCCAAAATGTATTATTTTCTTAAATTTCTATTATAGAAATATTAAACAATCAGAGGCAGAGAAAATAGTATAACAAATGGCCATGTGCCCATTGTCCAGCTTCAATGCTTGACAAAAAAAAATTTGCTTCTCTTGGTTTGCAAGACATACTGTTGAGTGAAAGAGCAAGTAGAAATAGAACAGAGCTGCCCAAAAGAACTTTCCATGATGATGGACATGTTATAGATCCACAGCAGCCACTAGTCACATGTGGTTATTGAGCAGTTGAAAAATGCTGTTGGCACTATCTTCATGCTGCCTCAAACCTACCTCAAACCAACAACCAAAAGAACCCCACACTTCCCCCTCAAGGCGCAAGGACACTTCCTCTCTTCAGTTTCAAAATAGAGTTTCTCTGTCATATTTTGTTTCAGGGTGTGAGTCCAAAGGAAGGTTTTTGCTTCTAGACAAACTAAAGCAGCTCTCTGCTAAAAAGAGGGCACATAACTAGCAATAAACCCATATAAGAAAACAATGATCCTCAACTCCTACCTCACACCACACACAAAAATCACTACCAGATGGATCATAAACGTGAATGGTAAAATGACAAAGCTTCCAGAATATAGCATAGGAGAACATCTTCACCATCTTGGATTATGTAAATATTTCTTAAAAGGACAAAAGAAAGCACGTACAGTAATGGAACACATTAATAAATTGGGCTTCATTGAAAGTAAGAACATAAATTGATCAAAAGATATCACAGAGCCAGCCCTGGTGGTCTGGTGGTTAAGATTTGGCACTCTCGCCACCGCGGCCTGGGTTTGTTTCCCAGTCGCGGAACCACACCACGCGTCTGTCAGTTGTCATACAATGGCGGCAGCTCACGTAGAGAACTAAAACTAACAACTAGGATACACAACCACGAACTGAAGCTTTAGAAAAGGAAGAAAAGGGGCCAGCCCGGTGGCGTAGTGGTTAAGCTCACACACTCTGCTTCGGAGGCCTGGGGTTCACAGGTTTGGATCCCGGGCGTGGACCTACACACTGCTCATCGAGCCACGCTGTGGTGGCGTCCCACGTACAAAAAATAGAGGAAGATTGGTACAGGTTAGCTCATGGACAATCCTCCTCATCAAAAAAAAAAAAAAAGAAAAAAAAAGACATCATGAAGAGTGAAGATAAGCTATCATAAAAGATACACTTGTAGTATATATCTAACAAAGAATTCATGTTTTTTTAAAAAGCATCCTACAAATCAGAAAGTAAAAGAGAGACCACCCAATTTTGAAAAATGGCAAAAGACATTAACAGGCACTTCATAAAAGAGCCTACCCAAATGGCCAACAAGCAAATAAAAAATTTTAACATTATTAATGACCAGAGAAATACAAATACAAACCACAATGGAGTATTACTACATATCCCCCAGAATAGCTAAATAAAAGTCATAAAATAAATCAGAAAAAACACTGACTCTATAAAGCACTGGTGAGGATACAGAATAACTGGAACTCTTAAACACTGTTGGTGGGAATGTAAAATTTTAAAACCACTCTGGAAAACTGTCTGGCAGTATCTTCTAAGCTGAACAAATGTGTATCCTATATGCAGCCATTCTAATCCTAAGCAGACATGCACACACATGTGCACCAAACACACACACAAGCACGTCTATAGATACATTCTTCTTTTTGTTTTTTTTAATAAAGATTGGCCCTGAGCTAACACCTGTTGCCAATCCTCCTCTTTTTGCTAAGGAAGGTTGGCCCTGGGCTAACATCTGTGCCCATCTTCCTCTACTTTATATGAGACGCCGCCTCAGCATGGCTTGATGAGCGGTGCGTAGGTTCAGGCCTAGGATCCGAACCCATGAACCCCAGGCTGCCAAAGCAGAGTGTGTGAACTTAACTGCTATACCACTGGGCCAGCCCCAGATGCATTATTCTTAATAGCTTAAAACTGTAAATAACCCCAAAATGCGTCAGCCATAGGATGGAACGTAAATTTTAAAATACACAAAATGGAATTCTACAAAGCAATGAAATAGAACAAATTATTGCCACATGCAATCACATGGATGAACCTCCCAGACACAATACTGAGCAAAAGAAGCTAGAGAAAAAAGCAGTACGAGTTACATGATTCCATTTCTATGGAAATCAAGAACCAGCAGCACTAGTCTACAGTGACAGAGGTCTTAAGGGTTGTTACCTTTGAGGAGGTAAGTCCATGGAGGGGACTCAAGGTGGCTTCTGGGGTGCTGGTGGGGTTTTTTTTGTGTGTGAGGAAGATTAGCCCTGAGCTAACATCTGTTGCCAATCTTCCTCTTTTTGCTGAGGAAGATTAGCCCTGGGCTAACATCCGTGCTCATCTTCCTCTACTTTATATGTGGGACACCACCACAGCATGGCTTGATAAGTGGTGCGTAGGTCTGCACCTGGGATCCGAACCTGTGAACCCCGGGCCGCCGAAGTAGAGCATGTGAACTTAACCACTACACCACCAGGCCGGCCCCAGGGTGCTGGTGTTTGATATCTTGATTTAGGTGGTGGTTTACAGATGTGTCCCCTTTGTAAAAGATTTTTGAGCTACTCATGTAAGATTTGTGTACTTCTCAGTAAGTCTGTTACGTTTAGGTAATAAATAAATTAAGTAATTAATGAGTGAGTGAATGAATACAGAAATTTATAAATAAATGGGGCATAGTAAAATGGAGTCAAATGTGTGGAATCATGGTATTCCACACTAACGCACCTTTAGTCCAGGGGTTTAAAAGGCATTTCTCACAGTAAATGTCTTAGAAAATTCAATATCTATGTGTATACCACATATATAAGTCTGTTTGAAACTGGCAAAAGCGAGTGTTAATATCCTCACATACAGTTAAAAGCATAATTTTATATACCAGAGCCAGATTCTGGGCTCCGTCCAGCTGAAGTTGTTAAGGAGAATTCTCTGAGCTGCAAACTGCCCTTCTGTTTTCAATTCCTAGAAACCGAGGTTAGATTAGGGACAAGGAAAACCAAGGAGTTCTCTTTCGCTTGCTGCACCATCGAATAGACACCACAGACATTGGACTATCCCAGTCAGAAGATGCTTCCTTCCAAGTCTTTTCGTTTGGTTTTAGGTTTCACAAGATACTGTCTCTTCAACTGAGTGAATTTCTCTTAAATGCCACGTAGCAAGTGGGAAAGCTTACAGAAAATTTTATCTCACCATTTTTAGTACAGTAAATCTGGAATGTTCTTAAAACAGATTTGAGTCTAGTGCCTCTAATTCACACTGTTAGAGCAATCTTACACAGTAAACACGGAGAGAAAAGCCAGCGTAGAGTCACCTCTGACCACATGGGATATGACCTTCCCTTTTCTCTGAAAATCCTTTTTACTGAACTGCAACTTGAGACATGTAATTCAGCATAAAAGCTTTTGTGCAGCCATTTTGACCAGTCTAAACGTTCAAGCAAAACATATAACTCCACTTAAAACAACCATAATTCAAGCAAATGAGTTTTCAGAGGGAAGTTTATGTAAAATCATGCTGTCCATCATATATTTAACTGGACCAGGAATTTAATGGAAGTGTTTATCTTTGTTTCCCTCTTTTAGAAGAAACATAACCAGACAAACACAAAGAACCCCAGGAACTGAAACACACAAAAGATACGAAGTTGAAAACGTTTCCAAGTTATCATGGTGTAAGGATATTTCAGTTGATCTCCAAGCTTTCACAAGAGACTCCTAAGTCAGGGGTTCAGAGGACTCTTACAGAAAGATATCCTGTCCACCTCTGACCCAGAATTCTTCCCCTCTTCCCTGTGTCCCCCTATGTCATCTTGTCCCCTTTGGAGCCTCCAGTAAGGCTCCTTCCCCTCTGCTTCTCAACTACTTGGTACAAAGGCTAAAACGCAAGTAAATAGATGCCGAGATTTCCACATATGGCCAGTTGGCATATTTTCATTGCTTGCATCTGGGGGAAAAGTTTTCCAGTTTACTTTTAAGGACCTACATTTTCACTTATAGTTCAAAAATATCTCAGTTCACTCAGACATCACTATAATCTTGTATAGCTAGTTTCCACATTCTAGATGATAGGATCTGCATCTATGGTAATGTTTTGGATAAGCTATCACTTTGCTCTAAGTAAATTGTCCACTTAATGTTCTTTATTTACTCAAGACACATCTCTATAATGAGTAGACATCTTTATATTAAAATCAATCCTTGATTTTATTTGTCCATCAATAAAAAAAATTGCTTTTTTACCCTCAAGAAAATCCTAACCCAACGTTTGATATAACCTATACAAATTTTATCGTAAATGAAGGCTTTCCTAGAACAGTGGTATAAAAATTTCACTTATCTGTAGATACTATGAAAATTGTTATGTTTAACTTTTAAATACAGAAATAGCTGAATGAAGGGCAGTGGTAGGATCTGGGGAGAAGAAGGGGTAATCAAGGGAGGCCACCCTGAACCTAATCCAGGGTCCAAATTACTAAATTGAACTAAGTTTGAGAATTGGGAGAATAGAATACATGCTTTGCTAATCGAGAGATATCCAAATGTTATTGGTAGAAACCAATATATTTACTTATTTACTCAATAAACATTTTGGGGGCTCTCTAAGTGTGCTAGACACTGTTCTACGTGACGAGGATTTGGAAATGACCAGGACATGGTCCCTGACCTCAATGAATGCAGAGTGAATTGGAGGAGACAGATAAGAAACACAAACAATACACATATTTGTTTTCTAGTACCACAAACTAAATGGCTTAAACAACAGAAATGTATAGTCAGTCTCACAGTTCTGGAGGCTAGAAGTCCAAGATCAAGGTGTCAGCAGATTGGTTCCTTCTGAGGGCTGTGAGGAAAAATCTCTACCATGCCTCTCCCCCAGCTTCTGGTAGTTTCCTGGCAATCTCTGGCATTGCTTGGCTTGTAGAAGCATCACCCCAACCTCTGCCTTCATCTTCACCTGGTGTTCCGCCTGTGTGTGTCTGTGCCAGACTTTCCATTTTTATAAGGACACCAGTCAGGTTGGATTAGGGCCCACCCTATGCCATTATGATCTCATCTTAACTAATTATATCTGCAATGACCCTATTTCTAAATCAGGTTACACTCTGAGGTACTGCGGGTTAGGATTTTGACATAAAAATTGGGGGGGGGGGGTGGAGCGGGGACACAACTCAATTCAAAACCATACAGAAAGAAAGGCATTCAACCTCCCTCTAATCATCCACAGACTTTCCTTAATGGCCTCCATTCCTACCACCTATTTCCAAGTCAGTCCCCTGTCCCTACCATCTGCCCCAGTGGGAGGCTGGCTGCCTGCAGAGCTAAAATCTCAATGAATGGGAGCTACTGCAACTGAGTGTGCACAATAGCTGTGTGACGGTCCTTGCCTTCTACTTAACTTCCAAAGCAAAGCCATATGTCAGAACCCAGAATACTGAAGTTCCAAAAAAATAAATCGGAGAACTCAGTAATACATTCCCTGACAGAAAATGATCCATTTCACTTGTGTTGCCAATTCAAGGATAGAATTGTGCTTGTGGACACATTTTTTCTGGAGCTGTGGGGAAAATATTGATATCATTTGGTACTTTTTTCTCAGTAAAACCTACACTTCATAGTGTTTATAGTCAACTTGAGGAAGCATTTCAGCTATCACACTCCTAGGGAAATATTTTAGACTTAAGGATGTAAATAATAGGAAAATGACAATACAAAACAGATCTCCGAGCTTCCCGAATTTTTGTCTCTGCAGGTCTATGCTCTGTTTGCTCACCCTCATGGCTCCATCAGCAGCCTCAACGTGAAGATCATTGACGCCTCTCTTCTGAGTGCCACTCAGGGCTCTGCCTCTTCCCCTAATATGCTGTTCACTACCTCCCACTCTTAGCACTGTCTTGAGTTTTCTCTTCGGTCGGTCAAATGCCTTTGGTTTATCTGGTTTCCTTGGTTGGGAGACTTCACTAACCACTTACCTTACCCTAGCTTGACCACACCCTCAGTATTCTGCTCTGTTCTCCTTGGTCTGTACCATGCTGCTCTTCTTTTAAACATATTTTTGTGAAAATGTAGAAATGTGGCAATGAGCTGAGAACACACTCAGAATTCTGTCTTAGCTGAGCTAAATTGCTAATAGGCCATTGTCCACCCCAGACAGACATCCCCAATTCCAGGCTTTAGTTCTAGGCCCACTAGCTGTAGCTCTGGGATACACTCAGGATATTCTATGGCTTCCATGGTTTCTCTGATCCAGCACTGAAAAACAAAAACAAAAACAGAAGAGCTCACACCTGGGCAGGCTAAGAGGTCTTTAGTGAATCATATGTCATACACTCAAGGTCTTTAGAATTACAAAGTGCCCAGTTGAGACAAAGGACCACTATCTTCTTCCGCAGATGGCATCTTCAGGTTGGAAAGAGGTGCCCTCATGAGGAAAAGAATCCCTCCACTAAAATGAGGTCAGAAGGAAGCTCCACCCTCAATTAAAAGAGGGGCCAGTGTCCTTCATTTACTACTGTGAAGGGATTAGAGGAATATAAGGCAAAGGCCTTTATAGAATAGGGCTGGAAGCCCTGTAACTTGGCAATGGTTCTATTTTTTATTTTAGTCCCTTGTCTGTTTCCATGGAAGAATTAGCTGTAAAACTTGAAATAAAAAAGTTCAAGAAAGGCAATGAGGAGGATTCTCAGAAACCAGCATGGACCAACTCTCACCTCCATATTTGTGTATCAAATGGCTTCTGAGAAACAATGCTGTGGTTGACTAAAATAAAAAGAGAAATCTCTTACCACCATCCCCACCACTACCACCACCATCAGCAGCAACAACCATCAGAAACACTGTCAGTTCCCTCCATTTAGTTCAGAAAATGAAGGCAAAATACTTTGATGAGGAAAACACTTTTCACTCAGTTACTCATAAGAATTCTGGCTAGTACCCAAACCTCTTCGTGGGCCCTGGTAATTCTCCTTTACTGAACAATTTTGGGTTAGAACTTCGCAGGAAGAAGGAAGTTTAGTAACTCATTTTGGAAAACTTTGATATTTATCACATCTACCTGTCAATGCTATAAATGAAACCGCATGAGCTAAAACAGTGTACTTCTGAACACAGCCATATCCTTCACCAGGCAAAGGCAGAACAGGTATATGCACTCTACCACGCAGTGTGGTTCCTTATGTGGGTGGTCTTAATTCAGCTAATCAATGTTACCTTAGAATCCAGCAGTGACTGCTCGGAGCAGAGTTCTCAATCATTCATAAGATCCTGTACATGTCTATTTCACTACACTTTCACATTGCTTTATAAGTGTTTGGGTCTGATGCCCCCACTAGACTGCAACATTTCTGAAGGCAGGAGCTGTGTATTACTTGTCATTGTATTACCATAACCTACCAGAGTGGCACATGGTAGGTATTTAGAAAGTGTTTGCTGAGTAAACAAGTCAACTAATAAAAAATGGCTCCTTTTTCATTTTCTTTGCGTTGATTTTAAATGTATAATTCGGAGACACTTTCTGAAAGAACAGATTCACTGGTAATGGCCTAAGACATATATGTATGCTAGATATTTGTGCTAATGTGTACACAAATCTTCAGGACTCTGGGATAACATAAAAATTAAATTAAGTGGCAATCCAGTGTATGGAGTTTTATTTGTTTCTTTGTTTTAGTTTGCTTTTGACTTTGATGAAAAAATAAACGACTGTTTTGATATGTCTACATCTGTCTCTGCTCATAACTAACCTTTGTATTTTATTAAGTCAGATATCTGCTAACTAGAACAAAAAGTAAAGGTGCACGATGGTGATGAAAAATAATGTCAACTCCACTATTATTTTATCTAGGACACTTTTACATGCCAGATTCAGAATGTTAGCATGAATGCAATGATAAACAATTAGTATAATCTCTCATTGGGTATATTCTGTCTATGGTCTTTAAAATATATCCAGGGGCCGGTCAGGTGGCGTAGTGGTTAAGTTCGCGTGTTCCACTTTGGCGGCCCGGGGTTCGCCGGTTCGGATCCTGGGCGCGGACCTACTGAGGCAGTGTCCCATATAGAAGAACTACAACTCTACAACTATGATATACAACTATGTACTGGGGCTTTGGGGAGAAAAAAGAAAAAGAGGAAAATTGGCAACAGATGTTAGCACAGGACCAATCTTCCTAGAAAAAAAAAAATCCAGAGTCCTGAAATAATATTTCAATTTAAAGTCTCCTGGATGTTTTAGGTCATTCTTCTGACTGAAAATGTTTGCTAAGACATTAATTCAGGATCACAGTAGATGTTTCTATCGTGGTCATGTCTGACATGTCATTCTGGACTCTGTCTCCCCGATTTTCAGGGCCCCATCCCTACGGCTGTCCTCCAACAGTCTCCAGCCCCTGCAGACCTCTACCTGTTCCAAGCTTCTTTCTAGAAGGAATACATGCCCTTAAACACGGTCTTCCTCTCCCCAACCCTTCCAAATAGCTCCTCTTTCCTCTAACCAATAATTCCCCAGAAATTAGGCTAAGATAGTAGAAGGCAAACAATGCAATTACCTAATTAGAGTAATTTGCACAATGTTGTGAATAATTGATATGTACCACTCTTGCAGGCTACTTGCACTTTAATCGATGGAATGTTCTCTCCAGGATTTTTTTGATCATTGGGTTCAGTGGTTTCCCAGATGCCTCTACATGTGCCATCTCACTATCATATTTTCTCACCTTATTCCCTTAAAATAGGAACTTCAAGAATGAAAGCCAGCAATCCATCTCATTTTTGTGAACTTAGCTGTGCCTGTTACTTAAAGCAGTTTAACATCAGCATAAGTAAAAAGAATTATAAGAAAAATAAAAGGTTTTCAGATATGCATCCAAAGATGATACAAAATAAAATTCAAACTTTTTTTACAACAGTGAGCTTAAATTAATTATTTAAGGCAATAAACTTTAAGTATGACCATATTATTCTATTCTCCATTAACAGCTTATAAAATCTTTATGGAGGGTATGTATACATCACTTGCCTTTTAAAACAAAGGGAATAAAGACAGATGAGAATTTTGAGGGAGCACTTTTAAAACTAGGAAGACTTAACTAGTACATTTTCATAATATTGATTCTTATTATTTCCTAAAGTAGATGAATACATTTTTTATTTTGTAGATTAAAAAATGTCAGTTCCTTCTTCTTCTGCTTTCCTTATAAAAATAATTGATAGCCTTTTCTATCCATATCACATTGAGACAAAAGCCAAAAGAATATTTTTAACGAAAGCAAAACTCCAACCATCTCTGAGACCAAAGTAAACAAGCTGGGTCAATGAGTAGAACACACAGTTTTCTAAGAGCAAAGGGAAGCCCTCTTCATGCAAATCTTATGGTTCAGAAGATCCACTTTGCAGTTGACATTGGAAGAAGAGAAAGTACTAGCACAAACAGTGGCAAAAACTAACCTAGCATAGTCAGTGGGTGACATCAGGGCCCATGGCGTATATCCCATGGGTGTTGAAAGTTTCAATAATGCTGATTGAAGCCATGTAAAGGGTAAACACGTTTTTAAATCAGTATGACACCACTGGCAAACAAAGAAAATCATACTTGAATGGAATTCAATGCTGGCTGAATTTTACTAAAAAGCTGGGCACAAGTCTGCCATTACACACATGTTTCAGTTCGGCACTGGGCCTCTCCAACAACAACGCAGGTGAAATTCCACAAAAATCCGCTCCTAATAAATCATCCTGTCAGTTAGACAGTAACATTTACATATCACCCTTCCAATTCCTAATTGGCTAATCAGTTGCAAGATCAAATTACACAATACTGATGGCAATAAAAAACACAGGCATGTAAACAATATTTTTTGTACTCATTGTACTGTCAAGTTTAACCTACTTAAACATGCTATATCTATTTGGATAAAGAAACCCTCCATAATGACACCATTTTTATGAAGCAAAACTAATCAATAATACTAACCAACACAATGTATTGTTTAGGAGTACATACTATTTTTTTAAAAAGGGAATGGTACCACAAAATTCAAGATGGCAGCTACATCTAGGCAGGAGGCAGAAATATAGGATGGGAAAGGACCATGATATGGAAAACAACAGTAGTCATAAAATGAATTTTTAATTATGCTTAATAATTTGTGCACACATCTATTATATTATTTAACGTTTATCATTTTTTCCATGATTCACTTTTAAGAGGTCTCTGTCTTGCTTAGAATATGGAGTACCCTATGTCATAGAGCATAGCAAGCTTGGATTACGTAGAGAGAGTATCTATATTTATTGTTAGAATTAGAAATCTCTTTGAAAGCTCTTTGATCTTTGCAATATTCTGGCTGAAAAGCTTATGAAGTTTTCTGCAGTAGCAGCAGCATATAAAAAAAGCTAATGATGTGCTTTTAGTTCTTTGATATTTATCACTTTTTTAAAAATTAAGACTTTAGTGTTTTAAGAGCAGTTTTTGGTTCACAGAAAAATTAAAGGGATGGTACAGAGATTTCCCATATACTCCCTGCCCCTTCTCCACAGTCTCCCCCATTATCAACATCCTGCACCAAAGTAGTACATTTGTTACAACTGATGAACCTACATTGACAAGTCATAATCACCCAAAGTCCATAGTTTACCTTAGGGTTCACTCTTGGTGATGTATATTCGATGGGTTTGGATGAATGTATAACGACATGTATCCATCATTATGGTATCATACAGAGTATTTTCACTGCCCTAGAAATCCTCTATGCTTTGCCTATTCATCCCCCCGGCCACCCCCCAACCCATGGCAACCACTAATTTTTTTATTGTATCCATAGTTTTGCCTTTTCCAGATTGTCCTATAGTTGGAATCACACATTATGTAGCCTTTTCAGATTGACTTCTTTCACTTAGTGACATGCATTTAAGGTTCCTCCGTGTGTTTTCATGACTCGATAGTTCATTTCGTTTTAGTGCTGAACAATATTCCACTGCCTGGGTGTACCACAGTTTATTTATTCATTCACCTACCGAAGGACATCTTGGTTGCTTCCAAGTTTTGGCAATTATGAATAAAGCTGCTATAAACATCTGTGTGCAGGTTCTTTTGTGGATATAAGTTTTCAACTACTTTGGGTAAATACCAAGAAACACAACTTCTAGATCATATAGTAAGGGTACATTTAGTTTTGTAAGAAACAGCCAAACTCTCTCTCAAATTAGCTGTACATTTCCCAGCAATGAATGAGAGTTCCTGTCGCTCCATATCCCTGCCAGGGTTTGGTGTTGTCATTGTTCCAGATTTTGGCCATTCTAATAGGTGTGTAATGGTATCTCATGGTTGTTTTGATTTTCATTTCCTTGATAACATATGAAGTGGAGCATCTTTTCACATGCTTATTTGCCATCTGTATATCTTCTTTGGTGAGGTATCTGTTAAGGTCTCTGGCCTATTTCTTAAATTGGGTTCTTTGTTTTCTTACAGTTGAGGTTTAAGAGTTCTTTGGATAGCGGTCCTTTATCAGACATGTCTTTTGCAAATATTTTCTCCCAGTCTGTGGCTTGTCTTCTCCTTCTCTTGTCTTTTGCAGAGCAGAAGTTTTTAATTTTAATGAAGTCTAGCTTGTCACTTATTTCTTTCATGGATCATGCCTTTGGTGTTGTATCTAAAAAGTTATCACCATACCCAAAACCCATCTAGTTTTCTCCTATGTTATCGTCTAGTACTTTTATAATATGGCATTTTACATTTAATTCTGTGATCCATTTTGTGTTATTGTTGTGAAGGGTGTAAGATCTGTGCCTAGGTTCATTTTCTGCATGTAGATGTCCAGTTGTTCCAGCACAAATTATCTTTTCTCCATTGTATTGCCTTTTATTCCTTGTCAAAGATCAGTTGTCTGTATTTATTTAGGTCTATTTCTGGGCTCTCTATTCTCAGAACAGAGATCTATTTATCTATTAATCTATCCATTGATCTATTTATTTTTTCACCAATACCACACTGCCTTGATTACTATACCTTTATAGTAAGTCTTGAAGTCAGGCAGTGTCAGCCCTCTAACTTTGCCCTTCTCCTTCAATCTTGGATTGGTTATTCTGGGTCTTTTGCCTCTCCATATAAATTTTAGAATCAGTGTGTTGATGTCCACAAAATAACTTACTGGCATTTTGACTGGGATTGCATTGAATCTCTATAAATTAAGTTGGAAAAAACTGACTTGTTGACAATATTGAGTCTTCCTATCCATGAACATAGACTATCTCTCCATTTATTTAGTTCTTCTTTGGTTTTGTTCATCAGAGTTTTATAGTTTTCCTTATATTGATCCTGTACATAATACATTAGATTTATATATAAGTATTTCATTTCATTTCATTCCTAATGTAAATGGTATTGTGTTTTTAATTGCAAATTCCATTTGTTCATTGTTGGTATATAGGAAAGTGAGTGTATCCTGAAACCTTGCTGCAATCACTTATTAGCTTTAGGAGATGTATTTTGGTCAATTCTTTTAGATTTTCTACATAATATTTACCACTTTTTAGTGAAAAACAAATGTGGCCATCTTTTGTGGAATCAAAAAATAAGGTATGGTTACTCCCCTAAATGCTAGGTAAAAACTGATTTTTTTAAAAATCAAAAACCCTTTGCTAAAATTTCTTCAAGACCTAAAACTGGTTAAAAGTTTTTTTTTTGTTGTTTGTTTGTTTTTGCATTACATGCTCTGTCCGATATGAAGGTTATTCTCTGATTTTTGGTAATTTCTCAAAAGGATATTAGTTGATCATTTTCATCATGTAATTAATATAGTAGCTGCCCAGTTAGGTTGAAAATTTCAAGAGCTAGGTACAATTGCCAAATTGTTTACATTTTTAAGTCCATTTTGAATAAATGAGATGCCCTTGGGGAAAATACACAGAAGATGTAAATAAAAATTCAATTAACCCATAAGAACAATGCACCTCGGATTTGTACAAAACCACAGTCCTGGATGATGGTGGTATTTACTGAGATAGAGAACAATGAAGTAAAAGCAGATTTGGGAGGTGAAACCAAGAATTGTTTTTGAACAAAAATTTTAAATGCATATTAATCTTCTAAGCAGAGACCTAAAGCATGCAGTTGTATATAGGAAAATGGAGCTTAGGACAGATTGGGACTCAAGACATAGATCTGGAGGATCATCATCAGATAGAATGTATTTAAAGCCACAATAATAGGTGAGATCCCCAACGAAGGAATGTAGACTATACAGGGAAGAGGATCCAGGGCTGATTTCTGGGGCATTTGACGTTGAGAGGTTAAGCAGAGGAAGAGAAACCAGCAAGGCAGACTAAGAAGAAACAGCCAGAAAAGTAGGAGAATGTATTTTAGCAGAAGCCAAGTTTTAAGAAAGTGTTTTAGAAAAAAGAAAGTGACCGACTGGATCAAATGTTCCTGAGAGTTTATGTTAAATGAAGACTCAGAATTGGCATTATATTTGTCAACGTGCTGGCCACCGCTGACCTTGATTAGAGGTCTTCCAGCAGAGCGGAGTGGGTTTAAGAGAGAATGGGAGAAGAGGAAGTGGAAACGGGGAGTGCAGAGAGTTCTTTCAAGGAGCTTTGCTAAAAACAGAACAAGAGAAATAAGGTGGCACGAAAAGATTCAAGACCAAGATCAATTTTATTCTGTTCTATTTACGTTGAGAGATGACACAGATACCAATCTACATGTTTGTAGATTGATGGAAATAAAGCAGTCAAAATGGAAAACCGTACAATACAGGAGGGAGAGGAGATAATGTCAGTCTTGGAACGCTCAAGTAGACGAGAGGTTGTGGAGTCCAGCGTACACGTGGAAAAGTGTAGAGGTCCAGACAGTTCATCCACTGTAACAGCAGGGAACAGGGAGTACAGTTTCAGATGAAGGTAGATTGGCAGATCTGATGGTGGGAGAATGTAGAAGTTTCTTCTGATAGCTTTTGTTTTCTTATTGAAACAAACAGGAAGTTCATTACACTCTTTCGCCAATATGGAGATTGTTCTCTGAGCGACAGAGTGATCTGAGTGAGAGGATCAGGGGAGAGATGCCCAAGATTTGAGGATAGAGGAAAATAGGTGAAAGAGGCATTGTAAGAATAGGAGATTCACATGACTAGGGACATGTGGTACATTGTTGGACAGCAGTGAGGACCCACTTGATACCTGTGATCACGAATAACAAGCAGACCAAATAGCATGCTTCTGTGATTTTCTGTAATCATACTCAGCTGCTCAGATGCAGGCATGAGTAGGCAGGTAGTTGGGTCTAATTAGAATTACAGATTTTCTAGGTAAATAAGATTGAAGGCAAAAAGGGATATGGTAGTTGATGGTTTGCAACGATGTGCTTATAATGTTGGACCACAGAGTCTGTGTTAAAAAAAAAAAAGAAGGAAATGAGAGGGACGTAAGGACTGGGAAAGGTGCTACAGCAGAATATCTCTGAGAAATTCTCCCACTACAAAAAAACAGAGCAAGCCCCATTTCAGGAAAAAGCAAAGGAGGTTACATCTGACAGGCATTCTCCTAGAAAAAAATCTCATTTTGCCTTCATAATTTAGATCTTCTGACACAGTGCTGCTCCCTTTCTATTTGTGCCTAAAGTCACTAATGGCAATTTTTAAAATATCAAATTAGGTCACATCATAATGGCTTTTTGTGGCAAACAGAAATTGGCTCGAATATGTTTATTACAGTCAAGTTATGAGTTTAACTTGTGTTAACATATGGAAAAATTAAAAATATGAGAAGAAAAAATTCATTTTAAATTATAATGCCAGGTTGCCCTTCAGTAAAAATGTCAAGTAGGAATAAAGCAATTGCAATTGTATTCCTAACATATCTATATCATACTCTTATTAACTTCCAACTTAGATAGAGATCTCTAAACAGAGATAGAGATGTAGACAGAGATAGAGATCTCTACATAGAGACAGACATAGAGATACAGATCTATAGATAGCGATCTATGGCTAGATTGAAAGATATTCTTTTCTTCATTTTGAAATTATTTTTCCTTAGAGTAGTCATTAAGAAAACTGCATATCAATTATTATCATATAGTATTTATTGATCCTCCATACCAGCATAGCACTGTGGTAGTAAACACATAAGTGAAATTTTAGCCCAAGGGAATTCACATTGTGAAGTATCAAGATTAAGTCTTATTTACACTGACAATAACACAAGGTTCTTTTTTTTTTTTTAACTCTACACTATTTGAAATCAGAATTTAAGATCAAAGATGGGAGCAGTCTGATTGGGTGAGGTCTTTAAAATATCTGAGTCATTCTCATTCTAGATAGGCCTAAATAATACTAGAATTTACCTTTGAAACTGACCAACAATAAAAGCACACTAATAGTTCAGAAAAGATAATTTAGCCAATTTAGGCATATCAATTTATAGTCATTCATGTAAACCACAATGAAAGCAGCAAAAACCAACCCTATTCAAATGAGTACTTTCAGGTTCTAATTACAAATAATTCTTATGTACTCATTAAAGTCGTATCTCTGCTAGGAAATATTTGGCCAGATAGTTCTGTGTAACTTTAAGCAGGAAAACAGCATTAAAAATACATAAAATGCAAACCTCACTAACTCAGCTAGATTTCCAACCAGTAGTCTGCCTTACTGACATTTTAGTTTTTAATTGTACCACTATTCCTTGTAACCTGAAAAAAACCTAATAGATTCCTTAGACTTAACTCTATAATCCATCAGTTTCAGAGACAACACAAGTTTTATACTATCTCTATTTCATGCTTGAATTCTACATTTTAATTCCTCTCTGATTCTTCAGTAAAAAGGCAGTAATAAATAGAATGAAAAAAAACAAGAAGAGGTAAATAGTGGTGGGATTTTCTGAAACCTTACGTAACTGATATATATGTCAATTACCTGAACTCAAAAAGATAACTTGGTTGGGTATAAAATTTTAGATCACATCATTTTTCTCCTCAAAATTCTGTAGGTATTGCTCTGTTACTTTGGTTTGGAGCCTAAATGATAGATACTAAACTTAGATGACTCAGAGTACTGTCATTTTTGCTCCTTAGCAGGTAATTTGTTGGAGTGCTCTATTTATGTTTTGTTTCATTCTTCATGCATGGAGGCTTACATGATGGTTAATAATTATTTCAAATCACAACCTTTGCCAGGATGAGTCCAGGTGTGTATCGTTTCTTATTTATTTTGCCTAAGAGACCAGGAAGCTTTTCAATCCATATACAATCATGTGTCACTTAACGACGGGGATACATTCTGAGAAATGCATCCTTAGGCGATTTTGTCATTATGTGAACATCATAGAGTGTACTTACACAAACCTAGCTGGTATGGCCTACTACACACCTAGGCTATATGGTGCTAATCTTATGGGACCACAATCATATATGTGGTCCGTTGACCAAAATGTCGTTATGCTGCGCTTGACCGTACTTGGGCGCTTTTCTCCCCCCCCCAGCAGTGGGAATTTTTTTCAATTTTGTTTTGCTTATTATTTCTGTTCTTACTACTGTGGTTTATGTTTCAGAAACAATCAATAATTGTTATCAAATCTCCATTCTCTTTACCTCAAGGCTTCACTTTCATTATTTTAATTTCTTTTTCCTTTTCTTTTGAATTCTGGGAGGATTTCTTTACCTTGTTCTCTGCCATACTGATCTGATTTTCCACAGTATCAGTTTTATTTTTTACTGGCCCCATTGTCGATTTTAATTTTGCCGCTGCATTTTTTAGAGTCTTGCAATTACCCTTATCTCACCCACTCCCCTTTTCATCGCATCCTGTTACCCTTCTGTTTCTCTACTCTCCACTTAATGACTTTATACTCTATTTCTTGGATGCCAGGTTCTTTTTCATTCTGTTGAGGATTTTGAACAGTTTTCTAAAATTTTTTGGTTTTCAACTGTACATAATTTTCATTAGTGTGCTCTTCTGGCGGCTTTTCAGGATAATATTTCATTGCCTTTGTTATGCAATAATTTTCAAGGGTTGCATACAGTTGTTTTTTTATTTTTTTCTATTTCTTCAGCCTGGAACAAGAAAAGATTTGTCTAAGACTAGTATTTTCCAACAGAGAGGATATGTAGATTGATCTGGGGGTGACTCTTTTGCTTCAGTGCTCTTTTAGTCCCAGGGCTGTGGCTGAATAATAGTTTAAATGTATAGTTCTCGCACAATTTTAGTAGTATTCTGTAAACTTCCATGTAATGAGCCTGTGCTCTATTGAGAAGGCATTTTCCCCCACCCACGGGTTAATTCTCTGTCACTCTGAAGTAATGGAGTACATGAAAACGAAACTGTAAATCCCAGAGTACACTCCTGCTGAAGTTTTCTGATTAGCAGGAACCTACAGCACCTTCTTTGTGTATGTTACATCTCCCAGGATGCAATGCACTTGCATTAGTCCTTTTCCTACTTCCTTCCCGCTCTGTGGTTTTCTGGGTTTTACAGACCCGGATCAGGCAACACTTTGGCTGCCTGCCAGGTGTATCCTCCTGAAATAAAAAAGAAGTCTTTCCAGATACCTTATCCCTGAATCAGAAACAGGAAAGGAGTGTCAGAGCCATCTTTTCAGATTTTAGACCATCAGATATGGGGGGGCTATCAATTACATATTTGAAAACAATTTCACTAGCCCTGGCTTTCATGGATCTATCCTTTCAGATTCTGGAATGAGGTTGGCTATAAATTCCAAATTTTTGACATTATTGTGAATTTTCATCCTTTCCATTTATATATATATAAATGGAAATATACATATATATATTTCTACCATCGCCAAGTTTCAGATAAAGAAACTAAGGCACAGAGCAGATATGAGGCTTGTCCAAGGAAAGAGTCAGATGCAGGACTAGGCTGAAAACCCAGGAGATTTTACGCCAGAGCCTGTGCACTTAATCACTGAACTCTCTATCCTTTCTGAACATTATACTTAATTAAGCAATTAGTTTTATCGTAAAATGACCACAGTCTTTTCAAATCATGGTTCTTGTCCCCGGTCACAGGTATATATGTAACAATTAGAAGAATAATAGATAACATTTATTAAGTACTTGATAAATGCTAGGCATTGGGTTATGAGGTCAACATACATTATCTCATCTAATCCTCACAACTCTGTGAGATATGTACTATTTTTATTCCCATTTAAAAAATGAAAAACAACAACAACATTAGGCCTTAGAGAAGGTAATAAATTTGTCCGGAGTCAAATAATAGGTAGATGGAAAGGCTGAGATTCAAATTCAGTCTGACTCCTGAACCCAAGTGCTCACCTCTTATGCTATAAAGCCTCTATTTAATAAGTACATAAATGTTGTATATAATTCTCCAATAAATTGACAGTATATTATGCTAAAAAGTCACATGTTAAGAATTATCATTTTATATATTCAACTATAAATCAATACTTTGTGAAATAGAAATGTTCCTTCATCATATGCAAATGGTTTCAAATTAGCCAGAGACGTCTGAACGTATTTGTGGTAGGGGATTTAAATTCAATAATTTTTCCATCTTCACTTTGGTAGATCTTTGTGCACTGCGTGAAGAGGTTTTTTGACCCTCTGACTTCCTGTAGGGTTTAACCAGTAAGGAGCACTGGCAGGAAATCAGACAGAGGAAGGAAAGGAAACCTGGGGTGTTTGTTTTGCTCGCTCAGTCCCTGAAGGGTCCCTACGTGCTGGATGAGCACCAAGGTCACTGCTCAGGCCTAGCAGTGGTAACCTGCTCCTGTTACTAGCCCAGCCCACAAGTTTTGTATTGTATTTTGAGAGTTCTCCACACCTGTCCACCCTTATAAATCATTCCTTCACCAAACTCACTCAAATCACCCAATTTAAGTGTGCCATCTCTCTTCTCTGCCAGGACCTGGGCTGACACAGAAATGATTTATTCTGAGATAGAACATATGCCTTGCTATTTTAGAAGACAATATTTTCCCAAGCTATATGCATTCTTAATGTTCATATGTCTTTTTTAAAAATAGCAAAGATGTGTTAAGTGTAATTACAAAGAAAAAGACATGTAATGTTATAGCAAACACACTTTCCTCAGACTCCTAATGTTGACTTTTCAAATTGGATCTAATAAATGACTCAGCTAAAGTACAATTTTAATGCAAGATGAACGGAATGCACAAGTAAACCCACGATTACTGTGCATAGAAAAGTATTCTTGCTCACTTCAGCCATGTCAATTCTATCCTAATTAGGATGCTCTAGGCACTTAAAGATTTATGCTTGGCTCAAGGAGTTATGAGCCCAAACTAAGTGTGCCTAATATCACTGGGTTTTATAAGCACAGCATCAAAGACAGTCAGTCACTTACATTTATGAGATATGTGATGAAATATTTGCAGGGCATCTCCTGGACAGGAAATTTTGAAGTCGAAGAACCTTGAGTGATCATTGGAATTATTTTTCTATTCACAGTGTTAGCAGGGATACAGAGAAATAAGTACTCTAAATATTGGAGGAAGTGTAAATTGATTGATTTAAAGTTAAGATACTCTCTTAAAGACTTAGTATAGTAATTCCATCTCTAAGAATTTATCCTAAGAAAATAATCACAGATGTGTGTGGAGATTTATCTATTCATATGTTCACTAACACAATCAACATAAACACCCACATGAAGGAATATCTAGTCTTTAAAAATGACGTTATGGAAGAATGTATAGTAGCATGGAAAAATGTTTACAAAATATTCTAGATGGAAAGAAAGCAGGTATTAAAATTACATGTAAGCTACTCCCGGTGCCAGCCAAGTTGGAGAAAGCTGTCTACAGACCATCATTCCCACTGATTACAACTAAAAACTCTGAGCAGAATACAAAAGGCAACTACCCGGGGACTTGGAAAAGTACGCTTAGCAAGTGGATCGGGAACTAAAGTGAAAACTTGAATAAGGATCCATAAAGGGTGAGGTTCATGCGTTTTAATTTTCCTTTTCTCCCTAGATTTGACCTGAGGATGAACTGAATCCTGGAATTGTGCAGCAATCACTGACAACAAAAACTCCAGGAGAAACACCTTCTTTCCAGACAGAGGACTGGGAAAAAGACAGTTACGTGCTGGAGATTGTGAAGCAGATCCTTTTTTCCTTTTTATTTCTCTCCCAGCCTTGCTCTGAGGCCAGGCCCAGTTACAGAGTTGCACTGGCAATAGCACAAGTATCTGAAACTCCAAGGAAAACCCATCTCTCTAGCCGGGAGGAACAGGGAAAAAAGAGGCCCTGTTGTATGAAGAGTGTGGAGGGAGTATGAGTTTTTTTTTTCTTGTTGCCTCATTGTGAAGGTAGCCCCAATTGTGTAGGACTGCATGACAGCATGGGAGGCTACAATTCTGAGAGGACTCCATCTTTCTAGCCAGAGGAACCAAGAAAAGGAGCATCTGAGAGTTGGAGAGCATGGGACAAACCATGGAGACCTGGAAAAGGGCAACTCCTAATTCTGTGTATGAACTAACAGAACTCCTGGACCTCCACAGAACAAACCCAGAGAAGCATAGCAGAGGTGGCAAGACCTGAGCTACCACATGAACCATTGCCCAGACTAAGAACTGAGTGATGTAAGCTCCAGTAAGATCCAAAAGGCATGGCAAGATCTTGAACAATTAAGCTGACATTAGAACTACCATGGGAGAAAATACAAGGTTTGAACCCAACCTGGTTGATTGCCTCCTAAGCAATCAAACAGACAAACAAGTCAACGTTCTCCAAAGGACTTTAACCAGACCCAGAGGGCACAATCCAAAATAACTTGACATACAAAGAGCCAGGAAAATTGGACCAATATTCAAAGAAACAGACAATCAACAAATGCCAACTCCAAGATGGACCAGATGTTGGAATGATCAGGCAAGGCCTTCAAGACAGCTCTTGAACATTCCTCCATAAGGAATAATAATACAAAGAAATATATCCAAATAGCCAATAGTTAAATTAAAATTAAATACTAAAAAAATTCAAATAATCCAGAAGAAAGCAGGAGACAGGGAACAAGGAAACAAAAAAAGGTAACAAAAAGAAGACAAGTAATAAATGGCAGACATAAATCCAACCACATCAATAATTAAGTTAAATGCACATGATGTCTACTAAAGGATAGAGATGACCAAATTAAATTAAAAAAATAAGACTCAGCTATATGTTGTCTATAAGAAACCCACTCTAAATATATCAATATAGATAAGATAAAAGTAAAAAGATGGAAAAAGGTATACCATTTAAACACTAATCAAAAGAAAGCTGGGGGCCAGCCCAGTGGTGTAGTAGTTAAGTTCACACGCTCCACTTTGGCGGCCCGGAGTTCATGGGTTTGGATCCCGGGTGCAGACAAACGTACCACTTATCAAGCCACACTACGGCAGGCATCCCATATGTAAGGTAGAGGAAGATGGGCAGAAACACGCAATTGTACTTAGAGACTTCAATGTTTCTCTCTCAGTTAATGAGACAGTAAGTAGACAGAAAATCAGCAAGGACATAGAAGATCTGACCAACATCATTCACCAACTTTATGTAATTGACATTTAAGGAACAATCCACCCAACAATAGAACAATACATTTTTTTTCAAGTGCACATGGAATATTCAACATGATAGTCCATATTCTGGGCCATAAAATCAAACTTAACAACTTTAAAAGAATTGAAATCGTGCAAAGAATGGTCTCTGATTATAATGGAGTTAAACTAGAAGGAAATAACAGAAAGATATCTGAGATATATTCAAAAATGTGTAAATTACACAACACATGTCTAAATAACCCACTGTGAAATAGAAAGACTCTTGTGGGGGCAGGGGGTATATGGGAAATCTCTGTGCCTTTCCCTCAATTTTGCTGTGAACTTAAAATTGCTCTAAAAAAAAGTCTTAATAAATTGTTTTAAAAATAGGAAAACTCAAAGAGAATAAAAAAATACTTTGAAGTGAATGACAATGGAAACAAAATGTATTAAAACTTGTGAGATGCAACTAAAGCAGTACTTAGCAATTAAATGCCTATATAGGGAAGAAGAAAGGGCTCAAATTAATGAATGAACAGCCTAAGCTTCCACATTAAGAAACTAGTAAAAGAAGAACAAACTAAACCCAAAACAAACAGAAGGAGAAAAATAAAAGAGGTTAAAAACAGAAATTAATGAAATTGAAAACAGAAAATAACAGGAAAAAACAATGAAACCAAAAGCTAGTCTTTGAAAAAAATCAATAAAATTGAGAAATGATTAGCCAGACTGATGAAGAAAAAAGAGATAAGATACAAATTACCTATATCAGGAAAGAAATGTGGTTATCACTACAGGTCCTACAGACAGTAAAGAAAGGTAAGAAGAGAATGCTGAACTTAAGATGAAATGGGCCAATTCCATGAAAGACATAAATCTCAGTGAAAAAAAAATAGATACCTTGAATAGTCTTGCATCTTGAAATCAATCAAACTGAATTTGTGGTTGTGACTTTCCAACAAAGAAAATTCCAGGCCCAGTGTTTTTTGCTGGTAAATTCTATCAAAAATTTCAGGAAGAAGTAATACCAATTCTCAATCTCTTCCAGAACACTGAGGAGGACCAAAGCTAGCATCACACTAATATCAAAGTCAGACAAAGAAGAAGGAAAAAAACTACAGACAGGGGCCTGTCCCATGGCCTAGTGGTTAAGTTTGGTGCGCTCTGCTTCGGCGGCCTGGGTTCTGTTCCTGGGCATGGACCTACACCACTCATCAGCAGCCATGCTGTGATGGTAACCCACATACAAAATAGAGGAAGATTGGCACAGATGTTAGCTCAGGGCAAATCTTCCTTAAGCAAAAAGAGAAAGATTGGCAACAGATGTTAGCTCCGGGTGAATCTTCCTCAGCCAAAAAAAAAAAAAAAAAGAAAACAACTACAGACAAATATTCCTCATAAACAGAGAGGCAAAATCAACAAAATATTGGCAAATCAAATGCAGCAACATATAAAAAGGACAATATATCACAACCAAGTGCATTCACCCTGCGAATATAAGACACATTCAATATTCAAAAATCAATGTAATTCACCATATTAACAGGAAAAAAAATAAAAGCCATATGAACAAATCAATAGATGCAATTAAACTATACGACAAAAGTCAACATCCGTTTATGATATTTTTTTAAAAGCCTCTCAGCAAACTAGGAATAGAAGGAAATGTACTCAAACTGATAAATAATATGAGCAAAAAAATCTATAGCTAACATCCTACTTAATTGCAAAGCCTATTTTCCTCCTAAAAAAGAAATAAGGTAAGGATATACACTCTCAGCATTTCTACTCAATATTGTACTAGAAGTCTTAGCCAATGCAATAAAACACGAAAAATAAATAAAAGCCATGACGATTGGAAAGGAAGAAAACTATCTCTACTAGCAGATGACATGATTGTTTACACAGAAAAAAAGAGAATCTCATGGAATCTATAGCAAAGCTCTTAGAATGAATAAGTGAGTTCAGCAAACACAGGATATAAGGTAATATGCAAAAATCAAGTGAATCTCTATATACTAGCAATAAACAACCAGAAAGTAAAATTTAACAAAACCAGACCATATGTTTCACTGCAAGGATATACAGACAGCAAGCAAACACATGAAAAGATGTTCAACATTATTAGCCATTTGAGAAATGCAGATTACAACCACAATGAGGTATCACTACACACCAATCAAAATGGCTGAAATTAAAAATACTAACAACGTCAAATAACTGGCAAGAATGAGGAGAAACTGTATCACTCACACATTGCTGGTGGAAATGTAAAACGGTTCAGCCACTCTGGAAAACAGTTTGGCAGTTTCTTTTAAAACTAAAGTTGCAACTACCATACGACCCAGCAATTGCCCTCTTGGATATTTATGCCAGAGAAATGAAAACTTATGTTCACACAAAAACCTATGCATGAATGTGTATAGTAGCTTTATTAACAATTGCCCAACACTGGAAACAATCCAGATGTCCTTAAGTGAGTGTCTGCTTAAACAAATTGTGGAGCATCCATATCATGAAATACCACTCAGTAATAAAAAGGAACAAACCATTGACACACGTAACAACTTGGATGACTCTCCGAGGAATTATTCTGAGTGAAAAGAGCCAATCCCCAATAGTCACATATATGATTCCATTTATATAATATTATTGCAATGACAAAAATCATAGAAATAGAGAACAAATTAATGTTGCCAGGGATCAGGGATAAGATGAAAGGAGAAAGTAGGGGTGGCAATAAGAAGGCTACATGAGGTATCCTTGTGGTAGAGTAACTGTTCTGTATCTTGATTGTTTCAATATCATTATTCTGGTATTACACTACAGTTGTGCAAGATGTTACCATTGGGGGAAACTGAGTAAAGCCTACCCAGGTCTCTCTCTATTATTTCTTCCAACTGATATGAATCTACAATTATCTCAATAAAAATGTCAATTAAATATAATAGATTTAATAAAACACTCATTTTTAAAAGTACCATTTATAATAGCACTAATAAAAATACAACACAAGTATAAATCTAATAAAATATGTACGGGAACCATACACTGAAAACTATAAAACACTGATGAAATAAATCAAAGATCTATGTAAATGGAGAGATATATCATGTTCATGGATTGGGAGAGTAAATATTGTTAAGATGTCAATTTTCCTCAAGTTGTTCTATAGATTCAACAAAATCCCACTCAAAAATCCCAGTAGGATTATTTATAGATATTGACAAAAGTATTATAAAATTTAAAGAGGCAAAGTAATTAGAATAGCCTAACAAATTTTGAAAAAGAACAAAGTTGGAGGACTCACACTACCTGCTTTCAAGACTTATGGTAAAGCTGGGATAATCAACACAGTGTGGTACTTGTGAACAGACAGACACATCAGTGGAACAGAATACAGTTCAGAAACAGACCCTCAACGTAGCCAACTGATTTTTGACAGAAGTGCGAAGGAAATTCAATGGCAAAGGATAGTCTTTTCAAGAAACGGTACTGGGACAACTGTACATCCATATGCTAAAAAAAAAAAAAAAAAATAGGACTCAACTCTACACTAACCTCACACCTTATCCAAAAAACTAACTTGGAAATGGATCACAGGCCCAAATGTAAAACCTAAAACTACAAAACTTCTAGAAGGGAGTAGAAAAGAAACTCTTTGTGACCTCGGGTTAGGTAAAAAGTTCTAAGAGAAACATCAAAAGCATGTTCCATAAAATAAAAAAATTAATTAATTGGATGTCATCAAAATGATAAACTTTGCTCTACAAAAGACACTACTAATAAAATTCAAAGATACACCAAGAACAGGAAGAAAATGTCTGTACATCACATATTTGGTAAGGAACTTTTATTTGATATACACAACAACTTTCAAAGCTTAACAATAAGAAAACCTATTTTTTTTTAATGGGCAAAAGATATGAACACTTTGCAAAGAAGATATTTGTACAGTAACAATGCACAGGAAAAGATATTTGACATCATTAGTCATGAGGGAAATGCAAATTAAAACCACAATGAGATACCACTACACACCTATTAGAATAGCTAAAATAGAAGAAAAATGGACACCACCATGCACTGACGAGGACGCAGAGCAACTGGAACCCTCGTACATTGCCGATGGCAACGCAATAGGGCACCTCCACTCTGGGAAACAGTTTGGCGGTTTCTTACCAAGTTAAACAGTTACTTGCCATATAACCAAGCAATCCATCTCCTAGGTACAAACTCAATAAAAACAAAAACACATGATCATACAAAAACTTGTAGGCAAATGTTTATAGCAGCTTTTTTCATAATCACCCAAACTAGAAAAAACTCAAATGCCCTTCAACTTATGATTGGATCAACAGAGTGGTACATTAATGCCTTGGAATACAACTCAGCAATTAAATGGAACAACTACCAGTACACACAAAAACATAGAGGCATCTGAAATGCATTATGCTAAGTGAAAAGAGCCAGACCCAGAGGCTACATACTCTATGCCTCATATATTTTTCTAGAAAAGGCAAAACTATAGGGATAGAGAACAGATCTGTGGTTGTTGAGATGCATGGGAGGGTTTGACTATAAAAGGGCAGCATGAAAAAACATTTTTAGGTGATTGTGGTGGCGGCCACATGGTTCTATCCATCTGTCAAAACTCATAGAACTGTACACCAAAAAGAGTAAATTCTGGTGTATGTTAACTAAAAAATAAATTTATACAAACCATATGTATATATGGAAACTTTGTTTTAAATAAAAGTATATATATGGCTCAAAAGGCAAATATCAAAATACTAACGTTGGTGTCTATGAGTGATAAATATTTTTCTCTGTAATTTAAAACTAATTTTTATATAGAATATGATTTTTCTGAAATCTGACTATATATGTACACACACATATATACATATACACATATACATCTGAAGTCTGACTCTCTCTCTGCGTTTCTGTGTGTGTATAAAGTTCTGAAATGAATACAATCTTCAAGCACTAAAATGCTAAGATGCACAGAAAATTAGAGATAATCAAGATGGAATATATTTTCTTTCCTATGGTTTCCTTATTGTACAAATATTGTACAAATTTTCTATAATTCTATGTATCGCTTTTGAAATTAAATTAACACAGCCTGACAGGTCTGAATATAAGTCAGCATGAAGAGGGTAGGCCATTGTCTAACTGACTTTTTAGAATTCCATGCTCCTAAAGCATTGTAATGAACACATCCCGAATTCT